>NW_021940682.1:19644808-20197671 GCF_001715985.3 Manacus vitellinus
CAGCCAGCCCTGTTCCCCAGGAGGGCACCCCCGCCAGCTCCCCCCTTACCCTTCTCTCCCCTTTTTCTTCTTTTTCGTTGGTTGGTTCGTTTTGTGTCGTCGTTCCCCCCCCGCCATCCTCACAGGCTCCAAGCACGAAGACCTGGTGTGACAGGATTGCTTCGCTGCTTCTGTTTCTGGAGTTGCAAAATTTGGAGAGTTTTGGTTCCCGGTGCACTGTGCTCGTGTCCCGCCAGGCCCCGCTCCAGGTGGCCGCTCCTCCCTCACCTGCCCGGTGCCTCTCTGTGCCCGGGCTTGTCTTTCCCATGGCAGCAGGCACTCACATGGCACTGCCCCTTTGCTGAACAGACTTCTGTTGCTGCTATTATTGTTATTTTCCAAGTTCATTCCCTTTTTGGAGCACAAGCCAAAGGCACAGAAAAAGGTGTTTTCTTGGTTTCCCCTATTCACTTACAAAATCCAGGTGAATTCAGTTTTCATGCATACGGCTGTGAGCAATTTCGACAAAAACAACTTTTTGAAAAATCTCAAGGAGAGAATCTCTCCCCTGCCAAAAAGGCTCTTTTTTTTTTGTCAAGAATCTCCTGCCCCAACATTCATAGCTCTCCACAGACAGCCTCATCCTGCGTGTTTAATTATCAATTATCTCCAGTGCACAAGCTATTACTACTTTTGTCATGACAATATTCACCTGAGAAATTTATTTATTTCAGCAATTGGTAGGAAAGAGAGGTGTTCGTCACTGAATGCACTGGCACAACTATTATGTTCAGCGGTATGAATTTTTTCTTCATTACTTTTGTTTCTTAGTTTGAAGAGTTATATTAGTACAGCCTTGTACAATATGCCCATTCCACTAACAGTGAAACCTGTGTTGACATAGCTTATGTCCTTCCTAAAACAACATTACTTTGTGTACATTACATTTTAGAGTGATATATGTATATTCACCGCAGGAAAGCTCTATGAATTAACTTTACTACTTCTTGTTGTAGGCAAGACCCAGGTCCACATAAAAGGAAATGCTGTTTTCAGTAGTAGTCTTGACATGTGAACCCAAATATAATGTTCTTTTGAAAACAAAACATACAATGGAATATAAACGCCCATGTATGTGAGAAACTCCATGTTTCTCTGCATATATCTTCAACTGTAACATATACATCATATATTAATGTAAAATTAATTAATACATATTAATCAAATTCAGGTGAATGTATATATATAAAATAATGTATTTCTCAAAAGGTTCATTATTTTCATATCAACTGATATAAATCATTAGGTTCCAAAAGTACCTATTATGTAACTTATATAAGTAATGTAATTGTTAACACACCTAACACTTAGCAACATTTCCTGTTGAATAAAAGTAAGTACTCAGACTTGGAAAGAAAATTTAAAAAAATGTAACTAAAAGCTGCAATTTTGGCTCAGATTTGAGGCTGTTAATATTAAGTGAATTCTGTGATTTCTTTTAATCCAGTATTGAGGAATCTTTCCCCTAGTAAAAGTCTGTTCAAATCCTTTTACTTAACTTGCATGAACACAAATTTCAGCAGCATCCAATAATAACAACGTAGGAAAAAAATCTGTGGCCTAAGATTACTTGGGCTGATGTTCCTAAAGATTACCCATAGCCCTGCCTCCACCTCTGCTTTAATTTGGTAAGAATAATTCACTAGGACATCATGTGGCCATTTTAAGATGTTCCTTAAATTAATTATTTTCTTACTTTTAAGTAATTGTAGTTGCTTTCATGAGGTTACATAACTGCATTTTGACACCTTATTTACTTTTGGAAATATTTGGGGTATGTTTGTTTTAAATGGGCCTGATAACTCAGCAGGACTGTTTCTAAAAAATCGTTTCCACATCTATAAAGAAAAGGTTTCAAAATACATTTTCTTGGTAATGTAATAACCAATGTGTATTAGCTAGAGTAAAAATGTCTATCCATATGATCTATTTGTTGTGGTTCAGGCCCCAGTTGCCTGAGATTCGTTGCATACACACTGTTGTGCATTGATTCACACCATGCGCTGGGAAATTGTTCTCCCGGCCCATGTTCTGAAGTCACTGTCTTGTGGAATAAATATCAGAACTTACCAGGGTTCTGCGGTTTGGGGTGAAACCAAGCTATTTTCAGGACTGCTCCAGCGTTATGTCACAGCCATTTCAAATGGCTGCCAACCTGCTTGGAGGAAATATGGCCGAGATCGACTATGGAGTGCCCTGAAAAGGGATTAGAAAGAGACATGATGGTGATGTACCGATACTGGCAGAGGAGGTGGAGATCAAGTAATTTCCATGCCCGATGGGGATAGAGTAATTATGCTGGAACTTCAGGGTGGTAAAGGTTGCAAAGCATCTGTACAGACTGCAGTCTGAATATTCAGCAATAAAAAAACAATACAGCAGCATCTCTACATGTGGACATGTGTACCCATCACATTAGTGCCTCTGCTTGCCAGCAACCCGGTTGGCTTTCTGCTCACTGGGATTGGTAATGGTAATTCTACCAGTGTGTGCTGGAAATATGTATCACATGTATGTTTCAGTGCGCTGGTGCTGAGAAAATACTTCAAGATTTGGAAAGTTCATGATCCAGAGTTGTGCTGGCAGCAGTGGCTGGATGCATGTGCCTGTATTTCAGACTGAAAGTTGGGTTTCATAAATAGAAAAAATTATTTTTTCAAGCTTCTGCAAAGCCTCACTGATTGCTACAGAAAGTTCACAGATATAGAATGTTCTGACTAACTGTAGAATAATAATTAAGGGCTTTGTTAGGAAATGAAAGGCAGGTGGAGAAGCCTTACAAACACTCTGATCAATATTTACTGCAAGTGGCAGATGTTCACTGTGTCTTGTTGGAAATCCATGAGAGGAGAAGGAGGTGCCCATGCTGCTCAGGGAAACAGGATGAGTGATTTGTCCTGCTCTTTCTTAAATGAGAGAATAGTGGTGAAAAAATGAACTTATTACAGCCAAAAATATGAGAGAGATGTATCGAGAGATGTATCTTTGTTAATGTTTTTGGATTATTAGGGGAAAATGAGAACTTCAATGGGATGCTTCAGCCATTTTTTTCATTACAACCTTTGCTCATTCAGCATAACTGGCACAGCACACCTTATCTGCTAAGTGCACCTATCTTTGCAAATAAAAGCAGAATTCACTCCTGTTTTCTGGAAAGGGTGCGGTGAGGACATGCAGGAAGCTCCCACTACTCTTGTTAACCTCAGAGTGCACTTGAAGTAATGGTATAACATCCTAATATTCTTCAGAAGACTGTTTCTTTTGCACAATTTAAAACAAATCTTCCTGTATGTTTTTTTTCCTTGTCCTAAATTCATGTGCAAGTTAACTCAAGTTGCCATAAGCATCCTTCCAGCTCTTTTTTTGCCTTCTGGCTCCGGTGATGAAATCCATCCACAGAATCCTTGAACTTCTCTTTCCTATCCTCCTTTTCTTTTTTGAAATATTTTTTATGCATCAAGCAGCTTGTAAGGCTCATGTTCCTCATCGTAATAGTGCCTTCGTTGCCAGGGACAAAGTGCAAATATTTGTTATTTCTACACTGAACTCAGTGCCAATGATCATAGGTTTCATATTTTTTAATCAATTTTGGAATGTCATTCTCATCTGTTTTTCTAGTTTGGGCTTCCCTAGGAAGTGGTTATTCCCAGGGAACCCTGTAGTGTGTAACAAAATAAGAAGCCTCCCACTCTACATCTCCTTTCTGTAGAAATCCTGTGCTGGTGTTGAAATGGGAAAGAGGGAAGAAGATGCTGGGCTAATGTGTCCTGTTACTTGATTTTGCAGTTCTTTGTATACCTGTGTAGCCATGTTACCTTGAAGTATGTTTCCAAGAGATGAGAAATAGTCTTACCGAAAAAGACAATGGATAAATCAGAAAGATATCCAGCATTGCATAGAAGGGTACTGAAATATATTCAATATATTTAAATACAGATAAGAAACCAAGAAGGGTACATTACTTTGCTCTGTGTATAGTAAAAATGGAGAACAGCCTTTGTCTTTAAATCTCCGTTAACAGACACAGGTCAGCATCATGTGCACTAGAAGGGAACAGACTGTAGAGCAATTAGCCCAAATCCAAGAATTTTATATTGCTAAAGATTTGATTATAAGTGTTTTATAATCTCAGCATTTTGAAATTTGGGTAATTCATCTTATAAAATGTGAAAGGAGCTAAAGAATGCTGAACGAATTATAAGCCAAAGTATATTTGCTATTGCTTTTTTTCCTGCATTCACTGTTGCAATAAAAATGCCTGCTCTGCAATCTGTGTTCCTATTAACTCATGGGCTGCTGCCACATTATTTGAGTGGCAGAAGAGCAGCAGCAAGTCCAGATGCGTAGTCAAGCAGTGCAAGGCGGGAAGAGAAGATTAAGTTCTTGTTTGTGGAGCACCACAATGACCACAGTAGGGAAGGTGGTGCCAAACAGATGGAAAGAGGCTCATGGTTCATGCAGCTCATTTCCACTGCTGGTGGTGACATTCAGATACTAGCTGGCTTAGAGATGCAGAGCTATGATATAACGTAGGACATGATAGGAATACTTCCCTCTGTAGCATTTTCAAGCTAACCATCTATCTGAATTTCAAACAGCTTTTTAGTAACCTCAGTCTGTGTTTCAGTTTAGTGGTTTGAAAAAAATATTAGCTCTACAACTCTTTATTTGAAGTGACATCATTTGACAGATGTGGTAAGTCACACGGATCAATTACAATAATGGGGTTCAGTGGTGACTTCCCATGGATAAATCTGTCACAGCTTATCTTGTTCTCGACCATTAGAAGTCCTGGAGGTCCTGTTCATATCCCTTCAGTTCTTGTAGAACAACCAGCACTATTTTGCTTTATGGTGGCACTGGTCCATTTCTCAGGAATGTCTCTCTCTTGCATTCGGTTTGGCCAACAGTCACAAATCCTAATATTTGAGGCAGTGTCATAGAGTTGGGGCTGGATGTGCTAATACACACAACCCACAATTCTGTATCAGGTAAGAGAAAGAGCTGCTGCTCAAAAAAAAAGTGTGAATGTGGGGAAACACACACATGCTGGAATTGCAAAGGAAGCCATCAGGATTCAGCAGGAGTGATAACATACCTAGTCCAGATGATCTTGTAACAGAAGAGGGCACTCAGGAGCCAGACAGCAAATAAACCTTATCACACTGTACAATGAGGGAAAATCATTTAAAAATGGGGACAAACCTCTCACAAACTGGATGCAGCTCATAGCTGAAGGCTGGGAGCTGATGAGCCTGGATTTCATTCATGCCAAAAAAGAAGGCCCAGGCACTTAAAGCCAACTCATCTGAAATATTTGAAGTAGCATCCCTATGTAGACAGGACTTCATTATGTTATGTGTTGTTGTTTTCAGGGAGTCATCACCTGCTCTTTAAAGCAAAACATACATTGCAAGAGAGAATGATTGCTCATTATTGTCATATTCCTTGATTGCCTTCTGTATTAGTTCATTCAAAGGAATGTATTTTTTCTCTTCTGCCCTTCTCTGCCTGCATCTGACAACACTCAGCATTTTCCACAGAGCCCAAAATTGCTTGCATTCTTATAAAAACGCCTCAGCCATATGGGATTTGCTGAGATGAAATAAAAAGTGCATGACTTGAAAAAATGCAATACTTCATCCTGCATATTGATTCCAAGGCTGATGTATAAACAGGAACTATTAGTTACAAGAATTTCCATGACTTTTTTGGCTTTGGAACTCATGTTCTGCATAAGCCAGGTGTGACAGGAGCTCACTTGTCAAGACAGTATGATGTTGCATTAAAGGATTGGTGTGAACTTTGATGCTTGTAAATATATTGCACCAGCCCTGCTCACCTCAGAACAGGTAAACAGTAAGTTGTCTCAGCTGAGATCTTGGTAAAGACAAGGGAGTTATTTTTCATCTTCAAGATCTCATTAAAATTCAAGTTAATCTCAATTTAGTAATGTAAGTAAAACCATGTCTGTGGATTTTATTTTAAAATAGTTAAATAGGTGCAGTATCTATTTATTGAGGTACATCTACTTTCATGACATGTAAGAGCACAAAAAAGAGCTCAGGTCTCAAAATATGAAAACTGCTGAAAGAATAACAATGGCTCTGTTGTACTCCTATACAAAGCAGGACCAGGTGGCCTAAACTGAGTTTTGTTAGGCATTGCTTTCTAATTGCTGACGTGACTGAACAATCAAAGCTGTAAAAAAAGCTTGGCTAATATTCTGAACACTGTACTTCCTTAAGAAAACTTAGCTGTGGTACAGTTCACCTTTAATTGGTATCTTTCCTCTCAGATGACTGTGGAATTAAGAGGATAAATAGAGCCACGCTAGGTTTTCATGGCTCATCTGCATCTTACATAGACTTTTAAAGTTTAGTAGCATGGTATGTCCTCCTTACAGGAGGTCTTCATGTCACAAAGTAACCACTTCATGAAAGAAGTCTCCAAAAAATTAATCACACAAAAGTTCAAAAGTATGGTGGCTCTAAGACCTCTTTTTAGGAAGTGCTCCAGTGTGTAAGCTTTTGCACCTGTGAAATTCAAGCAGTTGTTTTAAATAAAAGATCTGAGAGTGAACCCTGGCAGCTCAGTCTGCAGAGGGCTGGCAACTGCCATGAAGCAGACTGACAGCACGATTACCTGCAAGGTGTGTCCCACTGGGAAAAGCCTGAGCTTCAGCAGTTTGTTCATGTCACAGCATGTGACAAAAGGTTCCTTGCATCAATTGGCTCTAGCAATGGCGGCCGTGCTTACATTGAAAAACTTCTTATTAAGCTGTGATTTGGATGAGAAAATATGGGTTGTTGGCTGAGAAAAATCACGAGAACAAAAACATACACTGCCCTGGGTGACACTAGCTGAGTGTGTATTTACCGTCCCCTCATTTTTCCCCTTAATTTTAAATACTAGCAATTAATATCTATCCCCTTAACTTTCTCTAAATTTGTGTTTGCACAGTATTTAAAGAGGAGGTAAGTTGTTTATGAACATTCTAGGGATTCCTAGAAATGAGGTAGGCTGTTGACTCTAGAGGGATACTAACTCAAAAAGTCCTTTTTCTGGTGTTATGTATGAAAGTTGGTGTGAGGCAAGACTTAGAGTTGGATCAGTATTTAATGGAGCCATAAACAAAGAGAAAAGACACAACTTTCAGACAAGAAATCAGTTTGTGAGAGCACTGGGGCTATATGACTCACTGGTTTATCTGAATAGGCAAACAAACTAGAAATTATTGAAAGAATGGCTCTGATCAATAAAAATAAAAACACAATTTTGTTCTTGCTGAGATCAGAAAAAAAATCTACCCTATGAATACAGATTGCCTTGGTTTGGAATATTTGTAAAGAAAAAGCTGGTCAAGTTGGCAGAGCTGGTGGTCTGCTTTCACATACAGCTCAGGCTTTCAAGAACTCTCCAAAGCAGTTGACACATAAGTTATATTTTTTTGTGAAAAGAAAGTGAATTAGTATTTGAGTCAAACAAATGCTAATGTGTTTCTCTAAAAGACTTAATCATTGAGATAATCACAGGAGAAATATTCTTTACCTGGTGGTCAGATTAGTCCTTTGAATTGTGGGATTTTCTCTGCCTCATTCCCTGGCAGGTTCCAGTTCCATATCTGGTGAAAGTTCAATTGTTTTTGCAAACTGAAGACTCACTAACAAGAGATTGAGAGCACAGAATGCCCAAGTCCCCTCCAACCTTTATGGGAAGTAGCAGATGCATGTTAAGTTGGGAGGGCAGAACTTAGCAAGCCTCTCAGAACCCGAACAAGTAATCTGAACTCTTCCTGTGAAGGCTCTATAGCTCTGTCCTATAGAGCTCTTTGAATCTCACCTCAAAACTGACACTAGAATTTCTGAGAAGTTCTGGGAAATCCCACTTTGAAACACATTTACCGTTTTCCAATATAAAACAATGTCAGACTAAGACACCCGAAAGGCACAATCAAATCTTCATTAAAAATAAGGCCACCTAATTTTTAGGGGTTTCTCACAGCTTAGTGTCCTTGTGTAGTTATAATCTAAACACACCTGCAAGCTAGCCTTTCCCTCAGTGTCTCAGAATGAGTCAGTACCTCAAGCTTCTTCTGGGCTGAACCTCTTCACAACTACCTGTTTCCGCAGACATTAAACAAGACTCAGAGTGATGCACAAGAAAAACAAAATTATACTGTTGACAGGCAGATGCCTAGGAATGCAGCTGAGTGATACAACCTGAGTGTTATTTGCAAGCAAATATACATTGTTGTTTGTAAGGAGATAGAACAAGATGTAAAGCTATCCTGAGATTATAATCATAATTTACTGCTGTCTACTTAAAGAGACCCTCTATGCAGATATCAACCATAATGCTGAATGTATGTCTTGACCTTTGAATTTCTGTTCTTCAAATCAGTATTTCTTGTATGTATGCTTTCAATGGGTAATTAACTTTGGAGTGGACTATTCTCCCAAGTATGCTTCATTATAACTCTACCAAAATTAACCTACAATAGTAGTAGCCTTAGCTTGCAGAAGGACTTAAAGGATTATCATTCCACCATGCTGGACATCTATAAACACACACAACAAATTCTGAGTCTTCTTCATTGATTAGGTCTCATTTTTTCTGAGAGTTCAGATTATCTGACCAGGTGTTTTTCAGCACATTTCAAAGGCAGAGTTTTAGCTTTGTCTGATTTAGAATAAGAATGTTCTTGAATGATGAGGGAATTAATTTTGACTGACGCCATCTAGGAGAAAGATATGAGAGTTGTATGTGTCAAGCAGCTCAGAAACCTGCATATAAGATAAAGGTTTTTCACTTTTCTACTCTTAAGCACTGAAGCAACCAAATGAACAAAAACCATAAACTCCAGCCTTGACTCTTCAAGCACCTAGTATAGTTTAGTGCTCCAATGTCTAAGGTGTCACCTTGGGAGGAGTTATTGAACATGTGGTCTCAGCAATTGCCCCATTATTCTGTGAAGAGCTAATATTATCTCTCATTATCCTTCTGCAGCATAGTCATAACCAAATAAGGCAGGAGAAGACGTGATTTCCACAGACATGTGACTTGCACTGAAATATTTTGACATTAGAGCCAATTAATGCAGTTGGTTGTTCCAGAAATTGAATTTGTTCAGTCCATATCCTTTCTATTCCTGCTCCCAAACATAATTCTTCCTGATCCTCGGGAAACTTAAATGAAACAGATAATGGACTGGAGCAGAAAGCAAATCCTTTCTTATGCTACCTATTTAAACAGGGTTTTCCTTCAAGTAAGATATCTCAGAGTGTCGGGACAGGGGAAGTATTTCAGTAACAGACTGTCAGAAGTGCACAAGCTAAATTTTGTGTACACTTTTTGCCTACAGGATGCTTCTTATCTTGTGTCCAGAGAACTCCAAACAAGCAGACAGTGCTGGGAAGATAATTTAAAAAAGGGTTGCATAATTTGTGAAGCAATTTTACATCGCAGTAGAGATGGCATTGCAAGATACCCTTTTCCTGAGTCTCACTTTTTCCTACATCAATTTCACTCAGTTTTTAAATATAAAGTAATAATTTATTTCAATTTGGCTTTGACTGACTTCCTCTCCCATCCTTTACACTATATCTAATTACAGAAACCCTGTGCTTTACATTATTAGCACAGAGATTTTTGTGCAACTTTACACACCTTCAGTGTTGTCCAAGTGAACTCATAACACTTTTGTAGCATTGCACCTATTCCAACCCACTCATTCTCTGATGGGAACCCAAAAGTATGTGTATAAGTCAGCTGCAGAATGTACACTACATGCTTTAGAAAGTGCTCAGAGTGAATTTCAGGATAAAGACTAAATTTGTGGAACTGGCAACTAACAAAAACATCAACCATCTGTAAATCTGAGATGTAAATCACTGAACAGAATGAATATCAATAAGGCAGCTGATGTGACAAGACTTCTATTTAACATATCAAATATCTCTACTTTGCTCATGCTTTGTCTTTCCAGCATTTCCTCAGTTGTAGGTTACTCCACCTCTTGTTACTAGCAGCTACATCATTACAATAATCAGATTATCTCCATAATTATCTCCAGGCTAGTAACTGCCTCGTTGCCTTCAGTAGCTGAATGGAGAAATTATTACAAAAAAAAAGAAAGGCTATTCTTCATTCCAGGACAGAGAACAAAGGATAACAAGACAGATAGCTCTAAGGGCCCCAAAGGAATTGGGGAAAAAATAACTCACAATACTTCACATGGCCAAGAACAGTATTTTCATTTTACCTCTGAAGCCCAAACAGGGACCGTAAAGACCCAATTGACAAGCAGGAAAATTACTGATATTGTTTATTAAGGCATCCATTTCTGCTCAGATGCCTATCATCAACAATTGTCCCCACTTACACAGGAAGGGCAACACCTGCTGTTGTTCAGCTCCTCTCCCCCACCCTCAGACCCCATGAAAGGTATTCATATAACTTTGGGATCATTTAGCTCTTTGTTGCTTTGGACTAGATAAACCACTTACACAAGGTAGCAACAACTTCATGCAGTTTCTCCGATGAGTTTAGATACCATGGTAGCACTAGAAATATCTAGGAAGGAAAACAGAGAAATTACAAAGTTATTTCCTTGAGAAACACTGCTGGGAAAGGTCTCAGACTTTTTTCTAAGATATGATGCCAAGCTAACTCTCTCCAAGTATAAAACACACTTTTTGCAGCAAAGACAGAATTATAGCCAGCTAAGAACTTTTCAGGAAAATTAGCAGGCATAGTAAGAGAATTCAGGTTTTTTTAATCTGCCAATTAACGTAACCAAAAATACATTACTTTTCCCTTTTCAGGTGATGGGGCCAGGCTAAAGATGCATTCAGTCGGCATTCCAGGCCTGCTGTGAGATGTTGTACCCATTTTTACAGACCAGTAAGCTGAGAGGCACAGAGATGTCAGTCAAAACAAGAGCTCAAGCAAGTTTTATGGTCTAATCAGTAGCCAGAAATGCTTCTGGCTTTTTGGGAAAGAGGCATATTTCACAATGCAAGGCTGGTCTATTTATGCAGATGCACTACTACAAGGCAACTTTTTCAGCTGCAACGCAGAAAAGCCTTTTTTCATTTTACTCAGTCGTGCAGGATGTGATCATAGTGACACTGAAGATTAAAGGTAGGAAATAAGCATGGCCTCTTGGGCATTTGAACAACATGTCTTTTTGGCTAATAATTTTTCTTCCTGATAATAATAACATGTGAAGAGAATAAATTATATCATCATCATCTTCATATCTTGATGTGTGATTTGACTATAAACCACAGAGACTAAATATAGTACTATCAAAATTAAGAATGTTACACCTGTAATACATCACAAAGCACCTAGAAGTTACAGTCAAAGGGCAGGTTCCCATTGTGCAGCACATTTTAATTATTACTAGTAGTTATTTCCACCTATAGAAATTAGTGTAGGTCTCTCACCACACAAGCAAAATTTGCTACCCTACAGGTGATCGGGGACCTCCTTTCCCTGGAATCCAGGGGAATTTATATCCATCCTAGGTATTTAGTGTCAGCCTACCTTTGATACTTCACAGGTTTCTGTCTAGTAATTAAGGATGAAAGACACCAGTGTCCCTCACTGAACCCATCTGTACTGGAGAACTTGCTGAGAGCTTTTGTTAGGGAGAGGAATGAGGTATTCTTTCACTGTTGTGACTTGTCCAAAATAAACTACCAAACCATCCAGTGATCCTGGGTAAACAATAGGATCCTAAATTAAAGGACAGCAAATAAACTGAGAATAAGCAAGAATTACTATTCATGGACTTGCCTACTCATAAAAGGATGGATGGATGCAGTTATGCCAATATAAATATGTGCAGAATGTATGGTATGGTGTATCTAGATGCCTCTCTTACTTCATCCATACTAGGAGCTGTACTGTCACTACTATTTTGCATTAAAATACCACACTGCTGACAGAGAAAGAATATAATAAATGCTGTGCAGCTGGACCTAAATGTGGTATTTTTCTTCTGAAGTTCAGCTGCCCAGTGACCTACCCCATGCCATCCACTATTTCAGGCTGGTGGTTTTTTTCTTGTTGCTATGGCCAATTGGCAAGGAGGGGAAAGAATTATCTGGAAATTTAAAATACTAAATCTGCAGTGGTTAGGAAGGATTTTTTCCTCCAACAGAGTTTAACAAAAAGTGTGTGCAATCTGGCTGCATCTGAATGCCGAAAGAAATATGACAGCTCTTAATGCCTGGGAAAGGCTTTAAAAAAAAAAAGATTCAATTATTTATTTCTCTCTCTTCTTGAAAAACTCATGCTTCTTAAGGAAATGCAGCCTAGGAAATCACACTGTCTGCTGAGTTTCTTCAGTAACTTTTGAACCTGTTGCAATTTCTGAACCAGTTCCAACCTAATCTGATCAAAGGCTAAAGGGCTCAAAAACTTTGTGAAAATCAGAGAATGTATAAAGGAAAAAGATCAAAATTAGGACTGCTGTGCTTGGAAAGGCTGAAGCAAACCCTCAAGCTTTCCATTATGTTTGCTGTGGCACATGCATCTCCAAATTTATCATGATACCTGCCTCTCATAGTCATGGGGCTTGGGGTGGCACGTGAGCGGCGTAGGAGCAGAACTATGGCTTTATGTGATGGGTGCACAGGAGAAGGTACAGGAATGCTGTACCCAGGTACCAAGGCTGCTTTAGTTCAGCTGCTTGTGGAATAACTTCTTATTTTCTATTTTCACCTCCTGCCTGGCACTCTTCCTTTCCTAGAATAAAATGAATAATTCACTATCATTGCCATTGCTATAGGACTAGTCTAGTTAATGGCTAAGAGCAGGAAAAGGTAAATCTCCAGGAAATATGGGGCCTTTGACTAAATCAACAAATTAGGCCCAGCTAATGAGAACTGATTAATCTATTGAACTCTGAGAGAAGCTGTTCTTGATAGGACAGAATTTTTTCCCATCTTTTCTAAAATTTCCTTTTCTCTCTCTTCTTCTGACTAATCCTTGTGAGACAGTTTCTCTGCTTTCCATCTCTTTTTTCTTATAGCTGCCTTGCCAACTCACTCTCACCCCAAGACCACTGCTCTCTCTGCCATCACATTATAGGGGAGATCCAGAGAAGCAAAGATAGTTATTTTGCCAATTTCCCCTGGGTCTAGTTCATTGGATAAGGTTTTGCAACCGTGAAATACTGTCTTAATAAAGTTCAAGAGAGGAAACTACTGGAACTGAAAATGAATACTTTTGGTGGAATCTTTTATCCTGAAGGTAGTACAGGAGGGAATTTCTGATGGAGAGTTGATTGCTACTGGGACAGAGGGTGGTAACTAAACCTTAGACACAAAATACTTCTAAGATACTGATATTTGCTCCTTAGCTCCAGATATGTATATGTACAGATATGGTTTTTGCTTTATTTTCTTCATGCCTGATACTTTAAATGCAGCTTTCTTCACAGGATAACTCCTATTAGTGCTGGGTTTATTTGGTTGGCTTTTTTTTTGTTTGGTTGGTTTGGGTTTTTTGTTTGTTTTGTTTTTTCATTTTTTTTTGTCCCTACACAAGATTGTAAACAAAAATTTTTTTTGAAGACTTCAGGCTGAAACCATAGAAACCGAAGCCATTCTAGTAATCTTTTTCTCAGTTTAAAAAAAAAAACTAATACATTTATCTCCAAGTGCAGCATCTGAATTCAGATATTTAATTCATATTCAGTGAAAACGGCTTATAGGGCAGGGCTTGGAAGGAAAGCGCTGTACTCAGTGCTAGTGAGGCCACACCTCGAGTACTGTGTCCAGTTCTGGGCCCCTCAGTTCAGGAAGGACGTTGAGGTGCTGGAGCAGGTCCAGAGGAGGGCAAGTAGGCTGGTGAAGGGACTTGAGCACAAGTCCTGTAAGGAGAGGCTGAGGGAGCTGGGGTTGTTTAGCCTGGAGAAGAGGAGGCTCAGGAGAGACCTCACCACTCTCTACAACTCCCTGAAAGGAGGTTGTAGCCAGGTGGGGGTTGGTCTCTTTTCCCAGGCAACTATCAGCAAGACAAGAGGGCATGGTCTCAAGTTGTGCCAGGGGAGGTTTAGGTTAGATATTAGAAAGAATTTCTTTACAGAGAGGGTTGTCAGACATTGGAATGGGCTGCCCAGGGAAGTGGTGGATTCTCCATCCCTGGAGATTTTTAAAAAGAGACTGGATGTGGCACTTAGTGCCATGGTCTAATACCTGCAGTGGTAGTGGATCAAGGATTGGACTTGATGATCTCTGAGGTCCCTTCCAACCCAGCTGATTCTATGATTCTATGATTCTATGAAAGACTCCCCTCAGAGAGGCATGGAAAAGGAAGGGGGAAAGAGAAACTGAACGGCACGGAATTGATGTGCTATTTACATCAGAGATGCGAAGGCGGGAATGCAGAATCCCGGCGCTCTCCCTTTCCCGCAGCCACCTCGGTAAAGTCTGTACACGAACACGAAGCCGCCCGACACGACGAACCATCAACCTGCGACTACAGCTCCCGTCAGCCCGGGCGCGGGGCCCGACCGCGGGGCTGCCCCTGCCGCTGCCTCCGCAGCCGCCCGCCGCTGTCCCCCGCCGGAGCCGCTGTCCCGGGAGCGGCCGCCTCGTGATTGCCGCCGGCTGTGGCTGTCCCGGGAGCGCCGCTTCCGTGATTGCCGCCGGCTGTGCTGTCCCGAAGCCGGAAGGGCGGAAGCCGCGGGACGCGCTCCCGCAGCCGGCGGATTGGCCGGGCCTTCATCAGGCGCGCGGCGCCGCGACGCGCCTCCCTCTGTCCAAGATGCGGCACCGTTGGCGGTAAATTCGGTAAGAACAATCTAAGCGCGGGGCTGCGACTCCCCCTCCGCCTTACCCCGGCCGTCCTGCTCCTCGCCCGCGGGCCACCGGCCCTGCGCCCTCCTCAGAGTTCGGGGAAGCGGGGTGGCCGCCTGAGCAGGGCGGGCGTGGTGAGGCTGCGAGGCAAGGCCCGAAGCGGGCGCGGGAAAGGGCTGCGGCGGTGCGGGCAGCGGCGGGGAGAGCGGCCTCCCGTTCGCGGTACCCGGGGCTCGGGCCACCCAGAGGTGCCTGGCGATGGATCTCCGCGGTCAGAGCTGCCGCTGAGCTTGGGTGGTCCTAGCAGGGTGTGACATGAGGCAGCGAAGGCTCCTTGATTCGGGAGGACTGTATAACTCAGTGCACATGGGGTTAGGCAATACATTGAGGTGTATTGCTCTCATCTTAATGACGGTATTGCACTCATCTCTTAATGCTGTGCGCAATAAAAGGCAACAAAGAAATACGTTCAGAATCTTGCTCGGTAGTACACAGTGAGTGTGGAAATGAAGATGGTTTCTCATCCATTGACTAGGAACATCAGGTTCATTCATGGTCCTTTTAGAGCGTGGCCCAAGAACAGTTTTGGATTCCTAAATCGGCACTTGCCCAATACAACAAATACAAAAGGTGCAGTGCTTCTGTTCTTCCTCTTCGTTAAAGCAAGGCCAGCTCAATCTGATGGCTCAGGGCCTTATCTAAACTAGCTCTGAATACTTGTGGGGATGAAGATCCTCCAGGAGGTCTCTCTGGGCCTCCATTCCAAGGTGTGACCGCCCTCACAGTATTTTATTTCTTTTTTCCCCTGGTGGCTAATTGGAAGTTTTGTTATTGCAGCTTGGGTCAGTTGCTGCTCATCTCCTGTGGTACCTCCATCTGCTTTCTGTGTGTATAGTGCCCTTCAGTAGTTAAAGAACACAAAGCTCCCATCCCTCTTTAACCTTTCTTTGTGTAAGACTGAACAAGGTCAGTTTTTTTGGCATGGCCGAAATGTCCCAAAAGGTCTGTAACTAAGGTTTGGTATGTCACAGTGACTAGTTAATAGAATTAAAACCTCCATTCCTTTGTCAAGCAGGGAGCAAATTTTACAGAAAAGATATTTTGATCTAACTGAATGAATAACATCTCTGTTCTCTCACAGAAAAACAGTAATAAAGCAAAGACCCTTCATCTGAAATGCATCTTCGATAAAGTAAAAATCTGAGTAGTTAAAATGAGACTATGCTTTATTTATAAATTACATGGCAAGAGATTCTACAGCCTTATAATTAAAAAAATAGGGGAAGAAAGAGTTTTGTACATGAAATATGAGAAAAAAATAAAGCAGATATGTCAATAGAACTAATGAGGATTTTTGCCTTAGGTTGTGTTGTTTCTGGGGACAAACATAAGTCTATACTGTGACAAAAAGTTCAGGCATAAGCGTCACCTGCTGTTGTTGCCGAAAGAAGTAACTCATCCTGTCCTTCCTTGCTGGCCCTGATGGGGTGGTCAGCCTTTGTAAAACTAATAGTAATAGAAACAGCATAAATGGGAAAAAGTCAGTGTGGTTGCTAAAGTCCAACTTTTTTTCCATCCTAGGTGCTTATTTCTTTCTCTGCAATAATCCATCTTTGTGCTAGCATAGCTGGTGCCATCACAGAGCAGACTGGGTTGTAGATGTGATCCTGTTGAAAATAAACTCTTTTTTCGGATTAGTTTTTGGTTAGAGAAGTTAGGTCCTTAATTTCTTTTAATGCCTTACAGTACATGTGTTTGGGCTGATGCAAAGGAATTATGTGCTAGGGACAAGAGCAAACAGATGGGCCAGGGAAATAGTTGAACAGTTTTTGGCAGACATTGTGTATTGCTGCTGGTGTTTATTGGACTCGGTAATGTAATAAGAGTGAAATAAATCTCTACACTCTGAAGTTTATGTGGGAGAGCCAGTTACAGTCTAGAGTGTGAAATTATTCATCCAATAGTAGCTATTTTTAGTTAAATTTGTCTAGACAGGGGTAACATCATATGATTAAAACACTCCGATGCTTGAAAAAGGCAGAGAGTTTGTCCTTTTTTACAGGTTTTCCTGATACAGCCTTATTATTCAGGGCATTCAGGGAGCATTTTGTGTTACTGTGAGGTGGCGCCTTGGTTGCATAAAAAGGAGGGGCATCTTTACATCAGGGTAGCTACCTTGCTGTCTTAACATAAGCAGCCTGGTGCAGATACATTTCACTTCAGTAAACCTTGAGAGGTTTACTATAAGACTTAGAGTTAGAAGGAACTGCACCATGATAAAATGTTGCCTTTGTACTTGATTTTATACCACAGTGTTACCTTGTACATTAAAAAGGAGAAAAAAAAAAGTTAAGGCAAATTTAGATTAAATGCTAGTGGTTTTGCATATAGGCTACTCTGCAAGACATAGTTTTGTTTTATCATTTCTCCAGAGACATTCCTCCTCAGTTTAAGTCTCTGCTGTTCCCTCCCCACTTGTTTCTTCCCTCTGTGTTTCAGGCATTGGTCTTTCAGTTGGTTTTATGACTAGCCGGACCACTTTCTTAGCTGTGTTAATGAAAGCTCTGATTTTTATAAACCATGTTGAAAGAACTCTGGAACATGTTGCTTTTTCCTCCCCTTCTTTAATTTCAATCATTTGACTAATGTGACTTGTAGTGCGGTCTGTCAGAGTAAACGAAGCAGGTATGTCCATGGTTGGGAACAAGTGACTGAGTGAAGGAGGACAGCAACCTCTTAAAGCAGCTTTTCAACTAGGAAAATGGCAGCATGCAAAAACCACCACTAGCTTATAATACCTTTGGTTCAGAAACCATCTCAGTAACACATAACAGTGCCTGCAATCAGTTTTTACGTGGTAGTTTGAAGGCAAACCATAAAATTGGCAATATAATTTATCTAATAAATTTAGCAGTGACTTGTGGTGTGTAAAGTCTGAAAGTTTCACAGATACAAATGACATCTAGCAAGGGAAACACTTAGGTACCTCTGTTTTAATATTGGTTTTAAAATTTTGTGGGGTTTTTTTTTTAATGGGATAATACTAGGTGGTACGTATTTTCCATCTACTTGGGTTTTAGTTTAGACAACAGTTCTGGTTGAAGTCTGAAGACTAGTTTGGTGTGCTGTTTTCATGATTCCCAATGATAAAGAGACTTCCAGTGCAGTATTCCTGCTACAGAGTTCGGGTTCTGAATGATACAGTTTCTAGTAAGGAAGAGATAATTCAGCTGTAGTACTAAATTCAGGTCTGAAATGTGCAAAAGAAACTTCTCAGTGTAGAGAAAGAGGTGAGGTGGTATTTTTAGAGTAGGGTCAGACTTCTCTAATTTATTTGAGCTTCCTAGCTTCTAGAATAATCTGGTCTCTTCTAAACATAGGTAATATTTTTGTTGATCTATTTCTGGTAAAGGAATTTCATATCTTTATGAACCTCTTTTACAGAATATTAGCAGCAAATGTGTTTTAGGTGTCAAAAGTACTTGTCTTTATTTATTTTTTAAATTAAGAGGAGAGAGATGAGTTGATATGAAAGAGTATCGTTAGGCTTATATTGCCTTTAATCTTATGGTTTTAGTTTCTAATTTATATTGTTCTACACAGACTGATGGAAAGAGGCAACACATTTTGACAGCACTGCTCTTCATTTTCAGTTCCTCATATATTGGATATTTCTTTGGTTATGTCAAAAATAGAAGGCCTTGCCAAGTTACATTCAGATTCAAGGTCGGCTGTCCAGTTCTTAGTTATCCCTTAATCTTACCAAAGTGGATGGAATTCAGGCAGGTAAGGTTGAAAGATTAGAAATTGTCCATAGTAAGTCCTTAATATCCTTCCTCTTTCTGTCAGGAAACTTTTCAAAGTCATAGTGAAACTTCTATTAAATTTGGCAGCTAACCATTTAACCAGGAAATCTGTATGAGGAACCTGGAGAAGCAGAATAGGTTGACAGGGAGAGTGTGCTGGGATATATAAACTAAAACATAACTTGGGAGCTTTACAACTCTGTTACTTGTTGATGCTACACCTCGTAATTCACAATAAGATGCTTCCACACCTTCAGTACAAGTCATTTGCATGGACAATTTGTCCCTAATGTAATATTCTAAAGATATTCCTTAATATTACTAAAACTGGGAAAATAGGTAATCTGGGGGGAAAAAATCAAGAAATGGAAAAATCTACCCGTGTGTGTATTTCATGCCCATTTTGCACTTGTAAGAGTGCCTCAGTCACTTCTAAGTTCATGTATTCATTTATAGCTACTCAGCTTGAATGACTTCACATTTAAGTGTGCTTGTAGGCTGTGGCAGTCTTTGGTCTGACATTCTGTAAATACTTTGAGGCTTAGGAGATTTCCATTTTCCATTGTTGGGAGTGATTTCAGTTTTAGTTGGAGTAATCAAAGGATTTTGTTCTCTCTCAACAGATAGTGTTTTTCTCCTATTATTGAGGTAGGACTTTACACCCCTTCCAGTTGACTAGCTCAGTACACTGGTTCACCTCTGACAATGTAGGAGCAATAAGGGTGATTAAATAGCTTGCTTTTGATTAAACTGCTATTTTTTTTCCCCAACTTGCTCATGCAAATTATAATCTTTGGAAATGGTTGAAGCCATTTTTCTTTAGCCGTCTGCTGTAATCCCAGAGTACCATATATTTTGATCTGATGGGTTGTTTAGTTTATAGTGAAGGTGGTCCTTTTCTGAAGTGTTCTGTAGAAGTGATAGAGTCACAATCCTGGAGGGATTTAAAAGATATGTAGTTGTGGCATTTATGGATGTGGTTTAGTGGTAGACTTCGCAGTGCTGGGTTAGTGCTTGAACTCAATAATCTTAAAGCTCTTTTTAAACCTAAGTGATTGTATTGTAAGTATCTTTATAAGATGACTTTCAGCTCCAGAACTTAGGTGCATACATCATCTTTTCTGCTTCTCTAGCTTCCTAAATGCAATTAGGTTTTATATCAGACCATCATTGTTATTTTTTTTGCCTTAAGAAAGGAAAATATGCTTTACTTGATGGGCATAACTGTCTATACTGTCAAGCTGAGAGTAACAGTAAGTTAAAAAAGAGTCTACTTATTGAAAAGAGTGAATAAATAATTTTTTTTTGTTTCTTTCTCCATTTCAAGTACATTGTTTTGTTTCTTCTTTTAGCTGCCAGCTTGTGGGGTCCATATAAGGACATATGGCAGACTGTAATGAATGCCATTTGGAAAAGGCAACCCGAAGCTGTTCATCGTCTTGACCAGGTTTTAAAGAAACACAAATCCGACTTCATCTCTCTCTTCAGAAATCCGGTACTGGGCTAATGCTGTTTTGTGGAATGAGTTGGAGAGTTGATGATTTAATCTGTCTTGCAGTGTTGTCTTACATACCATTTAGACTCTGACCATTCATTTCATTCTACATTTTTACAGTACATAATGCAGATGTGTTATACCAGTCTTGTGCTGCCATAAGAATACAAATAGCTTGAATAATACATATTATTTTGTGTCTTTTACAGGTTGATTTTATCTATGATGTATTGTTTTCTCTCATTGTTTCAGTGCTATTTTGAAAGGAAAAGTAAAAAGTAAAAGTATCTGATGATCCATCAGTCACCTATTGGCTTTTTTTTGTTACTCTCGTATGTCTGAAATAAAGCACCAAACTATTTTGTCTGGTTTTGGTCCATGCTCATATTTCAGTCTGGTTAACGAACACACAGAACAGGTGAACACATCAATTTAAAAATTACAGTATGTCTTGTTAGGAATGTCAGATGATGTGGAAAACCTCCCTGCTTCTTGGCTGATGGATCACAACTAGAAATATATCTTCTTTCAGTGGTATTACTTCTGCAACTCTTTTAACTGATAGGTCAGAAAATCTAAGTCAGCTGTAGAGTTTTGTCAGTATATTTTAGCATCTCAGTTTAATGGAAAAAGAATGATGTAGAAAATAGCAGTTGGGAGTAACACAATAGTTCTGATCAGCAACGTGAATGTCTTTCATGGAGCTGTTGAGAATTATATTAAAGTTTACTTTCAGTCTCCATTATTCTGAGTAAACTAAAAGTCAGCACATTGTATAAGATTATTTTTGGTACGTTCTCACAAAGAGACCACTGCTGTGCAAGTGTGAAGCATTATTAGGATGCCTTTACTATCTCTGTGTTTAAAAACACTGCCTTTGTTTTTATGGTTACAACCTAACCTGTTGGAACAGTATTTGTGAGAAAGGATTAATGTGTAAATCTTTATTCAGTATTTGTTCTTGCCATTTTGAATAACTTCCGATGCTTGTTTCTCTTGCAGCCAAAGAATGTTCAGCAGCATGAGAAAATTCAGAAAGCAAGTACAGAAGGAGTTGCTATCCAGGGTCAACAGGGAACTAGGCTCTTGCCAGAGCAACTCATCAGAGAAGCCTTTATCCTCAGTGACCTCTTTGATATTGGAGAGTTGGCAGCTGTTGAACTCCTTCTAGCTGGTGAGAAGGGAAAATATTTAAGAGCTGGAGAAATACAGCTTAAATAGGGCCTTCTTATTTAAGTGTATGCTTAACGTGAATGAATGATCAGTGAAGACCTTAGCTTCCTAACATAGAAGGTTCCTAAGGAGAAATCTACTCTCACTGTAAAGTAATATGAAACTTAATGTTCATACATGCAGCTATTTCAAAAGGGGGAATATTTTGAGGAGGTTTCATGATTTAATTTCTCTATCGTTGAATTTAAACATAATTTTAAAATGATTGACTTAGAGTTTTTCCATAAAGCAGTGTAATGGATATTGATTCTTTAAACTATGTATTAGTTATATTAGTATGTGGCTGTTTGGGTCATAATCTAATAACTGATTAGTAAGAGAAGTATTCTGGAGGGTGACACATTCTTTACATGTAGAAAATTGATTTTAGAGTTAAGATGTAACTGTCAGTTATCATTACTAGCTACTGTTCATCATTTAACTTTTAAAAATTCATTGAAGAAGTAGCTTGCAAATTTGTCAGCTTTAGCAAGCCATCTTCAAGTCAACCTCTCTTTCTATTTTGAACTTGAATTTTTGATGTAAATTCTGGCAGAAATTTTAATTTTGAATAAAAAGATATTTTTATGATAATTGACTAGAGTTGATTATTAAGATAGGTACATATCAGTTGCAAATACCATTTGGATTAAGATGTGTTTGGCCTTACACTTTTTTTTTTATTTTTGGATGTTGTAATAGTTGAATATTAATTCTAATAATAGCACACAAAATATGTGTGATTTAAGTGTCTAAAAGAAATCCAAGTGACAGTGAAGGACCACAGTTACTTTGAATGCTATATTTGTATTTCAGTTAGAAATACAAAGATACAGAGATGTTGTCAAAGCATGTATGTTCAGCTTTTTTTGACTATTCTGTGCATTTTCTTTCCCTAGGAGAACATCAGCAACCTCATTTTCCTGGTCTTACAAGAGGTCTAGTGGCAGTTCTGTTGTACTGGGATGGAAAAAGATGTATTGCCAATTCACTACGAACCCTCATCCAGTCACGCCAAGGCAAGACGTGGACATTGGAACTCAGGTCTGCATTAGGGTGATGAGCTGATCAAAGCTCTTTGTTTTGGATGCTTTTAGGACTAATTAAACTAAAGAGAATATGTATATTCTCACATTTGTTTGTTTTTCATAACCTGATGCAGCTGCTTTCATGTTCTCTTTTTAAGCATAATGTTAGTTTCTTGCACGTATTTTTTATTGGGTTATAAGGATATGATATGTGTTTTACTTTCAATTCTTTCATGCTACTTCACCTTTTGGCAGTGTTTTGTTTCAGAAACCCTCCCAGTAGGTGCTGCTCTAACTAGTGTTGATTACTCACTATTTGAGAACCTTGCAATGTTCTGACTGCCTGGGTACTGCAAAATCAGAGAACTGGGCTCTTGCCTTTGTTTAAAGGAATGCACTGTCTACTGGTGAACATTAAATGCTATTGTTTTCACTTTGAAAAAGAAAGCAATACACTTTGCTAACTTCCAGTGCACAGTGATTGATTGACTACAGAAAGATGAAAAGATGTATTCTAGTGTAAATATAAATTCTGAAACATAACATAAATTATTACATTAGAATTAGCTTTACCACTTCAGTAGAGTTCAGTATCTGGATAACTGCATTTACTAGTGAGTTATGTGCATCTTACGTATAGGACTTTTTCCTTTGAATAGAAATCTTAACTAGCTGATCCCCACTGTATCTCATATTCCATGTTCCTGCACCTGCAGAAGTTACCTAAAGACTTTGTATCCATTCAGCGTAATGTTTTGAGAGGGTACTGCTTACTAATTAGTGAGGCATATCTTTACTTTCTGTATATAATTTATTTGTACATTTTTTTGTTATCAAATATATTTGATGGGATTCATTATTTTAGACTTCCTTTGTGACTGGGAAAGTATGATTAATTGTTAAATTTATATTCTTTCTGTTATAGTCAGGAGTTAATTTCCATGACAACACGCTTTACAGATGACTTAATGGAGCAGGGTTTGACTCAGAAGATCCTTACACTTGTGTCTCACATCGATTTGAACAATGAATTTGATAAACTCCAGAGAGAGCGAGGATTGGGCAGTGAGAAACATCGAAAAGAGGTAAATACTCCCTAAGTGTGAATATTTTTCTGTATTACTGAACAGATTAGAATACAGTTAGACCATCAAGAGTTCTCTGCTTTTGGAAGGTCTGTTACTGTCTGAGAGATCAGAGTAACTACTCCACGGGTTGTGCAATATGAGTGTGGGATCCAGGTTGCTTCCTGCTTCCTCTTTTGCTGTTGCTTCAGCATGCTGGGTCATGCCTTGTTTTAAGTGATGTGTAACCAAGGACAGTAAAAAAGTAAGCACAATATTTATGTGTAGTTTTTTAAAAAAAATTGACACTAACTACTGCAGCATATTTTTTCTAGCAGGAAGATTGTAAACATCACTGTTGTAATTTTTGAACTTCCTTCTAATGGGTGATCCATTTAAAAATTATTCTATGTAATAGAGTCAGTTTCTTTTCCACCAAAGAAAGAATTTGTTTGATGCTTTTGCTATTTATCTAGAAACTATGCAAAGATTATCCTTCTCATTTACCTAAATTATCTTAATTTACCTTAATTTTACCTTGAAATCCATTTAATGCTTTACATTAGCAGTTTTTTTTTCTTTGTATTAGATGGAATACCATATTTCCCTCTGTATTGATTGGAACTATTATTCTGCTGGAGTCTGTGCACAAATCTCTTGCTATGTTCAATGTTGAAAAGTTTCTCTCTTCATCACCATGAATATGATTTTACAGGATATAAAATGCTCATAGCACTTTATTTTTTATTTAGCCAGGTACAATGGATAAAGGATAAGAATGTTACTAGAAGCTCATAATTTAGCTAAATAAAATACAGTTTTACAAAGACTGTTATGAAAGATCGTAATTGCCTTTTTTTTTTTCTTAACTTCCACTGTGTTCATAAGACTTAAAGCAGTTAAAACTCAGCCTGGGAGGAGGAATGACATTAAATGAGATAAATGTTTGTTCAAAACCAGGTAATTTTGGTATAACTGTTAGAAAAAAGACAAACTTTGTTTTCAAGAACTGTTGTGCTTACTTGTATTGAAGCATGCAGTAATCTGCCAAATAAAAAGAAAAATACTATTTTTAGTATGAAAATGCTTGGTAGCCTTTATGTTGGGCTTGATATTTGTTCCATATATGATAGGGGATGATAAATTTAATTTATATTCTAAAGTTAATATAAACATTTTGTCTGAAGGAAGGAATTTCCTTCCTGTTAGGTATTTCCTTCCTGTGTTAGGTATTTGTATAGTCAGTTGAGGGCATCCCCTTTGAGGTAAGGGAAAGACTATGACCTTATCTGGAGATAACTGCCAGTGCAGTTGTGTGATTAGGAAATGTGGCTTCTGTGTGATACATTTACAGCTATTTAGGTTCTATATAGATTCATGTCTCCTGACCTTGACAGGGATGCTGGTTGGCATGTGGTCATATTCCTGGGTATCCACTCACACCTCACATGAAATACGTGGGAATATGAATGCAGTTAACAAGCAAAAGTGTGCCTTTGTTGTTTAGCAATTAAACCCAACATTTTCTGTAGCTGCTGTCTTTAGAGTAATTTTTAACTTAGCCTAGTCATCATGATTGACTGAGAAAGACTAATTGAATGCGTTACTAGAGTATGTATATTCACCCTTTGTTTGATTTTTCTTCTAAAGGTTTCTGACCTCATTAAAGAATGCCGACAGTCACTGGCTGAAAGTCTGTTCGTCTGGACCTGTCAGTCACCACTGAGCAAGGATGACACTCTAATCCTCATAAGTTACCTGGAAAAGGTAACAGTGGAAGCTGATGGCTCGTTGGACGGTGTGAACTTGTCTCTTCTCATGGCTCTCCTGTACTGCTTTGATGTCAGCTTTCTGGAACAAGGCACAGAGGATCGCGAAGGTAACGCTGGGAGGTTTCCCAGATGTTACATTGTACAGATGGATAAATTGTTATTTAAACAATTTCTTTATTGATCAGTAGCAAATGGACAGGATTTTGCATATTTGTTTTCAAATTCATTTATTGGGTATTGGTTTTGTGTTTGTTTTTGTTGTTCTTCAAGATTTGATGCACCGGCTCCCTCTGCTAGCAGAAAGACAGTACATAGCAACAATACACACTCGTCTTCAGGAATCCCAGCCTTGGAAATTACCAGGCCTGCAAGCTACTGTTAGATTAGCCTGGGCGCTGACATTAAGAGGAATATCCCAATTATCTGATGTGACAGGTAAATTACCCTAAAGTGCAGTTCTTGCACATTAGTATTCAGCTTGCAAGTCGTGTAAGTCAAAGTATCTATTACCTTTTTGAAGTGCTAGTATTTACCTTTGTGATAAAATTACCATTGACACTCCTTAAAGCTTTCTCAGCATGTGAGTTTGGTTGTCAAGGATTGAATTGCTCTGAAATGTACACAGATTTAGAAGTAATTGGTTATTAGAAAGTAATATTGCATAGTGCCTCATTGAAGTGAAAGAGATTTTAACATACTGGAAAATTCAAAGATTGCGTTTTCAGCTTTAGTATCATTTGAATGCTTGAATTAAGAATAGATTTCCAATTATGGTTTTATTTACATCTATACATGTTAAACTTCAGTATCTTGAGAGGATGAATCTATTATAATTTTGTTTTTTTCCTCTCTGAACTTCACAAGATTTCCTGACTTCCTACTAGGTCAAAATTGAGTCTACTCCAGAATAGCTATTAAAGAAAACACAAACATTATAATTAATGTTTAATTAAGATTGTTTTGTGATTCTTGGTTCACTACCTTAGATTTTTTTGGGGTAAATGGGTTATGCATTTTAACACTTCTTAAAGCAGAAAGTTGAGGTCATCACCTGCCATTAATTTATCTTTTTCCAGTCTAATGTTTTCCTGTATGGGAGAAAAAACACAGTTGATAGAAGCATGTAAATTGGCAGGTCAGCTGGATATCCTGAAATACGTTTTGCTTGTTAACAGATTATTGTTATTTATTTTTTACCCTCTTGTGAATTTTGTTACCCAGCTCTTGCAGAATTCACTGAGGCAGATGAGGCAATGGCAGAGCTAGCCATTGCTGATTATGTCTTCCTGTTCCTGACTGAATCTGTTGTGGGGTCTGAAAATTTCTACCAGGAGGAATTTTACATTCGCAAAATTCATAACCTTGTCACGGACTTCCTTGCACTCATGCCGATGAAGGTAGGTTGTTTATGTGAACAGCAGTTATTGAGAAATGTGGGGATCTCTTCTGTATTTCTAACATTTGGACAGGTAGCATAGAGATTCAGATATGACCCTCAGCTTGAGACCCTGCAGTTAAGAAAACTTGTTCAATTCATGAAAGTCATAATGTTTGGGGTTTGTTTTCAATACTGAAGTAGAATGTGATTTTTAAAACACTTCAGTGTGATGAGATTTACAAAAGAAACTTCTGTGGTGGAAGTAGTTTTGTTTTACATGATTAAAATAGAAATGAATGCTGAAATTGATGGCTATGCATGTGGGTATTGATTTTCTGATTTTTTTTTTCTTTTAATACAGACAGTAGTGTAACCTAAATTAACGTAGGGTTTTTATCTCTCATTTTTGATTTATTTTTTACTAATGGTCTTTTCCATACTTAAGGGGAGGGATTCTGCTTTTTCAGTAGTATCAGTTGTTGGGAAAATAAGCAACCTTTTTCAGTAGAAGACTAAAAATGCTGTAAAAGGGTTTAAAAAAAATTTGAAGCAATTACAACAGTTTCATTTGTGCAATATCTTGTGATTAGACATGGAAAATCAAAATTCTATGAAAACACATTCAATTAATGGAGACTTTATTTTGTGACCTTCATCGTGTTGAGCTGTAGTTAGAATTGCCAAACAATTACTTTTTTCAATGTGCAAAAAGGAAGATTGAAAACCATATATTTTTCATTGTAACCTCACAGACTGTGAACAATATTAGCAGGAAAAACAGTATTTGAGCCTCAAGAATCTTTGAGGGCATTTATGAACATCTTGTAGACAGCTTTTAGATTTAATCATAATTTATTTATAATCCGTTGATGTTACATGTTGTTTTCTCAGGCTGCCTTTTAAACCCACAGAATATCCATAAAGCAAGTATAATGTCAGTTCCAACAGGTTCATGTTGATAAATTACAGCTGTATTTCTGCTGCAGTGGCTGCCTCCGTACAACACTTATTATGTTAACAGGCTTTGGACATGCTTTGAAGGCTGCACACATCCGGTGTTTTCTGTAATACAAACACAGTAGCCCTTAGGAATATATGGGGAATATGTGAGGTGTATTTTGTGAAATTTCCTTAAACAGTCTGGCAGTTTTCATTGGGTGGTGTTGCTTTATGAAAGATGAAGTGCCTCCCTGTAATGATACCAGTTTTTATTAGAGATATAAGGTAGATTTTTGAATGAAAGTTGAAGAGCTGGAGACTGACTCTGGCTGAGGTATCTGCCTTATTAGATTTAGAACAGACACAACCCTGTCTCCATATCCACAGAACTGCCTGAAAATCCCAAGGCTGTTGCTTGATTTCTTGGTACATCTCATCTTTATTGCATTATGGAACTGGATTCTTTATCTCTGTGAAGAGTTTTTCTTTTCCATTTCAGTTTTTTTTGCTTTGCCTCAGGTTTGCAGTTAATTGTAGCTAATGCCTGAAGATGAAGAGAGATTTTCATTACAACTAAGATTTTGTAATACAGGATATAAGCCAAAATCAGACCACTGGCTCGTATTCCAGTTCAAGAGAAGCCAATACTAGTGGTTTCACAGGAAAGACTTTGTTAGCAAGCAATTGGGATATAGCCCTTCAAGGCAACTTTTTGTCTTAACTGCTGTTGGGTAGTGGTTGGATTATGTCCTCAACTATTTCTACTGAATTTCAAATTTTAGGTAAAGAGAAGTGTCTGTGTTGCTGGATCTTTGTTTTGTTTTGTATATCTGCATTAACTTTTGTTCATTTTTTTTTAAATCTGTAAGTCAGCATTTTAATTAATTCCTCCTTATAGTTTTAGCATTTATGCTGCTTGCCAGTGAGGATTTGGGTAAATCTTTTGGTTGATTGCATTACCTTCATTCAGAAATCGATAATTGGCTTTAGTACCTCAAATAATTCATTATTTCATTTACCAGTTCTGTTCTTGTTCAGTTAGTATACTGATTTTAGCTAGTTTGCTCTGACCCTTTCCACAGTTATTTCTAGTTTTAAATATTTTTTCTTTTTCATTATTATTATTTTTAATTATTTTTTCTTAAAGAGACAGAATTATTTTGCTGCTCATTCAATTTTGGACATTAAGATACTGTAGACCATGAACCAGTCTCTGTTGACTGTAACCATGTTTTAATTTTTGATGTGTTGAATTGGTTGCTTACTTCTGTTTCTTGATCCTCAATGTCTCCTTAATATTTAACAAAACTTGACTTTTCATCTTATATCTGTTTGCTTTCTATAAGCTGCTGATGGGGTGTCATGTCAAAAGCTTTTCGATTTTAAATGTCAGCTGTTTTTTGTTTAGTAATTAGCTTTTTCAACACAGAGAAGTTTAAGATGCTGATTAAATGGCTATTTTTTTTATTGCTGCAGTTCTTCTTCCCCTCCCTTTTTTCTTTTTTATTTCCTCTTGTGTTAATAGATGTGGTGATGCTTTTAGTTGAGACAGACGGGGTCCAAAGTAATTATATCAGTTCAGAACTTTTCAAATCATTAAGTAACTGTAAGTAGAAGTAGCCTTTAATGGTGAAGAAAGGTGCAATCCACAGATCTATATAAAGAAAACATTATTTTGCTGTGTTTTGTGTTTCTTTTCACTCTTTGTGAATAATGGTCCAACATTCTGTGTTTGAACATAATGCATCTAGCTTTTGAATTAAAAAGAGGAAAAGGATCCGCCATTTGGGGCCAAACCAGAGGATCTGGTGAAGTCAGGAAAAACTCCTGTGATGTAAATTCAGGGCTTTTGCTGTGCACTGAGGACCTTGGCAGTAAGAAAGTAATTGAATATATCTTCGTATGCAAGCTCTTGGGGGAAGAGAGAATTGAAAAAATATAAAATTGAATATTCTTGTCATGTACGTGCAAGTACATTGGCTTTCTTAGCTTTTAGTAGGCCATATAGACAAGTGTTCTGTTCTGTTTCTGTTCTGTTTCATTCTTAGACCAGTGGTTTTTTTCACTTCATAAATTCTGTAGGTGAAACAGCTGAGAAACCGTGCTGATGAAGATGCTCGCATGATCCACATGAGTATTCAGATGGGTAATGATCCACCTATTTCCCTTCGGAGAGATCTGGAGCATTTAATGCTTCTAGTAAGCCCTATTTTCTTTTAAATTACAGTGGCAAATAGTAATTGTGACTTTCATTTTTCATCTGAAAACCTGTATCTGAATGATACCATATGATGCTGGACCTTCCTCTTTTTGGATTAGAGTTTTTAAATTTTTTTTTTCCTTAAATACAGACACTTTTCTATAACGTTTCTTGTAAAGGAATTAATTTACTGCCTTGCTTTCTTATGTTAATGTCATTTGATTGTTGTTTAGTAAGTAAATACTGCAGTATTGAAGGTTTTAGGGGGTTAACCTTACTATTGACACTCTGATAAATAATTGAAATGTTTAAATAATTCTCATGTTGAAATATTTGTAATGAGAATTTTGGAACACTGTTTTGTATTTGCTGTAGATTAGTCTAGGCAATGTGACCCCATCAAGGCTGATGGAATTACAAATTCCCTAATTTCAGTAGAGTTTTGACCAAAAGTGTACATTTAAAAAAAGATCTGTTTCTTTAATATTTTTAATAAAATAAAGAAAATAGAAAAAAAATAAAATGAAAATAAAATAATCATATTTGTTTAAATATTAGTTATTAAGGTTACTTAACTGCACTTTCAAAAAAATCGGAAAACAGATTTACATATTAAACAGGGCAATTTTTATTTTCTGTTCATGAATAACTTAAAAAACTTTTACTACTTGTCTTTTCCAAAGGTAAAGGTTATAGGACATTTGCAGGAAACTTTGTACTGAAATGCTTTCTTAGGCAACTCAGAGATATATAGTGAACTTAAATGAAGAACTAGAAGTGAAAATTTACTCTGAGAAATTTGTATGTTCAGATAACGGGTACGATTTCTATTCATGGTACTGGCTGACTTGTAAATTCAGTGTATGAAGGTATGGATATGGTTCTTTAAAGAGAGATGATGCTATTTTCTTATAACTATTCAATCTGTAATAATTAGAAAGTTATTAAAGTTTTGCTGATGTGTGCATTTTGAATTTCTCTGTCACTTTTTCCTATGCTGTTATTTAGATGCTCTTGTTTTCAGAGAGTTTTAAGAAATAAAACACCAGCTGTGGGATGCTTTGCCTCTCAGATGTGTTTAGCTAATCTAGAAGCAGTGCTTATTGTTGAAGTAATTGTTTTTTCTTCATATAGTTGATATTTTTCCAACATCATCTTTTCTCTGATAGATTGCTGAATTGTATAGGAAAGACCCCTTTAATCTGGAACTTGCTCATGAATACTGGTGTCCATCGGAGCCCTTGCAGACATCCACCATCATGGGGTCCTACCTTGGAGTAGCTCATCAGCGACCCCCTCAGCGCCAGGTTATTTAGATTTTCTTGAGTAATTACTAGTAACTTGAAACTAAAGTAACAAAAAACCCCAAGCAACAAAGTTTTTGGTACCCTTATTACAGATAGCCTCTAAGAAGATATTACCTTTTCTCAGTGGCTTATCTGCATGTGTCCTCCTCTGCATGGCATGGTTCTTGTTGCTTGTCAATAAACTTAACAAGAGTCTTAACTAACCTCTTTGAAAATGTTGTTTAGGTCTGATTTGTTGCAGTTGCTAAATAATTCTGATACCGCTCTGGTATCTGATAACTTCTACATACCTTTTGCATGTAACTGAGAAGTTAAATTCCTTTACTATAAAAAAAATCTTTATTAACTGCAGTTGATAGTATTTTCGGGGGTAAGAATCCGTAAGAATATTGTACTTATTTAAAGTCCAAAGATTATAGTCCATGAGAGACAAAACTTAAAATCAGAATGAAGAAATTATGTAAACAGATGAAGTAGACATTCCAAAACTTATTAGATATCTGGGGTGCTGTCAGCCTTCAATGCTTCTTGAAAGACTGTGCAGCATTAGGCAAAACCTAGTACGAGACAAATTGGACACACCCCAAGACCTACCCACAATACAGGCAACTTGAGCTGGGGCCATGTGCAATCTGCATACACCCTAATATGACCCTGGAAGGAACCACTGTGTATGGGGGTTACTGTGCAGGTATATGACAAGCATAATGAATTCTTTCCTGATATCTCTTGCACTGTGAGATGTGTTAGTAATACTGCTGTGGAACATTTGTGAGCTGAAGTAAATTTTATCACTGGAAATACAGAAATGGAGAGTTAGTATCCTTCCCAATCACATGAATTGTTTTGTTTATTTCTTCTTTGAACAAGTGTTTTCACCTTTAGAGAGACAGAATAGGCCAGCTTATAAAGGAACTTTTTTTAATTGAAGTTGTGATTCCACCTGTCTGCCCTGCCCCGATTACATTAGAATCTGTTTTCTGACTTTTCCTGCCTAATGTTTTCCTAAAATACTCAGATTTACCTTTTTTTTTTTTTTAAACACTGATCTTTATTTGTTCTAGGTTGTGTTGTCAAAGTTTGTTAGGCAAATGGGAGATCTACTTCCTTCCACAATTTACATCCCATACTTGAAAATGCTGCGGGGACTGGCTAGTGGGCCTCAGTGTGCTCACTACTGCTTTAGTTTGCTAAAAGTCAATGGCAGTAGTCATGGTAAGAAAAGTGGCACTTCAGCTCTTTCTCAACTCCTGTTCTTTCGAAAAATGCAGAGACTCATTTCAGATGAATTGTGGCTTCATACTTTTAACATTTCGTTGTTAGTACAGAGACGAAATTAGAAGGCTTTACTTGAAAGTGTAATCTGGAAAAAAAAGACCGTTTAGGTGGTTGGATATCTGAGCACCTTAGCAAGCAATTCACGTAATAAAACAATGCGTTTTTTAAAAAACACTGTCTTTACACCTTAAGAAATGCAGAATATCAATATTGCTTATTATAGAACAAAAAATGAGTAATGTCCTAAAGTTAACTATATTTACAAAATATACAATGTAACTTTCCTGAGCTTTTTTTCAGAAGCACTTTGCTCTGTTAGAATTTTTTTGATTTAATAGAATAGCACTTTCTCAAAGTAAGAGGTGCTGGTCAGTCCTGTGCTTTGCATTCGTTTTGCATTGGTCAAATTATTAAAAAAACCAACCCTACTTTGAAGATCCAAATAATGCTGCAAAGATTCCAATTCATAAAGCTAAACACTTACTTGTGCTGTTTTTTCACACCTTTCTATCTCAGTGAAAGAAAGCTTTTACAAACAAAAAATCCCCAAACCTGAGTGACTAATACTGGAAACAATAGCTTTACTTTGGACTTTATTTCTTCCTTTAGAAAAGAAAGTTTTCCTTTTAAATTTAACTACCCTACTTGTCACCCTGTGAAAGGGTAGAAAGAAAATCTCGTCACCTGTTTGTCATTTTTCTAGCGGAAAACATCCAAGGAGCAGGTGGCAGTCCTGTCTCCTGGGAGCATTTCTTCCACTCTTTGATGCTTTATCACGAGCACTTAAGGAAAGACTTGCCAAGTGCAGACAGTGTCCAGTATCGTCACCTGCCTCTCCGAGGCATCACACAGAAAGAACAGGATGGATTAATTGCGTTTTTACAGCTGACCACTGTTATAGTCAGTTGGGTGAGTAGCCTTTCATTTGGTTTTCGTTGGTAATATTCTTTTTTTCCTTGCAAGTCATCATCATGCAGCTGTGGAGTTCTCCTTGAGCAGAAGGATACATAGGGAAAATTTACCTAGCAGTTGTTGTCATTCGATTAGTGAACTCCACAAGTATGGGAAGCATCGGGAATAACTGTAGTGACCAAACACACAGTCCAGGTGAAGCAGGAAGAGATGACACCTTTTTCTGCGTTGCTGGTGTTAATAATTTTCTTGTTTTCTTGACACTGGTGGTGATAATGGGGATGTCTTTCAGAAGTGAGTATATTCACAATAAATTACTATGAAGTAGGGAAATTCTTTGCATTTGTTTATGAGTTTGAAAACGCAAAAGTAATAGTTGAATTCAAAAGGAAGTGGTAGAAATTTGGCAAGGAAACTGATCAAGTGTGAAACTTGCATCCGGAGTTATGATTTAAATTGTCCCCAAACCAAGAGTGTAAAATGTGCCATGGATTGACTGGAAGGGGATTTCAGAAGAATAAAACTGCAGTGCATAATTTTGTATTGTGAATTGTCTGTGTAATTCTGAATAGCGTAGAATTCAACTCTTCCATACCCACCAGACTTTGCAGCCTAAAAATTCTGTGATATAGTGAGATAGCCTTGGTTTTGCTGACACAAACACAAGACAACACAAGATCAGTGAACCTAATTAGGCTTTTTAAAAATCATCCTTGGTGGTGATGATAATAGGGTGATCGTGTGTGAGCTGTAATGTCAGCACTGGATAAGTGTGGGGAAAAGGGAACTCTTAAAACTAGTATTTCATGGTATCATCAAACCATAACATGAGATGAAGTAAATTGGTTCTAAGTATGCAGGGAATTACCATTTGACATGGGTAGGGGCTTGTTCCTGTCCAGTGGTTCATCTTACAGTCTCTAGTGAGCTTACGTGAGTGATGATCCTGTTCCTAAAGAAATTAATGTAAGTTCCTAGCTAATGTCCAAATGCAGTTTAAGTTCATAGAAATATATAGAAATAGAAATATAGAGAAAATATAATAGAAATATTAATAAAAGTCCCTCTACCAGTGCTTGAAGGAACCATGTAGAATGTAAGTACTTAAAGACTGATTCCATGTCTGTGTGTCTATTAAAAAAAGAAGTTAGTTGTTTTAAGAAGCTTATATTATCCACACAATTTTTATGTATGGACAGGCACAATTTTAGTACTCGTGAGTCATTATATTGGGCTTCTTGTTTAATTAAAATGGTTGGCTTTGAAATTGTCTGCCATTCTTCTGATGTTTCATGTACCTTCAAGTACAAAGCAGAATCTTTGATACTGAACTGTGAGTTAGAGGTTTTAAGACATGAATAACCTTCAAAGTAATAATCTGCAGTTTTATTTTCTGTTGGACTCCGTAGAGTGAGAATGCTCGCCTGGCTCTTTGTGAGCACCCTCAGTGGACACCAGTAGTGGTCATTCTGGGACTTCTGCAGTGCAGCATTCCTCCTATTTTGAAAGCAGAGCTACTAGAAACCCTTACTGCTTTTGGAAGATCTCCTGAAATAGCTGCTTCACTCTGGCAATCTCTGGAATATACACAGGTATTGTAGGATTTTCAGTGCTTGGAACTATAGCATCCCAGTTTGTTGAAATTGTCAGTAGTGTATTTGAAATAGCATTGCATTTCCTCCTAAATTTTCTTTTGACCATTGTTGAATATAATTTTTCTCACCTAGTTAATACTTTGGAATGATTTTGAAAATTACCATATTGCCTTATGCCTCAGAGATCTCATTGACTGTTCTCATTTTACATAAGTACAGGTTTCCTAACAGACAGTCCAGTTTGAACTGCAACTGCTGGTTTATTTTTAATTGCTAATAAGAAAACTTGATAATAATGACATCTCACCACCTTTGCTTCCTAATTTATGATATTCCTTAAAATATACTATTGTAAGAGATAATGAGGGAAATGTCTTTCCCCTAGCCAATGTAAAACAAAAATCATTAATGTGAAAGTATTTCTGCCCTTTTGTTTCATGTAACAATAAACATGATGCAGATCTTTGAGGATGTAAAGCTGGAAGTATACAAGTGTAAAACATATAATCCAGCCTTTCAGACAGAAAGATCTTGGCTTTTTGTTTTTTAAGAGGATTTAGAAAACCTCTTCTAGAATCTAAAAGGTAATGAGTATCTTTTACTCAACAGAAATGATGGACATGCACTTGAATTATGTAAAATATGTTGTTTGTCTGTTTTCATTTCTCTTTCTGTTTTGAAGATACTACAAACTGTGAGAAGTCCAGGCCAGAGACAAGCAATTGGTATTGAGGTAAGAGTTTCTCTGTAGCTAGGCAGCCTCTCTGATCATCTGCATATGAGTTTGGGAAACACTTGCAGAGGCTGCCTCTGCTGCGAATCCATGGGAAAGTTTCTAATAGGTGCTGCGGTTTCACTGATTTGTAATTTACTTTCAGTCCTGCTTGTAATTTCTGGAAAACTTTTCTCATTTTTGCATCTATTGCAGCTTAGTAACAGAACAGCATCTAAACCCTCAAATTCCTCATAAGCACTTCTTAGTAAGATTTTCCTATTTTTCGAAACTGGATGCACTTTGTTACATCTTGGTGCAGCTCACTTTGCTTCTAATAACAGTGGTAAATAAAAGCAAAGTATGTAAATGTTGAGGCATATCATCTAGTAGCTCAGAAATGAATAGAAGTGTATTGCTGAACTGAAATAACAGTACTGATGCTTTGTTACTTTTGCTCTGTTTGTGGTGTACTGTAGACAAAAATGCAATTCACTATAAAGTAATACACAGATGATGCTTTTATATTATTTGTTCTCACATGTTTCTTCATCCCCCAAAATTGTGATTTTTTTTTTTTCTCCTTCTGTGTTTACTGTCCTCTGGGGAAGGTCGAATTGAATGAGATTGAGTCCCGATGTGAGGAATATCCTTTAACTCGTGCCTTCTGTCGACTCATCAGCACGCTAGTGGAGAGTTCATTCCCAGCTAACCTGGGAGCAGGTCTGCGCCCCCCAGGCTTTGATCCCTATCTCCAGTTCCTCAGGGATTCAGTGTTTCTCCGATTCCGCACCAGAGCTTACCGGAGAGCTGCTGAAAAGGTAATTTTTGTTTGTAAATATTTTTTTTTTCTTAGGATGTAGTTAACATGATTTGGCACTGTTGATTGGCTTAGATGTTTGAGAAGCTGTGCAAGTTTGATGCAGCAAAAGTAACCTAGAGCACTTCATAGTGTTTTGATTCTGTAAACAGGTGATTTTTCAACTCCTGGGTCATCAGGATATACTTCAAATGAACCTGTATAAAGTATCCTTTAAAAAAAAGTTTATATTGCTAAATTTCAATTTGCTCTACAGGATTCTGCAATTCTACTATTTGGCTAATGACTTCTGAACATTACATGCCCAAATCTGCAAGTCAGATTTGTCCTTTTCTCAGTGTTACTTCAGAAAATGTTTCTGACGTGCCAAACTGTATCCTGGAAGCTGGGTATTCATGATCTTTTCTTAGCTGTATATCTAGTAAGGGCTCCTTATTGCTTCTAGTTTTAATATACTAATATGTATATTGTACAATAGAGCCTAAAATAGGTAATCTGTTTCAGTGTTCCAGTTTACTTCAAAAAGAAAGCTTGGCCTTTCAGATTATTTGACATGATGACTTTTAAGTGTTGTTGTCATGACTGTCTAATTCTGAAATACTGGCCATACTTCTGATCCAGTACATTACTGCACTGCCTGTTGTATACTTTGTCATCTCTTTCTTGTTGTATTCTTTGTCATCTCTTTGGTTTGTGATTCTCTGCAGTGGGAAGTAGCTGAGGTAGTCCTGGAAGTGTTTTACAAATTGCTACGGGATTATGAACCTCAACTTGAAGACTTTGTGGACCAATATGTGGAGTTACAAGGTTAACTTGTTCATTTGTTCACTGACAAACAGAATTGTAACTTGTTTTGCTCTGTCGCCTCTATCTTAGGATCTTGTTTAATATTGCAAATAAGCTGTTGGAAAGCCAGACCAAGGGTTTAAGATAGAAAGATGTTCAAGAACTGTCCACATACTATCAGGATCTGCGTTCCTGATTCAGTAGGGCTTCATGTACACTGTTTTCTACTTCCCTATCTCTACTAGGAGGATAACTTCTAACTCCTTCTGTTCTGATTTGGTTGAAAAGCAACATTTGACACTTAAACAACACCTTGTTCCTCTGAATTTCTTTGGTCTGTATCCAAATCATCACTATTCACAGGGTTAATTTAAAAGTGTTGTATTGGCTATATCCTTTCATGTTAATATTATTGATATATTAATTACTCAGAGTAGACAGTACAGTATAATTATGACCTGAAGTCATTTAATTCTGGACAACTATTCTTTAAAAGGCCAAAGTAGATGACAGTTGCCTCATTATAGGAAATTTAAGGCTTATTTGGGGACCGGACTTTTTTTCTTAGTACGAAGTTTCCTAGCATGAATTCCATCCTTATGCTGATGGATTTACTTGTAGCAGTACAGAGCTGTGAGAACCACTTCTAAAGTGAAAACGACTTTAGACATGCTTCTCTAGTGAGCACATCTCAGTCTGAGAGGCCTCTGTGCCTCATACTTTGACAAACAGTACTTGGTAGCATAACTGGCTCAGTAAATTTCTGTTAGCTTGTTCCTGTCCTCAGCTAGTCTGTCAGCTTGTACGATTATTTGTGGGTTACACAGTATATTGAAGAAATGGGTTTATCTGCTTTTGACTAGATCCATTTTTTGAATGGATTCAGTATGTGCAGTGATGTGGCATGTTTATTGGCATGTGACAGAGCAGCACAGACACAGAATGAATGGAGGAAGGGGACTGTTTAAGCTGATGCCAAAAGAAACTGTTCTCTCATTCTCACTTGCATATTGAAAAAGGGTCTTACTGATCTCCTGCTTTTATCCACCATTGTTTACTAGGAGACTAGATAAATCAGAAGAATTAGTCTTGTATTTCATATCATGAAGATCTTTGAGTTTTAGGCTAGTAGTTTCTACAGACATCCAAGTGTGTGTACACTATGAGCATCAGTGTTTTAGTGAACCTTCTCTTTGCCTGGAAATGCTTTTTCCCTCGTCTTTGTGCAGGTTTGGGGGGATGTAAACTTTTTGCTGTTTCTTCTTGGTCTTACAAAACCATTTAATGTAGCTCAGCTCTGGTGTGGTATGCAGTACTAGCATTGATTTGAATCAAAAGTCAGATCTACTTGGGGAAAGTCTTCCTTTTAGATATTGAAAAGTAATGGTAATTGCCATTACAACCCTTCCCAAACTTCTAAAATAACCTCAATGGCTTCTATGTAAGAAAATCTCTGAAGACTTTGTATGTAGGATGTTTAATCTATTTAGATGTTGCTTACAACCACAGGAGCTATTAGCTTGTGTAGCTTATGCTAGTTTGAGTAATGGAAGGTTTCTCTAATAGAGGTTTGTGTTTGTTTGGGTTTTTTTACCCCTTCTGTCTTTAGGAGAAGAAATAATAGCATATAAACCACCTGGATTCAATTTGATGTATCATCTATTGAATGAGTCCCCAATGCTGGAACTTTGCCTTAGTTTGCTGGAAGAAGGGGTTAAGCAGCTGGATACTTATGCTCCATTTCCTGGTATGTGCCTAGAATTTATTTTTGATGTGAAGTTAAAATGTATAATAAGTAAGATTTAAAGTTGACGTTGCATATCTGTAACTTCATACTGTTTCTCTTGTAAGTAAAAGTTGTGGTTTGGGGGAAATTTTCCTACTAGTAAACAACTGACAGGTTTTTTCTTGTTGTAAGGCTTGATGAATGAGGTTTATGAATGTTGTCTATTTAACTGCTCCTTTGTATTTCTTATGTTCTTTGTGCACTGCAGGGAAGAAGCATTTAGAGAAAGCTGTACAGTATTGCCTTGCACTTCTAAACTTAACCCTACAGAAGGAGAACATTTTTATGGATCTGTTGCGGGAGAGCCACCTTTCCCTTATTGTCACACCACTGGAGCAGCTGCTTCAAGGAATCAATCCTCGCACTAAAAAGGCCGATCACGTGGTGAATATCGCTAGGTATGTGCGATATAAAAGCACATAGGAGGGAGGAGTTTTGGAGGCACAGGAGGGTTTAGTTCCTGGATCCTTTCATTAGTTTTACTAGCCAATTCTCTTTACACAGAACATTTCGTGAATTTTTTTTATTTTTTGGTGGGAGGGAGATGTCTTCACAAGTGGTATGTCTGCAATTGTCTACTGCAAGACTGGGATCTGTATTTATAGTTTTTCTTTCTGAATTTCCCTCCCTCCACTCCCCCTGTGATTTCCTCCTGGCTGTGTTATACTCAGTGATTCCCTTGCATATAATTTTCATTTTGCCCCAGACTTCGATTGTCATAGAGTGGGAAAGTTAAGCTTCATTTGGTTGCAATTGGCCACATATTTTACAGTATTGTCCATTAGTTACTGTTTTAAATGTATTAGGCTAGTAATGAAACTTGGTTTCAAATGTGAAACTTGAGGATTTCCAATTCTTATTGGCATCTGTTACTTTTTAATTTTGTAATAACTTTGCAGACAAAGCAACAGTTTGATAACTAGTAGAATTGAGTGCATAAAAATGCGGCGATATTCTGACAAGGAATGCATTAAAATATTGAATTCTTTCTGTGTATGTGTTTTGCCTTTAATTTATATTCTTTTTTACCGTAACAGTAGTCGACAAATAGTTTTTAAAAAGTATCCCTTTTAAGATCCTTTTAATTTTATCTTGCCTATTTTCAGTACATGCAGTAGTTGATTTTAGCTAATTTTGGTCTTCAGTGATGCTCATTTCAGTGTGATCTGAAGGTATTTTCTCAATGTTTCTTTTACGAGCTTGTGAGCAGTTGTCTTAACTTACCCTGCAGTGTTTAATGTAGATTTTTGTTAAAAAGAATGGTAAAAATTCCAGGAAGGGTTATTATCCCTACTCAGCATACTCCTCTCTCCTGATGGAGAAGTGTTGTTTCACGTACAGTGAAATTTTGTTTGTAGGTTTAGTGTTATCTCATGTAATATGATTTGTAAATGTTTTAGTTCTAAATGTTGTTTAATTTCTCCTCTGTGCAATACCATCTTGAAATAGTAAAATTCTCAACAATTTCATTACAATAAGCTTGTATTTTTAAAGGTATCTTTACCATGGAAACAGCAACCCTGAACTGGCTTTTGAAAGTGCCAAGATTTTATGCTGTATTTCTGACAATTCCAACATCCAGATAAAGCTAGTTGGTGATTTCACACATGATCAGGTAAGTGTCTTGAATTTCTTTGAATCTGGAAAGAGAAAGTGATGGAGAAGTACTAGTGCTCCATCATGTTATTTTAAAAGATAGGTTTCTACATCAACTATATTAAAACTGTATTTTGTCTTATATCTACTTACCTCTAAACAGTCTCTTACTGTGGCCCTATGAAAAACAATTTTTTCATTAATAGAAAAAACTAAAATCATGAATGTTTGCAAGAAGGAAAAGGACAATATTCTCTGAGATATGGAAACTATTTTGTAATTTTATAGTCTTCAACCTGTGCGGATAGTTTAGCATATGTAACAACAACAGATTTTTTTTTCTGTTTTGTGGCTAATTGCTAACCTGTGCTTAGAACAGCTGTGACTCTTAACTCCTACTTATTAACCAGGTTGTATAATTTTTGTCTAGAACTTCTATCAACTTATATGAAAAGTATTGGTTTTAATACTCTTAAAATTCTCTTTGTTTCCATCTTTCCATTGTCAAAAACAGAGTATTAGCCAGAAGCTGATGGCTGGGTTTGTGGAATGTTTGGATAATGAAGATGCAGAAGAACTAATTAATCCAGAGGAAGGTATGTAAAAGGCTTCTTAAAATGGCTTAAACTGTTGTCTTTTGCCCAGAAAGAAATTATTGAAAGAGGTGGAGAAAGTGCTTTTAGGTCAGAAAACACTCCTCCTCTGTTGTTTTCTGTAGAATTGGACCTTTAACAGAATGAAAAGCACCAGTGTCTTGTTAAGATATGTCCATAGTATGACGAGCAAACTACAAACTAAGTCTGTTTTCAGAAGACAAGTATTTAATGTTGTTTTGGATGTATTATTTAGACCTCTATTAATAGCAGTTTGGAATTTTGGTCTTGTATCCCTCTGCGCTAATATGAGCTGATCCTTAACATTCTTTTATTATACTTGAAGACTGAGGATTATTCTGTTAAATAGATTTCTTCACTTCAATATTCACCTCATCTGTTTTTTCTTTTTTTTTTTTCTCCCCTAATCAAGAGCTGGAGCCTGAAAAGAAGCGTGCACAAATCCACCATGAAACAAGGATCCATATTCTGAATCTCCTTATCACCTCTCTTGAGTGTAGTCCTCCCAGCCTTGCTCTGTATCTCTTGGGATATGAACTAAAGAAACCTGTCAGCACCACAAATCTGCAAGATCCAGGTATGAAGAGAAGTTGATGTGACATTTAATTAGTTCTGTTAGCAACACTGAGAACATTTATGGGAAAATTCATGGGGAAAAGCAGTTCCTTTTAAATTTAAAAATTAAGACCTTGTTCAAATTCTAAAAAGCTAAATTAAAAGATATATTGATACTCAAATGCAGCATTTAAACAACTTCAGGATTTGATCCTTTGGTTAAGTTGGATTTTGGAACAGACTTGAAATTAGAATTGTGGGGGAAAACGATAATTTAGAAATGAAACATTAATTTATTTACTATTTTATGCGGAGTGGTAGTGTCCCCAGTATAAAGAAAATTGATTTAAAGATACAAGAAGTACCTACATGTGACAACATGGGAATCTACAAAGCAGATTGTCACTTTGAACTAGTTATACTACTTGACTATTGTCTTGTCCCTCCTCAAACTCCCATTTAAAATTAATTACAGGGAAGAAAACCAGTTTTGTTTTTTAATGTTGTAGAATAAAACCTTTTAGAACAGGTGGTTTTTCATTCTACTGCTAGGACTATATTAATATATTTAAATATTCATACTGTATATTTATTTGTATTAATATCTGTATGTGAGAATATGAACTTTGAAGCAACAGGAGTGGCATTTCTAAAGTTTCTTGAATTGGTGAGAATAACAGTGTGCTAGTGTGTGCCTTGTTTGCCTCCTCAGTTTCTGACTTGTATTCAGTACAAAACAGACATTGATAAACTTGAGCAAGTCCAGCAGAGCTGGTCAGGGAGTTGGATTACTAAGCCTATGATGAGAAGCTGAGGGAATGGGACTTCTTCAGCTGGAAAAGAGAAGGCTTTGAGGGGACCTAACAGAAGTCTTTGAATGCCTACAAAGACAGTAATTAGAGGATAAAACCAGACTCTTCAGAGGTGTATGTCACAAAGCTGAGAGGCAGTGGGCATAAATTGAAACAAGAGAGGTTCAAACTGGATATTGGAGAAACTTTTTCTCCAGTAGACAGTGAAACAGGCTGGCTAGAAGAGGTCATGCAGTCTTCATGCTTGGAAATTTTCAAGACTCAGCTGTATAAAGCCCTAAACAATCTGATCTGATATCATAACTAAGCAGTAGTTTGGTGTTGAGATGTCCTGGTGTCCCTTCCAGTTTGAAGTATGAGATTCTTTCACAATAGTTTAAAACAATGTTTTATATAAACAAGTTTGAACAAACATTTGATCATTTGATTTTAGGTATTTAGAGAAGAATATTTCTCATTATCTTTAGGTTTGTATTGGAAGCTATGGCCCGGCAGGTTTTAGTTCTTCATAGTTCTAAATGAAGAGTAGATAAGACCTGGATATTGTGAAATTCAGTAGTTACACAGTACAGGTAACTGACAGTGCACCAACACAATGTTACAGGGTATCATATGTTAGGTCAGTGGTGGGGAAATTTGTTGGAAAGGCATGAGAGAGCCTTGCCCCACCTCTTTCAATTAGCTTGTTAATAACATGAAGAAATAATGACCATAAGACATGTGCCTCAAGATAGTAATTTCCTATGAAAGCATCAATTATACATGTTCCAACAGAGAAGATGATTTCTCCTGTAAGAACTGTGATTATTGATGCTTTTACTGCCTCAGGACACCTTTCTGGGTCGATTAAAGAATTAATTGGCTAAAGAAAGAATGCGAAAAGGCAAGATTTTGACTTCCCTATTATAATCTTCTCCCTGTTCCCCTTGGTTGCAGCGTCAGGTGCCTTTACGAGCATTAGTCATATAATGACTGTAATTATAAAAACAGGAATTTGAAGCTGTTCTTGGAAATTGTCAAATGGGTATTCAGGTAAAGTTTAAATGCAAAAATTCAAATTCATTCACCTACAGACTAACTATAAATGTTTTCATTAGTTTTTTTGCCGAAACGTGGTTCTTTCTTTGATTTTAATTAGTGGAGACAAAACTTTGCGAGATGCTTTTGCTGTAGCTCTGTGGAGCAGTATAGTGCAGCACAAGGTATCTGAACAATTTAGGTTCCATAATTCTATGTACTAACCTATATTTGCTGTGGAGGCAAGTAAGATCAAGAATGTAAAGAGGTTATTTTTCTATTTTAAGGTGTCTTGGGTTGCCCACGGACTTGCCTTCATGCTATTTTGAACATACTGGAGAAGGGTACTGAAACAAGGAATGGGCCTACAGCAGTTCGGGAATCTCCTCATCTTGCAGAACTCTGTTACCAGGTATTCAGCGTCTGTTCTGTTGGCATATACTGCAAGTAGGCTCTAAATAAAATTAGCTACTTCTTGGTTGGTGAACACAGATGGTTGATGACTTTGATAATAGTTTTATTTTTAAAATGTATATGTTAGGTTTTTATAAATGTCGAACTCTTTCTATTCTACCTTCTTCTGTGTGGAAAAAGTAATATCTTGTAGCGTCACAGAAATCAAAGAATCTGCGCTCATGTCAGAAACTTGGAATGGGGATATAGTTTTAAAACTCATGTCCTAGATATTTTTGGTCAACCTTTGAATCTGTTGTGACATATGCCAATTTTTACTTTATTGCATCATGTTGAAAATCCACAGCATCTAGAAAGGATTTTAAGCATTAATAAAAGCAAAAGGCAATTCTGTAGAAGGGGGAAAATTTTTTTGCATTTCATGTCTTGATGAACATGGAGACTGTTCATTTTTAAGTGAGCTGAACAAACAGGCTTATCTAGTGTCATGTTATGAACACATAGTCATTGTAATCATCCACATACTGGTAATCCTTTAATGTCATAATTCAATATCTGTTATAAGTAATATGTTCCACTTTGGAGTAAGCTAATGGAAAACTTAGTGTAAATACTGGTAATATTATTTGACCAGTAAAACAGTGTTATGCATCTTTTGATTTGGTCATTGGTTTGTTTTTAAAATAAATTCCATTAATATGTTTGTACTGTTTTTGATTGCCAGGTGATCTATCAGTTGTGTGCATGCTCTGACACTTCAGGTCCAACTATGAGATATCTGAGGACCAGTCAGGATTTCTTATTCACTCAGCTTCAGTATTTGCCATTTTCTATCAAAGGTAACTTTTATGCTAAGACGAGATTGTGCGTGCTTAAAATTCAATGCATTCTTTGACTCCCTAGGCATGATAGAAGAAACATTGGTAGCATTATTAAAGTGAATTAATTACAGCCTCTGCTAATCTTTTAATTCTGCAAAGACTGAACTCGCCCTACTTGGGAAGTTCAGATTATTAGCACTGAACTTTTCTAAAAGAATTTTAGCTTTGGAATGCATCAAGTCTTCAGAAGCAAATCCTAATCTATGTTGTAATTGTCATTGTAGTTTTTGTTAGATTATGCTACAGACAAAAAAAAAAGAAAAGTAAGAAAGCTGCAAAGAACTGAGGGAATAGAAGGCTGATGGTCATAACCACCTATATCTTTCCTTCCTTTGAATAAACTACTCTTAAGCTAATAGATGTGTTTTATGTTTCAAATCAGCTCTTCTCTTGTGTCTTAAACTGAATAAATGTACTTATTCACTTTATCAGATGCTTTACCACCAGTCCTTTGTTCAATGATAGTAAACTTTAAGTACATGTATGCAGCATATGTAAAGGACTGTAGGTGGTTCTTATATAACTTAGGAATCTAAATTAGGTTAATATAGAATAGCAAGATTCTAGGAGACCCATGTTCAAGTTTTACCAATTGTGGTTAAAACTACAGTTCACTTTGGATAAATATCTGATTATTTTCACTGAAATTGGAACTAACCCTATGTGCTCATGAAGCACTGCATTCTCCACCATGACTGTTATTAGAACAGGTTGTATCCAGATTTGATGTGTATTTGTATACACTTAATTGCATGTATATGTATGATTTGTTTTCCCAATAACTACATTTTAATTTAATGACTTTTGTCAGATCTCTATCCTTTTACCTCATAAATAATTGTCGAACTGGTAATAAATTACATCCTCTAAAAGCTTTCTCAAGTGAAAAATGCTTTCCTTGGAGTAAGTAATATTATTTATGTTCAGTTTTGTAATTGTTGCTTTATCCCCATCCAGAACATGAGATTTCAACACTGAATCAAATGTCTTGGCTAATGAAGACTGCAGCTATAGAAATGCGAGTGACGTCGCTGAACCGCCAGCGCTCCCACACACAGAGACTGCTGCATCTCCTGCTTGATGACATGCCTGTGAAACCATACTTGGGTAAGAGGAGTTTATTGTGAGGGTAAATAGGCTTGGATAAATGGAAGTATGAGAAACTTTATTTGAATTCTTTTCCTTGTAAGCTTGTGACAGCTTGTTTGCAATATCAGGTGTGGAATTGCCATTGGAGAGATGGGAAGAAAGATAATGGTGGTTGTAGACTCCAAAGTGAAAGAAATCATGGCATTTTTTTGTTAATGGTTGCTTTGTCTGTGTTTCATTATTGAAACATCTCAGTGTATACACTGATATAAAAATTAAATGTAGTTTATGAGGTAGGAGAGGGGAGTATTGAAAAACAATTAGAATTGTAAGAATTTATTTTGGGGTGCAGTTCAGAGTTGTTACAGTGTAGAGAAAGTGGAGGGTCTTCCTCAGTAAACAGTTCTGGACAAAGTTTCTCACTCTTAATGTCTGTCTGTCACAAGTTTTCAACCCTCTCTCACAGAAGATAGTAGCTACAAGTCGATTTTGCTTTTAACATTGTAACATCACAAAAATGATATTTCATCCCAATGTGATGTAAAATGCAATGTTAAATAAAAAGGCAAGATTTCAGAGTTTCAGAAGAGAGTACAAGTGAATCAAGAAAAGTATAACCAGGTAGCAATAAAACTTTTTACATGAAGAAAATGGAATAACTGGAAGATATCATATCAGGCTACTGCAGTATGGTGTTTTCCCTTACTTTTATCAGTCTTAACACTCTCTTCATCCTTATGGAACCCTGAGTATGGGAAACTATGTTTAAATACCCTATTCATTTTACAGTGTCCATCCAACTGCATTATTCACACTGGAGGGTAGGATTTCTCTTTTGGGCATTTCTAGTACTGTCTGATCTCTATATAACAGCTTAATATAATATATGATATTGTGTAATTGGATAGCTTCTGTGTGATAAATATCATTTTCATTCTATTAACATATTTGTATTAGAAGACTTTCATGTGAAAGTTTTCTCACTGTCTGCTGTCTCTATCTTTCTCTTTCAGTACTAATAAAGTAGGTTATACTTTTCACTTAGACTTTTTTTTGTAATTTATTTATTATGTTTCATTACCTTCAGCTGATGGTGAAGGAGGGATGGAGGATGAAAGTCGATCAGTCAGTGGATTTCTCCACTTTGACACTGCTTCCAAAGGTAACTATTATGACTGTTGATTATTTACCAGTAAAATTTATCTGATCCTGAACAGGGGGGAGGGCCACCTCCAGAAAGGACACTTTGAAAAATAAAGTAATAGACTTTATAAACAGCAGCAGTACATGAAACAATTTTATGTAGTGTGGGGGGAAAAAAGAGACTTATAGAATCTTGATGTAGATGGTTGGAGTAAGCGAAAAATACTGAGTTGGAAAGGCAGTTAGAAGAGTCCGTATGGAAGGATGGAATGGGAGAGTGGCAGTCTGTAAATTTACTGCTAACAAAACAGTGAAACTGTTACTAAGCCTGAACATATTTGTATTTTCATGGCAAAGAATATAAATCCCAAGTAAATGAATATAGTTCAGATTCCTTATGGTTTTTCTAAGTCTCTACAAAAGACTTGCATTGAAAACCAGCATGATGTCATTTATAGAAAAAATTAGAATCTTGTATATTTTAATATTGGATTGCATGCTATAAAAGGAGAACAATACAATATAAAATGCATTAAGAATTTAAGGCTCTAGAAAATATTTTAAAATGTGTTATATACATTGATAGCACTTTCTGAAGGTTTAATGCTTTCTTTTGAAACTTTACACATCTAGATTTGGATTTACAAAGGTAAGTTAGGTCCTTTTGTCAATTTTTTGTTTTCCCTTTGACACTTCTGAATACAGTTTGAATTGATTTGCATTTCCAGTACGCAGGAAGATCTTAAGTATCCTGGATTCAATTGACTTCAGTCAGGACATTCCAGAGCCTTTACAACTGGATTTTTTTGACCGGGCTCAGATTGAGCAAGTCATTGCTAATTGTGAGCACAAGAATGCACGTGGACAAGTGGTCTGCAATGTCAAGGTGAGCAGTGGTCTATGTTTTTGAGTTGTATGTGCTATTTTATATCTTAATAATAAAAAAAATAAAAATCAGTGCATTAATAATACTTTGAAATTTGATTTCACATAAAAATTGTGTCTGTTTCAGATATGTGCATAATTTATGCAAGCCGTTGGGATTAGTTTATTTCTTTTGCATTGCACAGGGTGTTTTTTCACTTACAGTAGACAGATGCATCAGTTTGAGACACTTTCAGGAAATATTTCCTATCTTAATCTTTTTCCCATCTTGGAACATCCAAGTGATATTACATCTACCTTATGTGTTTCTTTGGTCCCCAGTACACAACTACCTAGTACTGCATGTGTGTGCACAATTAGATGTGCAACATAGTTGTGTACCACAGTAGTTCTTGGAGGCTTTAGTTAAGACAGTGTCACACTGTGATGAGTACTTGATAAGCGTACGATGAATAGCCCTGAAAAATTTGCAGTCATAAAAAATGAGTACAACTTATTTGAATCTCAGTTCTTCAGTTGCATCTGTCATTATGTAGCCATCTCCTAAATACTTCTGGGAGGTACAAGTACATGTACATCACCTTTGTCACTTGTCCTAGTTTTTGGCTGGAATTTTCTTCCTAGTAGCTGGTATAGTGTTGTGTTTCAGGTTTAGGATGATAATGATGTTGATAACACATCAGTCTTTTAGTTGTTGCTAAGCAGTATTTACACTTAGACTTTTCAGCTTTTCATACCACTCCACCAGTGAGTAGCTGGGGGGCACAAGAAGCTGGAAGGAGGCACAGCCAGGACAGCTGACCCAAAACTTGTCAGAGATATTCCATACCATATGATGTCATGCTCCTTATATGAACTAGGGGGAAAGCTGGTTGAGGGCCACTGCTTGGGAATTGGCTGGACATTGGTTGGCATTGTGCATCACTTGTTTGGTATACTCTAAATCTTCTATTATTTTCCTCCCTCCACCCCTTCCTTTTCTGTCCTATTAAACTGTCTTTATCTCAGCTCACAAATTTTACTTTTTTCCCCCAGTTCTGTCTCCCATCCCACTGGGGCAGGGGAGGCAGGGAATGAGTGGTTGTGTGGTGTTTATCCACCTGCCAGATTAAACTACATCATCATTAAAGTTTCTTTTTTAATGTTGTTATTTCAGTACCTTCACAGAGTTCTGGTTGCAGAAGTCAATGCTCTTCAAGGAATGGCAGCAATAGGCCAGAGACCTTTACTTATGGAGGTAAGTATAGGAAAAATTAACTACTATTTGTTGCTGCTCTTGGTGGATTTCATACCCTGTCAAGCAGTAAGCTTTACTGTGAAAGCTTGTGGATTTGAGTCCTGACTTTGAGTTAGTAATTCCTGAAGAAAAAAAAATCAATAAGATAAACTACTTCTTACTGTACTGTTCTCTAAACAGCAGACCTGGAGTCTGTCTTTTTTCTTTAACCTTTTCCCTCCCCACTATTGATAACAATTGCAGCTCCCACCCCACTGTACAGAAAGCAATATGTACTCATGTCAAACTTGGCTGTTGACAAGTACACTGTGTTCATCTTACAGCCAAGTTCATCTTGCCTTTCTCTCAGGGCATGCCAGTTTATTTCTTCTTTCTTCTACACAGCTGTAGTTTCAGTGAACTTGGTGCTTAATTTTCTGAGATTCCTGCCATTTTATAAATTTAGTTGAAATTGGCTAAATGCATGTGAAGGATAAAGGAGAAATGACTTAGACTAAATGGGAAGAAAAGGCACAAATAGATTTCTCAGTTGTTTTTGTTTTGATTTTAAAGTGCTAGAAAAGAATTTTTCCTATGGGATTGAGACACTCATAGTGAACAGCCTTGTGAAAAGTAGCTCAAAAATGGAATGAACTGTCTTGTTAAAGTAATAGTAGCAGCTTGTTTCTAATAAGCTGAAGGCATAACTTTTTTTTTTTTCTGAAGACTATTACCAATAGATAAAATTGTCATCTTGAAGTCTGTCTCTGCTGATAATTTCTTTTAGCATATTGTAACTCAGTTTCTTTGTCGTGGGTGTTCAGGAGATCAACACTATCCTGCAGTACGTAGTGGAGCGGAACAAGCTGCTGCAGTGCCTCCATGCTAAGAGGCATGCTCTGGAGTCATGGAGACAGCTGGTGGAAATCATACTCACTGCTTGCCCCCAGGATCTCATACAGGCTGAGGACAGACAACTGATTATCCGTGATCTATTGCAGGATGTCCATGACAAGGTAGTGCTGTCCTGGAAATCAGCTTTGAACTTTGTTGCTGTATCTTGTTATGTGAAAGTACTACAAGTTGTAATCCAAATCGTCTGCCTTTAGTTAGTATTCTTTTTAGTTTTCTGATTGCTACTATGCTCAAGTTGAATGCACTGTGGACAGAGGGGATCCTCTGTATTCTTGCAAAGTTACTGTTGAACTTTGAATCACATGTTGACAAATTTTAAAGACATTTCAGTATAATCCAGTATGATGGTAGGCAGGAAAGGATGTGTGAAAAAGAAACATCCCGTTTTGATGAGGAACAAAGAAGAACTTATTGAAGGCTGAAGGCAAACAGTACTGCATTTGCTAATGTATTGCATTTGGATGGCTCACTGCAAATCCTACTGCTGCTGCTTTTGAAAAATGAAAGAGTTGAATGAAGCTTCATAGTAGAAAAACTAAAAATTTTACAATTAGAATGGCTTTTGGATGTGTGAGCTTTTGTCTTAAAAGTCTAGGTATTTTACTGCTGAGTCATAGTAATAATTTTCAAGACAGACTAGACAGTTATTACTGATACAGCCATTTGCAAAGGTTAATGAAGGATCCTTCTATTGTTTAGGCTGCTGGGGCTTTATCATTTTTTTGCTTTATTGTGAGAGTTGTGTGGTTTGTAGTTCTAATTAATAGAGGTTTTATTTTGAGAAATATATATGAAAATGATATATCGTTTTAAAGAAAAAAAGTAACCTTTTGGGGTATTGTTTTTGTTACTTCCATTATTTTTTTCTGTAGGAGTTACCTAAAAACTATATTTTAGTGGAGCACTGATTTTGTTTTTTGTGTGAACAAAATTAAAAAAATGGGAAACAGAGGAGGTCTTTACTAACTGAAGAAATTTGTTTCTTTCTTAAATCATTATGGAGAGGAAATTTCAGACTCTTAATTTTCTATAATGCTTTATTGAAGATCTTTGTGAATTTGAGAAAAAATTGTTACTGTCTATTGAAAATATTTGAACTACTTTACTAAATGACTATATTGCTTAAAAGGAAATCTCCTTGAGTGTTAGTGATAAAGATACCAGGTTTACCTTTTAAATGATGACGTGAACAAAAATAGTACATGCTAACTTCTTGTTAGTGTTTCTCCACAATGTCTTAATGCTTCTTTGATGCTCAGCTCTTTGAATTTTCTAAGTTGTACCTTCACATTTTTAGTGAGAATAGTTTTCTTAAATAGCTGTAAAGCAAATAAGGTCTTGGTTGTTCTTTCCCCAGCTTAGGTTTAGATATTTTACTGATAAAGCAGCTCAAATGTCAGCACATTTCTTCCCTTTTTGCCATCCAGATTTGATTATCATCCTGCTTGTGATTTCTGTAAAAAAACCCAGAATGGTCTTCTTAATTAAAATGTGTTCAACTCAGGTTTCTGAACAAGTTTCTGACGTTACAGATTTTGATGTGGTTTAAAATAGTGCCTAAATAAATCCTTCTGCATACATAAATGAAATAATTGTGAGAGGCTGAATTAATTGTTCTAATAACTCACGAAATCAGACACTTTTTAACTTTTTTCTTTTGCCTTTTTTTTTCTTTCCTCTTTATTAAGATCCTTGATGATGATGCAGCTCAGGAGCTGATGCCAGTGGTGGCAGGGGCTGTGTTCACCCTGACTGCCCACCTGAGTCAGTCTGTCAAAACTGAGCAGAAACAGCCACTTGCAGTCCCCATGACGGGACAGTCCCAATATGTCTTGATGCTGGATGGTTCTTTTACCTCATCACCTGGCTCTGAGAGCATATCCATGGGTTTTGCTTCCATTGGTGACTCCTCCCTCCACATCATCTTAAAAAAACTGCTGGATTTCATTTTGAAAACAGGTGTGTTGACCTTTACAGTGTGTGTGGGGAAATTCCAACTGCCAAGAGTAAAAAGATGGGCTGAGCTGCTTTCTGTTACTGCAGTGAAGATTTTGCTTAATTAATGAGGTGGATCTTACATGATTAGTATAGATGTAAGTGATGTTACTAACAAAAAAACCTAAATAAATACTTTTTAAAAAATCTGAACAACAAACAGAAAGATGTGTAAATGACTGTAAGCAGAATTTCATATTATCACTCTTTTGGAATAGCATTAACTTGCTGAATTTACTCATAAATACACTTTCATGCAAGTGGTAGAACTCCACCTTAAGAAATCTAGTTGTTTTACTGATTTCTGCCAACACTGCCATAGGAAGGTTAAGTGTGAGCGGAAGATGGTGTTACGGAATTTACGGTTGTTCGGTTTTAATTGCGAACGTTTCTTGTTAATAGGTGGTGGCTTCCAGAGAGTGAGGACGCACCTTTATGGGTCACTGCTTTATTATTTGCAGATTGCCCAGAGACCAGATGAACCAGACACTTTAGAAGCAGGTATGGTCTAACTGTATTTTGCAAAATAGCAAAACTGAAAAATTGTTATTAAACCCTAAATGGTACAGTTTCTGAATGATAAGTTGTCTTCTGGAAATGGATGGAAACCATCTTATCCCAAGAGCCTTTGAAATTAATTACTTATGCTAAACAATGCATATCTTATATTCTGACCTGTCCAGTTAGATATGCATTCAAAATGTGTTGTTCTGGATGAGGGTGTTAAATTTCTGACCTGTAGCACAAAAGAAGGTATTTCATTTGTGTCCGTTTAAAGCCCTGCACCATAGCTACAAGACTGTCAAAGGAATGGAGATTACTTGTAAGTAGCTGTTCTCTAGTAGGCCCAGCAGTAGAAATACATTGCCTCCATTTCTGTATGTATGCTCATACCATAGTGATCTTATTTTAAAACAAACAAACAAAACAACAAAACAAAACAAATCCAAAGCAAAAAACAACAAAACACTGACCACACAAAAAAACCCCAAACAAACCCGAAAGATTATTTCATATCTTTTTTCTTCCTTTGTCTGAAGATCCTCCTGGGGGGGGAAACAAACAAAGAGGCATCACACACACACACCATTCCAACCCCCAAAACTAAGCAAAAAGTAAGTCAACCAGAGTTGCTACTTGTCCAAGAGTGCTTATGGATATCACATTCTCTCTGTGAATGGCTTAAATACTTGATTTGTCAATGTTTCTAATCATTATTTAATCTTAGAGCTTGGACAAGGATTGAAAAAAACAACCTTGGGGCTAGTACCTGTGCATGCAGTCTCTTATGGCTATTACTTGGTCTGCATTTTGAACTACAGTAGTTAAAAAAAAAAAAAAAAGCAAACTGAATTTGTCATGACCCCTTTGTAGTTTATTACCAACTTTGGTTTCATCACTTTCCCACCTAAGTTGCCTTGTTTTCTTCCCTCAGACTGAATTTCTTGGTCCCAGTGAAAGTTCATGGAATCATAGAACAGGTTGGGTTGGAAGGGACCTTAAAAATTATTTCATTCCACCCCTCTGCTATGGGCAGGGACACCTTCCACTAGACCAAGTTGCTCAAAGCCCCATCCAGCCTAGCCTTGAACACTTCAGTTCTTACATGCATTACATATTCTATGTAACACATAATGAGTCTTTGAATTATTTTAAGGATACTGTTTACAAGGGTGGTATATGTATACAGATACAGACTTTTTGTTCTGGCTAGCCTTTGTGATACTTGAGAGTGGATTTGTAGGAGAACATTTGCAATTCCTTTAAAAACCCTTGTCCATTGTTTGGGGCATTTCTGTTGCAAGGTAAAGAGGATGCCCTGAAGGATGTAGCGTCAGCTGTAGCTAAGCTAATGCTAAGCTGCCAATCTTTGCATTTTTTCATTTTTTGTTTTATTTGCTTTTTCCAGCTAAAAAAACTATGTGGGAACATCTGACAGCTCCTGAAGATGTGTTTAGTAAATTGCAACGGGAAAACATGGCAACTATTGAGAGTTATGGGGCAGCTCTGATGGAGGTGGTCTGTCGTGATGCTTGTGATGGCCATGAGATAGGCCGGGTAAATGAATCTCTTCCTTTGGAATTGCTGTTCTGTTTGTTTTAAAGAACATCTTCTGTGCAAAGAGGGGAAGTTTCATGAGGTGGAACTAGAACAGTTTTGTAGATGCTTAATCTCTTTCAAGTTTCTGTCCTCCCACTCATCCTTCAAGCTGTTGAAAGTAGGGGCATACATGCATATTAAATTTTTTCTCAACAAAGCCATGTGTCCTGTGGTTTAAAAATACTGCACTGCTTCAAAAGATGTAGGTATGGATTTTTTTAGTATTTTTAAATCATGGACTTATCAGTTTATTTACTCACTTTGGGAAGATTTAGTGACTTCAGGAAGAAGTTATAATTTCTAATAATAACTTCAGTGGACAAGAGTCTAGTCTGGATGCAAACTGGCTTTAAATGGTAATCATGATTGAGGCAATACTTCATTAAAATGTTTTGGCATAGTTGTTGGTCAACAATATCTGTAATATTTTTATAGAGAATAATAGAGGAAAGGTAATTGGCTCATAGTATACTAGTATGAGAAAGCTGGAACTATTTTTCACATAAAGGATTGCAATTGTAGTGGAGAAATGCATTCTGCTTTTAAGAATCTGTTAGGAATTGCTTAGCATTTTATGTTTCTAGGTGTTTCTTAAAAATCTCATTGATCTCATAGACTAATTCTGGGTTTATTTTTGTTTGTTTATTTTTATTTTTTTTCTTCCCTCATCCCAGATGCTGGCACTGGCTTTGCTCGATCACATTGTTTCAGTAGACAAGCAGCAGCAGTGGCTGTTGTATCTCTCCAATAGTGGCTACCTGAAGGTGCTTGTGGATAGCCTAGCAGATGATGATCTGACTCTCCAGAGCTTGCTCACACCTCAGCCCCCTTTACTTAAGGCACTGTACACGTATGAGTCCAAAATGGTAATATTACTTCAGAAATGATTTTGTGGTGTGATGTTAATTTTTTAATTTTACTTTTTAGTAAAAGTTGTTTGTCTATACTTTGCATTGATTGTACTTGGAGATATTGTTAAGGAAACTTTCGTGTCTGACCATCCAGGAGCCACTCTGGCAGTCACACTTGCACCACCAGAGATTTTAACTGCTGGGAATGAAGCCCCCTTGCAGCAGGCAGCTCCAGTGAACCACTGGGTGACCCTCTTGACTCCCTACACTCACCACATTCACACGGTCACATAAGGTTTCCTTACCACTCTGACCACAGATTTCTCAGAGCAGAGTCTCAAACATCTGGATCCTTAAAATAATTTAATCATGGTGCAAAAACGGAACAAAAGCTCGAACTGGTGCCTCCAAGGAGGGACCCAGAACAAAGGAAGCCCTGGGATTTTATACCCTCACAATCTGTGTCAGTGAGTCTAGGGTCTTGCAGCTGAGTCCTCGGCTCCTGCTGTGTCTCTGAGTGTCTGGTCACCTGGCTGGGCCACAGGTCCCCATACTCTTTGCTGTGTGAAGGGTTGACACCAGTTCACAGCCTCTTGCCTCAGGCTCCTGCCATTTCCTGCCACCCAGAGCTCAGTCTCCAACTAGCAGTGTGGCTGCACACTGAGCTACCTGCACTAAATGTATTCAACAGTGTTTTACTAAAATAGTAGTATTTGAAATGATGCTAAAATCAAGAGAGAAAATAGTCATCATAAGTCTCATTGCACATCTCCAATACTTAACCTTCTCTACTCTTGTCTAGGCATTCCTCACTAGAATAGCTAAAAGTCAGCAAGGTGCACTAGAGCTGTTGCGATCTGGAGTGATTGTGCGGCTGGCACAGTGTCAAGTGTATGACATGCGACCCGAAACAGACCATCAGGGGTAAGTGTTGGTTCCCTGGCTGATTATGAGACTGTGATATAGTCTTGGAAGTATATGATGTCTTTTTATAGCCTCAGGTTTTTTGAATAACGATTTGTAGGTTTATTCTTGGGATGTGTGTGTGTTTCTTTAACCTATCAGTTCAGTTTAAAGCTACCTTTTATTGAGAGAAAAATTTCAGATAAGTGGGTATGAAGTTGTATTTGCATGCTAGTTACTTAGACTATTTAAAAATGTATTTGTTTGATAGATAGGAATGATCAATGGATTATTAGTAGATAATTTAGACTGTAATGTTTGAAAAACAGCCTACACTGTAAACTTATCTTGTGGGCTTTTCAGTTGGTGAACAAAAAGTGCAGAGTTTGTCCTCCCCATAAAGCATTAATGAGAGAGCAGTAAATTAAGTGCTATTTCAGAAATATTTTATGAAGTGTTTAAAAAAAAAAATTCACAGTTATATATTGCCTAACAAGTTTCTTGATGTGTTGCCATGTTAGCCATTGTGAGATGATTGAGAGAAGATCTCAGAGAAGGAAATTCCATATTTAGGTGAAATCACGCTGGTTTGTTTCAAGTCTTGGTCCTTGTTTTAAATTTACAGTTCTTAATGACACATGGGGTTCAAACACTTTGGAAAAATTTAAACCTTAGACAAGGTACTCTGTTTAAAAGTTCCAATTACATGTATAAGATTGTATAAAACCTATAGGACGTTTTTAGAGGACTGTTTATCAGCTGCTTTAGAATGAAGCACACCTCTTCCTAAAATATTTGAGAATACTTCGTTTTATATATATGTAAACAGATGTTGTGTTTCTACAGCCAAGTAATCTGATTTAATGTAGTACAGTACAAAGAAGTAATTTTCTCTGCTTAGAGAAAATGTCTGGCAGCAGCTGTATATCATAAATGTGTTACTTTTCCAATATACACTCAGTTCAAGTCCGGACCCGTTATTGAAATGTGAATGTTTGTAGGTTCTTGAGGGTCATTGTAGGCTGAAGCTCTGCCTCACTCGTGGACTTCACTCGTCTTGCAACCTTTTTTTTTTTTTTTTTTAAACCTCTTAAGAATGTATGCAATGAGGGATCCCCCAGTCTTCATTCCTGCTCCAGTAGAACGTTATCGCCAGATTCTTCTTCCAGCTCTTCAACTGTGCCAAGTGATCCTCACATCTGGTATGGCACAACACCTGCAAGCAGCAGGACAGGTAAGTCCCAAAAGATGCTAGATGATCACTGCTACTGCTCATTCAAAGGAATTGTATGTCCCTTTGCTCTGAAAGTAAGCTTTTTTAAAAAAATCCCATCCTCACTGGTAAAGGAGGTCACTTAAAATCCTTCAAGAGTAAAAGCATTGCTTCTCCTCTGCTCACTGTTAAATTTTGAGTAATTCATATTTTCCCTTTTCTTCTTGTGGTACAGGTTTTGCAGTTTCTAATTTCCCATTCAGATACTATCCAGGCAATCCTGAGGTGTCAAGATGTTAGTGTTGGATCTCTCCAGGAGCTGGCCTCCCTGACAGGAATAATCAGCAAGGCAGCTTTACCTGGTAGGAACTGCTGTTTTGAAGTCTCCTCACCCTGTCTACATGAATCTCAGGCTTTGTTTTTTGTAAAGAAATAGTAAGACATCGAATAGAATATCTACAACAATACAGAACTTTCCTGACATGTAGATCTCTGGGAAAAATTAAAAAATACTAAATAATTGTTCTTGTAGTAAATATGACAAATTTGCAGTGGACATAATGCTCTTACCCATATGTATTTGACTTTCCCTTTTCCTTTCATCATGCTACCTGACAGTAAGTACTTTTTCTTTTGGAGAAAACTTGCAAATAGAAGTGCTCAAAGTATAAGTGGTATCTTCAAAAAAGAATTTTCATTCAGTAAGTTCTGTGACTGAGGAAATGAAGATAGAAAATTGTTTGCATACCCATATTTTTTGTTAATGTCTTCTCCATTTTTGTTTATTTACAAAAGAAAACTTCCTGAGGGAAGTGCTGCAGATTAGCGTGCTGACATTTCTCTTGAGTGACTTATCTTCTCAGAGGGCTAATAATTATTGTGATGGATATAGTGATTTCTTCTGCATGCTGGAGGACTTGCTTATCATTTCAAAATAAGTTGTCTATTTTGATTTGATGGCTTTCTTTGTTCAGGATAGGTGTCTTGACTACAATGGAAAGGAATGCGGAGCTGTAGGTTGAGCCCAAATGTTTCTTTGCTTACACTGTAAAGAGCTTTGTACAAAAGCTGCAATTTCCATCCCAACCTCCCTTCCCCCTTGCCCCCATTTAATTACTTACCAGAACAGTAAGCTACATGCTCTCATGCATCTTCTAGTAGCTACATTCATATCCGAATGTTTTGCTCAAAAACTCTGCAGAACACAAGTTGTATATTGGGCTGAAATTTTTTGTATTTAAATGTATATACTGCATAAATCTGTTTAAGAAAAAGCAAACAGTTATTTAATGGCTGTATCTTTTATCAGGGGTGTTGAGTGAGCTGGACATAGATGTTAATGAAGGGACACAGATGGAGCTACAAGGACACATAGGGCGATTTCAGGTAATAAAGTTGTATATATATAGCCCTTGTCCTTTTAGAATTGTCTGTCTAGATGCATTTCTTCCTTTTTTTTTTACTCTGAATAGCAGCAGTTACGAAAGGGATGTTTTTCCACTATCATGAAGAATGTGTGGTAGTTTGTTTTTTTTGTGAGGGTGGTTTGTGTGTGAGTGGGGAGGTACAGGGTTTGTTTTATTGGGGTCTCCCTGACTTCCCTGCCCAGTAGAAAAGATAATATTTGGTAACATCAGAGTTGCATCAGGGCCTTTGTTTCCCTCTCTGGCTTAGGGTTCATTTTATGTGGAGGAGAATTTGAAGTCAACACCAAAGCATGTGAAGTAAATGCAGAAATACTCTGTTACCACTTTGCCACAAGCATGTCTCCAGCTCCACAATTTGGCTTATCACATGCTACTGTTTTATTTCTTTTCTGCTGAATTGCTACTGAATTAGTTTTCGCACTCTATTTTTATGGAAATTACTATCTCCATATTCAGATTTTGTTAGTTTGTCTGTATGGGTGTTTTAGGTGTGGGAATGGGTAAACCTAAGCTGTCATGAATCAGTATAATAGTCTGCAAGAGAAATAAGACAAAGTTGAGGACGTCTGAATTGCGTTAATTTCTCATTGGCAGTGGTTTAGGTTGCCATAAATTTCTAAATTAATTAAAGGTGAGTTAAAACACTATGCTTTTAAAAATTTTAGTTTTGTTTACAAAGTGCTAACAGTTTTGTCTGCATTGCTTTTTTATTTAATCTACGTTTACTCTTCTGTTTTAAGGGACATGTATCACTTAAGTGAAAAGAATCACGCCCTTCATTTGTTGAGATACAAATTCAAATGTTCTTTTCTTATGGCAGCGGCAGTGCTTAGGACTTCTAAGTCGGTTTGGTGGTTCAGACAGACTACGCCAGTTCAAACTGCAAGATGATAATGCAGGGGGAGACAGAGTGAACAAGAGGGATGAAATTGAGTTGGCCATGCAACAGGTAAGGACACAAGAAGCTCCTAGGACGTTCAGTCTAAACCTTTTACTTGCTGTGCAGATTTGTTTAGTTACCATACTTTCATATGACAGTGGTAATGCTCTACACTGGTTTTAGTTTGGTATAGTATCCCACATTTTGTTTAAAGCAACCTTTGAAAGTGTGTTTACATAAATTTGCTTTAGAAACCTTTATTGTTTTGGGTACAAACTCCATGAACTTCAAAGCCTTAAATTGATCAGAAATTTTCAAAATGAAGGCTGGGTATAGAGGGCAATGGCTAACACTGAGTTAGAACCACAGGGGATTAACTATTATCCAGAAATTTTAGCTAGCAGTTTTGGGAAAGAGACAAAGTTGCAAATGCTAGACTTGAAGCTGTAACTGGTAAGAAAATAGAATTGTCACATTTTGATGAGGAGAGGAGCAAAGCATGTTGTTCATTGACAATTATCCATTTAAAATTTAACGTTCCAAAGCCTGCAGATATTGTAATTGACATGCTGTCTTTTTTTTTCCCCTTTGTTGGCAGATCTGTGCAAACGTGATGGAATACTGTGAATCGCTTATGTTGCAAAGCGCCCCCAGTTTTCAGCACACTGTTTGTCTGTTTACTCCTAGCCTGTCAGAATCAACCAACCGAGATGGGCCTCGTCAGGGTGAGCTTTTTGACTTGCTATTTTGAGACTGAATGGTGTGACATTTGGGCTAGTAGAAAGTGATGAGCTAGAGGCTGTAGTTTCACATACACTTTAAGTCACTTTATGCCAGTACTGTAGGTGCTCGTTTTCTAATTCTGGATATGCTTGTTCAGCCTTGCACTAAGCCAAATCAGGAAACCAACCAAGTTAAACCAAACAAATTCGTTTCATTCACTTCCCGTGGCAACCTCAGAAACATATATATTGGTAAAGAAATGTGTATGTAAATAAATAGCACAGGAGAGGGGAAGGTGCGGGTTTCTCTTTTTCAGCGCTGTGCTGGGTTACATTATGTGAAACTAGGACTTCATTTATGACATGTAAGATGTGTTTTGATGCTGATTGGAACTACTATAACACGTGGTAAGAGTTTACAGTATGCTATTATGCAGTTGAGTGATTAAAATATGTAAATAGTGAGACTTCTAACCTATTACATTTCACATGTTACACTCAGTACTGCAGCCACAGAATTTTTTGCCTAGACTTTCATTTGTGTTACTTCTGACACACAAGTGCAAAATATAAACTTGCCAGTGCTTTCCTGACTTTGACTACTTTATTGACAGAGAGCATACCTTATTGGTTCCTTGGGATTTTTTAGGTGGTTTGGATTTTTTTTTTAATTTATTTTAACTAGTTCAACATCTTGTCCAGATACACAAGCACCAGTGGTCCCGTATTGGCACTTGCCTGGCCTGGGCATTATTGTCTACCTGCTGAAACAGAGCACTAGTGATTTCTTCAGTTACTATGACAGCCATCGTCAGAGTGTTAACAAACTGCAAAATGTGGAGCAACTACCACCAGATGAAATAAAAGAGGTAATTTTCTTCTGTAATTTATGTATTGTAGTAACTTAGACATAGCTGTAACAGAGACTCCAAAGCATCTTAGATAAGTAAGCAGTTTCACTTCATGTGCATATTCCTTCCTACTGTTGCTGAAGGGGTCCATAGAATGTGTGATCTAAAACTTTAGGGAAAATATTAACTTTGTAAAAGTTGCGATTTTCATAATAGTTGTTTGGGGATATGTTTAATTTTTCGATTTTCAGTCATCAAATTCAAAATAGAGAGCAAGGTTTTGAAGAAATAGTCGCTTACAAAAAAGTTCTAGATACTAATATGTAATCTTATTTGCTTATTTCTCTTGATATTCTGTGATTCCCTATAGTCTGTTTTTTTCTCTTCTGACCACAGCTGTGTCAGTCAGTTATGCCAGCTGGAGTTGACAAGATTTCCACTTCGCAAAAATATGTGTTGGCAAGGCGACGCCTGGTGAAGCTAATAAACAACCGAGCCAAACTGCTCTCTCTCTGTTCTTGTATCCTTCTCAAATTGAAATGACCCTCAAGGTGATGCTGCAGAAAAGCAGAGAAATATAAACAGGTTTTTTTACCTGGATTTCTGACCACTTTGAGCAAAACCTTTTGCAAAAAGGAAACTTGAAATACTGGCAATTAAATTAAGAGGGTGTTGCTGTGCTATTGCCAGAATGTAAGTATTTTCAAGTTAGTAATTCCCATTTTTGAGACCCTGCTAAGACTTTCTGCTACATGATAATAAAGGAGTAGTTACAGCCCAGTTCTTCAATTTAGTATCCAGACTTCCTAAACATTCACATGCACAGAAGTGTGGTGGAAGAAATATTCTGAAAAATTATTTTGATGTGCCTATCATAACTGAAGTTTCCAGTCTTATAGTCCACCTTGCATAAACCTAATCTCATAAACACCAGTAAATCTATGGAAATAACCAGTCATGCACAAAAGAATTGTGATTCAACAGATCATAATTTTCCTCTAAAATCTCCCTTGGGAAAGATGTGTTCTTGCACACTTACCTGTTGTCACCAACGATGTTACTGCCATCCCTAGCTTTATAACCTCACTTTTATTGACTGTCTCTGCAGCTGAGCTACCATGACAAACCATATGAGCACTCATGCTGTGCTCTGCTGTGGAGGGCTGGTTTAAGGCTCTAAGGGTGAGTAGCAGTAGGGAGCCAGCACTGCACTGAAGAGATAAGGAGAGTGAGGGCGAGCGATTCATTGCCAGGCCGTGGCAGAGGGGGATGACAGATGGTTGAGCTAACATCTTCAGCTGCTTCCAAGTGTGTAAATATAGAGTAAATGTACTATCGAAACACAACAAAATTGGGCTCCTTCACTTAGACATGTCTGCAGATATTATAGAAATATGTCTCTTCATTCTTTGGCGTCATCTGGAACACTATCTACTGCATTGCACACCCACTGACTCCCAAGACCCACTGCTGTCCTCTAGGATGTCATTTAAGAAAGGAAGGCTGCAAGGTAAAATTTCTCAAACATCAAAATGCCGCTGAATGACTTCTGATGGTTAACTTCAAAACCGATTTGCTACTATTAATATATTTCCATTTATATTTAATAAAAGATATTTTGTTTGGATTTGGTATACCTTTGGATTTTCTACTGGAGAACTGGCAATACAGATACTGTTGACTCCCGAACTTTTGGGGTTTGTGTATTATACGTAACCTCCAAAGGAAAGTAAAAGTAACTATTTTTTTATTTCTGTTGTTCCAACTAAGTGAAGTTCAAATAATATAATCAGATCAGTGATTCAAAACAGTTTATAGGAAAATATTTCAATATAATAATTTAAGATGAAATTAAGAAATGAAATTAATATTGGTGGGTTTAAAAGTATTTTTCAGAATTATAGGTACCATTGATTCACCAGATGATTTTAAATTTGTTGAATTTTGGTTTTTTAAAAAAAAGGGATGGAAGGAAGTCAGAAAGGGAGAAAGTTATTTTGCTTAAAGCACTATGTCGTGTGGTCAAAACTATTTATGACTCACTCTGTGTGTATTTTCTCTAAATCATTTAAGTCAAAAAATTAGTATAATTACTAATGCAAAAGTTTACTGAGCAATTTGGAACACTGTGTTTTAAACTCATTTTACAACTTGATAGAGAAACAGTATGGAGCAGCCAACGTAATTTTTACATCTCATTTTCTATTGCTAGATTCCTTTGGTTCCGAGCCTAACTTGGATTTCAGTAGTGGACTAAATCGGGTGAGCCAGCATGATATAGAACAGGTGAGATGTGATGGTCTACTGCAGGGTACAGAGTGTGCCTGACTACCCTGCAGCTGTTGGGAGCAGGCTGACTGTTGTTTTCCCACCTCTGAACAACCTGCAATAACAGCATACAAATTAATTTAGGATTAATGAAGCGTTGCAGAATTTTTTTGGAAACTATTGTGAAACAGGTGGCAGTTGTGCTACTGTGCACGTATCTTTGAATCTTAATATGAAAAGTTAAATGAAAAACGAGCTACTTAAAAAAAAAATCATCATTCTTTTTCTCTTACAGAGTAGTCAACTGATATGTTTTTTTTTTTTAATAATAGCTCTCTGAAAATGTCAGGTATCCTTGAAAGACTGGCAATATGAGGGCAAGTTTCCCAGTTTTCTGTGATCCTATGGCTGTTTACTACAGCTCAGCTGCAGCTAGGCTGTAGAGAAAGGAGATCAAAAGGGTAACAGAAGTTGTGACTATAAAATGTGAATGCTAGCCCAGAAGTAATTTCCACTTACACAGCAATTTAATATGTACAGCATCATCTTGCTAAAATACTTAGAATGTAATTAACTTTTTCAGTGACTTTTTATATATGTATTAATGAAAAAATTGGACTCTTAACTCCTAAACAGTCCTTAAGTCCTTCCAGACTAGGAAAATTTTAGTTGGAAGACGTGTTTGTGTGACTGTAACTGAAGAAGCTGAATTATAACTGATAATTCCTAGAACAGGAATTTAATTCCTAAAACTTGGAGAGGTTATAAGGAGGTAATATTGAGATAATCAGTAAATGTGCTGAGTCACCCAAAACCCTCTGTAGAAAGTCGATCCATTATATAATTTATAGAGAAAAACGTGAGGGAAGAATGCAAGTAGTATTTATTAGAAGAGTCAGAAAAAAACATTCTTTTGAAAGCAGTTCAGAAGTAAATCACAGCAAAAGAGTTGACAGTCAGTTGATGATGGATAAGCTAACATTCCAGGAAGAGAAGATTTTGTATTGATGACTGCATCTAATCTCTGTTCTTCAGCTTCAGATTGAAGCCACAAACAGCTTTGGTGAATCTCTGCAGAAGAAGCTTCTGGAAATCGAAGCTTTATATTCCAAGGTTCGGTCACGATACACCTTTATTCAAGCTCTTGTCAGACGTATCCGTGGTCTCCTAAGGATATCAAGGACCTGAAGGACTCTTGATACGTGCTGCTTGGCCCATGAAGCAATGTATAAGGGCAGGCCTTTTGGATCATTGTATTTTCTAGATCAGACATTTTCTAAATACTGTCAAAAATATTTTGTTCCTTTTTTTTTTATCCCTATGGATGTGTTTTGTGTATTCTTTCCTACTGCTCCCAACCTGACAGAAAAAATAAAGGATTGTTTTCAACCAAGTTATGATTAATGTAAAATTTCAAGCAAGAAAGAATTCTAATGGAGGACATCAAGGAAACAGGAAGTTCTGCAGCTGTGATGACATTACATTTACGGATGCTTTCAGAGAAAACTAAGAGTTTTGTGTATGTTGTTCCTGTTTCTCACACAGATTTAATGAAACCATGGCATTCAAGTTTCATCACTTGCAGACTGTGATTACTGTGGTGTGGATTCTGTATTCATTTTGCACCGTGAACTTCTTGTTTCTGCTCCCTCTTGTCTTATTTTCAGCTGAGAGAAGTACAAGCTGCTTTACTTTGAACAAGTTTATATAAGGAAAAAAAGAGTGGTGAAAGTCATGGAAGGTGACTGCCCTAGGTTTGGTACTTATGGCTCTGGAGTAAAGTTTTCTGTGCTATTCTTGCTGAAACAGAAGTATAAAGACAGAATAAAATGCATGGGGAGGAAGCCAGCAGCTGTGAGTGGTAGGTTGGTTCTATAGTTACAGATTGTTCTCCTATGAGATATTCATATATCCTTGTCTCTTCTGTAAAAAAACTATTAAAAAAAAAAGGCTTGACCACTGATTATTGACATAAGATCTGTTGGATTTCTCCCTTAACTCGGTCTGATCTTATGGCCCAGTTCACCACCTGTGCCTTGTACATTGTTTCCCCTGAGTTTTCCTTACTTAAGTAAATATAAAATAATTATAAACTATTATCTGCACAAACTAATTATGGATTACATCATTTTTATGCAGAGATGATGACAGCTCTGCTGTCGGGTGAGGGTTATTAGCTATTCCATAGGAGCAGCTTGGTATTAGTATATTTTACACAGTTGGCTTTTGTCTATTCTCATCACGGTTTTTTCTTTTTTCTCCACCATTCTCCGTGAAAACCAAGAACTAACCTACAGCGCTTCTCATTAAATACACGGATGTAATGTTGGCACTGTTGACTTAGAGGAATCAGCTTCGTTTTAGAAAGCACACCATGGTGTGTGGCATTTCGGTAACGTCTGCACCGCGACTCTATCCCGCGGTGCTCCCGGAGGGGCCGCGGTGTTCCCGGGGGTGTGCGGTGACCCGGCTCCCGTAGGTGCCGCGGTGTTCCCGGGGGTGTGCGGTGTTCCCGGGGGTGGCGGTGCCCCCGCGCTCACCGGAGGTGTGCGGTGTTCCCCGCGGTGTGCGGTGCCCCGGCTCCCGCAGGTGCCGCGGTTGTTCCGCAGGGGTGCGGTGGTCCCGCTAGGTGTGCGGTGGTTCCGCGAGGTGGCCGTGCCCCGGCAGCACGCGGTCCCTGGCGCCCCGGCCGGTGCCGCCCGCGCGTGCCCCTCCCGTCCCCGCCGCCGCAGAAAAAATTTCTTCGTGTTCCCCCCGCTCGTTGGGGTCCCCCCGGGCGCCCGCGGGTTTTTTATTCCACTAAACTTTCTCCGCCTCTTTCCCGCCCGGCCGTGTCCTCATGGGGGCATGGCACGGAGAGCCCCGCGCTCAGACCGTTCCGTCCTCGCCGAGGGCGGGCGGCGCCGCCCGGCCCCGTTGGTCGAAACGGCGGCGGCCAGCGGGGCCTGAGCGCTTGTTTACTCGGCGCGGCGTTCGACGTGGAGCCGGCGGCGGCGGCCAGGGCCAGCGCGCGGAGGGAGGGAGCGAGCTGTCGGCGGGCTGCCGCCGAGCGGCTCGACATGGGTGCGGAGCGGGCGCGGGGCTGGCGTGGGCAGCGGCGCCGAGGGGTCCGGTCCGTAACGTCCGTCCCGGCGGCCCTACACAGGGGCGGCGGCGGCCGCGGCCGGGCCGGGGTTGAACCCTCCGCGGGGAGGGGACCGGTGCCTGACCGCACACTGCCGGCGGATGCGAGCGCCGCGCGGGCTGCTGCACCTGCCCCCGCCCCTACGACCGGGCCGGGCCACCCCGCGGTCCCTCCCGGGGCGCGCCGCAGCGGCGCCTCAGGGCCGCCTTGGGTCGGCGCAGCGCTGCCCTGCGAGGGCGAATCGCCCGAGCAGCGCGGCGGGAGGGGGCGTGCGGTCGTATCCTGAGACCAGGATTAAACTCCGACTCAAGTTTGTAATGGACTCTTAATAAGGAATGTATTATGAGAAGAGGTGCTGCAGGATAGTAAATGAAGTAGAGGGAATTGTAAGAGAGGCCCTGAATGCAAGGGTGAAGGGATTGGCATGAACCTGTTCTATTACAGATGGTATTTGAGCAGTGTTTTAGCGTGGGAAAAGCGTACATATTAGCATATAAAAAGAGGCAGAGGTATCTGGCAGTAAGCAAAGTTACTGACTTAGAGGAAACTGTTTTCAAATCTTAGGCCTCCATGGATCCAATAGTAACCTTCTACTTGTAATGTTTGTATTGAAATACCTTTTTTCCATCTCAGTTTTGTTAAAGTTATTCACTTGTCTCACAGTAAATGCCTTGAGAAGCACTGTGCAAACTGGCCACTGATGGCTCCTTATACCTTTGCCTTTTACAAGCTTTAAGTGTATTGACAAAAATATTCTTTAGCATTACATATATTTGTTATAAGAATCATTGGAAAAAACATAATTGTTACAGGCTTAGAACATTAACATTCTTTCTACGATTAAACATCTAGTAGGCATAAATCAGATGTTAATCTGGCCAGAAGTACTCTTGCATGCATTTAGAAAATAAATGACATGTTGGGGTGAGCCAGTTTTGAAAAAAAAAAAGAAGGGGTATTTAAAATCAGCTCCTGGACTTCTCTGTTAATGTACTCGATTTAGTGCAGCTTCACAGTTTGTAACAAACTGATTTAACGTGTACCTACTGATTTATACTCCATTTTAAGAAAAAAGAAGTGGATGGTCCTGTGGAAGACTGTAAAACATCTTCTGAGGCTGAATTCTTTCAGGCGTCAGCATGTCCTTCTCTAGTGTTTGGTATTGAAAAGATAGAGTCTGATACAAACAAAAGAGAAGATGGCTCAGATTTTGGCAAATGAGAGAAAAGGAAAAAATAAAATTGTAACCACAGTGGGAAAGCTGTAACATAATTTGCTGCATTGAGCTACCGTAAAATCATAAAATAGCAGCATAAACCAGGAAGACATAAAGTGGTTCAGCACACAGCTATCTGGGCAACAACCTGAACTTATCTGTTTTCATTGAAGAAACATATTGTAGCCCCATAAGAAATAAGGTTGGTCTCTGTGTCTTTCCATATCTGCCATATTGCTAGCTGACATGGAAACATCTTTCTCTTCTTGTTTTTGTAGGGGGCTTTTTCTCCACCATTTTTTCCAGTTTGTTTGGAACTCGAGAGATGAGGATTCTCATCCTGGGGCTGGATGGAGCAGGAAAAACAACCATTCTCTACAGGTTACAAGTTGGAGAAGTTGTTACCACCATTCCAAGTAAGTGATCAGTGCCGTAGGGAGAGTATTTGCCTGTAGCCTGTGATTTGCCTGTAGCTCTAACACATAAACTTTGTCAGCTGAACTTAATACATGCTTCCTTCATAAAAATAGAACCTTATGTTGTAGGAGCCTTGCACTGTTGTATTTAAGAACTTTCTTCCATAAAAGCATTACAAAACAATATTATGCTGTCCTACAAAATGCAAAAGGCATTTGACCTTAAGATGGTTAGCAATATTTGGCAGGCTTTTTGTGATAGGTCAGTGTTCAGCAGATGGTAACTTTGGATTGTATAATTCTTTTGTTTCCAGATATAAGCTGTTATGACAATTCCAGAGATCATTGTTATTGTACATAGGATGGTGTCAGTGAATCACACCTATTTAATTTTCTTTTTTTTTTTGACAAGAGTCTTAATTAAATAAACACTTTTTTTTTAACATGGAGAAGAAGAAATCAGATGATTTATGTTCTGTAGAAAATGTAAAAATACTCAATGTGAGGTCTCACACACCAACCTGCTGCACCACCATGTGTGTGTCGAAGTGGCCTGGCCAGGATCGCCCTGTGTAACATGAAGGACAAGGGATGCTTGACTTCTGAGTGCCTGTCATATCTCTTGTGTTCCTCCTGAATCTGTCAGTTTTACCTTTTAGAAACCAGCAGTTTGCTATGCTGTAATCTTTCTGCCCGAGGGTGTTGCTTATTTTAGCCTCCATAAATTCTAAGCAGCCTGTGCCCACCATTCATTTCCCTGTGCTGTGTTTCTCTGGGCTGGAAGGAAAAGGAACGACATACGTGTTCTAATGCAGCTTTGTTGCCATCTTCCAGACATCTCAGTGTCAAGTCCTCTGCTGAGAAACTGGTTCTGCTTTGGTTATGCTGAGGTTCTGACCACAGTGCAGACCTTGCAGGGACATGAAGGACACATTCCTCAGTGTTCTACTGCTGTCAGTTGTGCACTTGGTTATCAAAGCAGGCTAGTTCTTTACCCCTTACTCTGTTTCTTTTGGTGATTTCAGGCATACTCCTGTTGATTTTTAACAATGTTAGCATTTGTTACAGATCTCTACAATCTGTTTACAATGTGGTTTTATTGTTCAAAGAAGAAAAATTACTGTGTTATTTTGAGCCATGTTTGTTGGGATAACTTTGCAAAGGGCATGAACTTCATTATGCAGCTACTGAGAATTTTCAGGCCTGAGAATTGCAAACAAAGTGCTGTAATAGTCTTCAGAAAAAACAAAGAAAAATCACCAAGAGTAAAATTGTGTAACTTTGTTTCAGCCATTGGCTTCAATGTTGAGACAGTGACATACAAGAATCTGAAATTTCAAGTTTGGGACTTGGGAGGACAGACAAGCATAAGGTAATAAATCTCTTAAAATCAAAAGATGTAATTAAATTTCTCTAAAAGCTGCCAAGTTCTTGGAATTCTCAAAGCAGGCACTTCTGAAAACTGGTTTAAGTTTTAAAAACAGCCCATTGTCAGGAGAGCACTTTCTTCTGATGGAATTCAATTTGTAAAACCTGTAATGTACTACAGATTGGAAAGAAACAAGCAGCTGTTTGTATTTGTATACAATTTGCCTTGAAAAACAAGTTCATTAGTGTAGTAGGCAGTTGAGTAGCATTGGAGAAAGAGAGGAGTGGGTGATATAAACCCAAAAGGATACTTAAATATTCTTAAGAATGCAAAGCTAGGAAGTTGGATTTAGGTGTAGACAGTAATTTTTTTAGCAAGCTTTGCAAGTTTTGTAATGAGTAATTATTAGTACCCCTGTATGATCCTTTTTTCAACGCTCAGTAGTAAGATGCAAAGTAGTTAGATAGGAAACTGCAGTTAGTGAGGTATAGGTTCCTTCCCTTTTTAGTTTCAGTACAATAATTCTGAAAAAGGTGGTTTGTTTTGATCCTTGTTAATCACTTGCCTGGATGAATTAGTTATTTAAGATTTCCCTGGTTATCCTTCTTTGATGACCGTAATGAAGAAGCTTGTGTCTTCAAACTTTCCTTGCTTCCCTGTCCCTTGGTTATGGTCCTGATGTCCTGCAGGCTGATTCCCAAATAAATTTGTCCCCAGCACTTCTGTCCTTTCCCTGGTTTCAAGCTGCTTTTTTGTTTGTTTTGTGTTTTGTTGGGCTTTTTTTTTGTGTGTGTGTTCTGCCTTGGAAAGTATTCGTACTGTCTGTTCCTTTTTGTAGCCTGTTGAAGATATCTTCTACTTGCCTTCTTCCTCTGGGTGATCTGTTTTTAATTATCTGGCTAAAAAGAACTGCTAAACATGCAAATTATATGACTGGAACTTCTCTTTCTTCTGCAGGCCATACTGGCGGTGTTACTATTCAAACACAGATGCAGTCATTTATGTAGTGGACAGCTGTGATCGAGACAGAATTGGCACTTCAAAATCAGAGCTTGTTGCTATGTTAGAGGTAAGAAAACAAGGATAACAGTCCTTATCAGTAGACAAGAAATTGAGAAATTAAAACTTTTTTATTTGAGTGAATGTGAAATTTGATTCAGTGAATCAAGTGAAGCTCAACTTCACTTGTGAAACTTCACCTCTCAGCATAGCCCAGGCAACACTTCTGACTGAAAAAAGCACCAAATACACTATAGATATTTCATGGTTCCTGGCAGTTACTTGCATGAAGCCTTGTGGTCATATGAAAATTTACCTGCCTCAAGGACAGCTGCTCAGTACTGCAGTGGTGGCAAAATCAAGCCCTGAAAGATTAACAGTAAATAGGATTCTACTGCATTTTGAAGCTGAAGAACATACGCAGAACAGGGTAATATAAATAAGGAGTTGAGCAACACCTCATTCCCTCCCCAGTTCCTGCAAGCTCACTTAATGTGCCCTGTTAAATCCAGCTATCAGCTTGTTTCATAATTTGGACTGGCCACCTTCTGAAATTGCCCCTGTGGGATACCATGATAGAATTGAAAATAAACACCGTTCTTTTACTGAAGAATTTTCTAGAGAACAAAAATCAGCAAACAAAATCATTGACAGCTGCTGAAGTTTCTGGGTTTTCTCTGCTTAAATAAATTCAGTAAAAGTCTCTGCGACAACTTCCATGATTCCCTTTTTTTGTAGGAAGAAGAGCTGAAGAAGGCCATTTTGGTGGTGTTTGCAAATAAACAGGACATGGAACAGGCCATGACTCCCACAGAAATGGCAAATGCCCTTGGCTTACCGGCTTTGAAGGACCGAAAATGGCAGATATTCAAAACCTCTGCAACTAAAGGCACAGGCCTTGATGAAGCAATGGAATGGTGAGTAACAGTCTAGTTATGCTTCATTCATAGGCTTAATTTTACAGGCTTGGTTTTGGTTTTTTTTAAGACTGGATCTGTGGAATATCTGACATAAAAGATAAGAATCCACATTAAAAGAATGAATGGTTTTCTCCTAAAAGTATTTCAGCAGAACTGAAATGAGTTTTCAGTAAATTGACTTAACCTTTTTTTTTTTACCTAGGCTGGTGGAGGCCTTGAAGAGCAGGCAGTGATACAAAACTGACCAGTGCAAGGAAGTTTCAGTTATATCCAGCATCCCTCCTTCTGCAGTTAAGAATTTTCAGGCCACAAATACTTGTAAATAGGACAGATCTGAGTTTGATTCCTGTAATGTGGATGCTTCTCTTGAATTGTAAAACTGAACTAAGTGAATGTCTGTGTACATTATAATGCTCTAGTTCTTTCTTTCTTTTTAAAGAATGTACTTATGTTAATTTGTATGAAAGTCTTACTGGCTGGGAAAGATTTTTTTTTTGTCATCCCCCTCCTCCTTTGGTGGTTTTGAGTGGCCAGCATATTGGTGTAGTTAGAACACTAATAAAATCTGAAACTGTCAGCTGTACTCAGAGGTGTGTTGCTTCTTAGAGGTTGCTTGCTAGCTGCTTGCTTACAGAAACAAGTCCAACTGCTGCCAGCTTTAGCAGCCACCTAAACACCTAAAGAGGTTTCCTTAAGCTGATGTTGTTACACTTCATAATCGTTCAGTGTAGACACGCTGACGTACAGCAACAGAGTACAAGTAATGAACTCTTGGCTGCTAACACAGCATTAGGTTTCTGAAAGGAAAATAAATGTCTTCAGTAGATACCTACTGCCCTGATGTGCCAGGGCCATAATTTGAATTTAACTTCCACCTCCTTAAGCTGTTACTCCTGTACTCTCAGCTTAGCCAGAAGTGACAGGTAGGTAGCTCCGTACAGCTGCAGAAACTGAAAGCCAAATCAAAGTCAGGAGGCAGAGTGTTTTCTCTCCAGGATCAGGGTGTTCACAGGCATGAATGCAAGTCATCACAGAACCCACTTCTTACAAATGAAGTAAAATTTAATATAAAATATCACAGTTGTTGCCCATTCAAGTGTACATGCTCTAGTAAATATACAGGTTTGGAAAAAATTGAAAAGCTTTTATTTAAGATCCTTGATGAAAGAGGACATGAAAAAATGCTAATAAATACATTTAAAATATGTAAATACTTTTTTTAAACAGTAATTAGTTCTTTAGCTCAGTATTACTTTTCATAAATTAATCCTCCAGGAAGGAAAAGCCTTTTCATTCCACCATTGCTAAATCCTTCAGTGCATGACTTCGATGTCTCTTAGCCTTGTGCATAGGGCGCAGGGATTCTATTTTTCTCTTTCTGGTTTCTGCTTTATTCTTATGTCTCTTCAGCTTCCTTCTTGCAGCAATATCAGGATTTGCTACAGTCTAGGGAAAAACAGTACATTGTTTGTTCAGTTACAGCCAACAGCAGTCCCTATGAACATCAAGTGCTTTCTAAGAAACTGGTGGCTGCTAAGACAATGCACAGGTGTTCTCAGGTTCCTCACAACTGAGGGTATTCAGGCTGCTCTGCCCTTCAGGAAAGCGGGAAAGCATGACTGTCAGCTAGAACCTGCCCAAGAGGCTCATCATAAACAGTTTCTTGTGAAGTTTCAGAAATGAAATGATGAAACTGTCCTAATTCAGGATGAAGTTCTTCCTCAAACTCCCTTTCCTGGGCAGTTCTCAAGCCTTTAGAGAAGCCCTATTTCTTTTTCTCAGAAGAGAAAGTAGAATCTTACCTGCAAAGCCCTCTGCTTTTTCCTCATTGCTCTTTTCTGGTTGGCCTGTTTCTGCACAGAAGAAAAGGCAAGCGAAAAAGCCTCCAGACCAACTAACTTCTTGAGAAGTTCTATGATTTCTTGGGAAAGGTTCTTCAGTGTTGGATCTATTAAAAGAAAATTGAGTTGCTTAATCTTTTCAGCATATGGAATGAAAGCCAAGAGCGCAGCATGGGTTCCTCTTTAATAAAGGACGACTGCTCTGATTCACCTTGCCCAATACACTATAGAGACCAGTGCCTGTGAAATCTGCTGGTTTTTCACCAGCTGTCCCAGAGAGCTGCAAGTGGCTCTTCGTGCCAGCAAAAAAAAATAATGCTGCTGAGAAGCAAGTTTTTTTCAGAAGCATAATGGCATACCAAAGGTAATTAGAAGTGGCTTGCTGTGTATAGCCACCAGGGTTCTATTGGAATAGGCTTTGTTGGAAATGAAGATGATTCCAGCCTTGTTAGTCAGCATCTCTGGAAAGCACAATAAGGGCTGTTTGAACTGTTAGAATCACTAGTTAGTGGCAATATATTAACTACAATCACTGGAAAAAAAAAGATGTTGGGGGAAAAAAAGGCTACTAAGAGATGTTAAGGGAAAACAGAGCAGGGCAAATGCTTCCCTCAGTCTTTCAAACAAGCCCTCTTCCAAGTGCTTGTACAGCTTCCAGAGAAGCTTGTGTAAGCTGCTTGCCTCACAACATGTGAAGAAACATCTTTGCATATATTCTGAAAAAATCATTTGAAGGTCCTTGATTCTTGTGTGGGCAGAGAAAGCAAAAGGTCAGTTCTTTATCCACTCGCAGTACTGTCAATCTCTACCATGTCTTTTCCAAGTCTCTTACTTGCTTAGCTAAGAAACAGTAGTAGCTAAGGCAGCTGTTCCTTACCTAGAATACTGTTACTGTCCTGCACAGTTTTTCAGTTCTTTTGTATCCTGTCTGAGATGTGGGCACCCAGTGCTGCACACTGAATTTTTATGGCATATACAAACCACAGAATTAAATAAACCTTTTTGGTTTGTTATCTGTTCTTTTCCTGACATTGGATTTTGCTTGACTGAACATATTTTCATGAACTATCTAAATACCAATGTCTTGCTCTTAAAGCAAGCATCTCTTGTGCTCAATGGGAAGTTGGTTTGTCTTTCTCCCACCAGACCTGGCTTAAGATCTTTCAAATAGCCATGGATCTCCAGGGAAAAACAAGGTGTGGTGTTCAGCAGGACAGACTGACTGGACTCACTCAGGAGAAAGGGAGAAGTGAAAAGTTCTGTGCCCAGTTCCACAACTGTACACCAGCCTGCACATCCCACATGCTCTATTCCCATTGCAAACAGCTCCCTTCCCTTACCTGCTTTCAGTCACAGTGCACACATGCCACACACTACAGGTCATTTTCTCTATTCCAAAAGGGGCAGCAACAGCTTTGTTCTGGCTTCCTTAAGATCCATGCTCTGTTCCTCTCCTCAGCAAGGACTCCTTGAGTCTTGCCACCATGAATCCACCTTTGAGTACTACACTTTTCCCACTCAACCACATGCTCAAGCTTTACCCACTTGCACACAGAAGCCTGCCTAACTTCATTCCAGTCTTTGAACATGTAGATTTTTGTTTCAGCTGGCATACACTCTCCTCCTTTCCTGGTGTTTTGGTTAGACAGCAAGTAGGTGAAATTCACTGATTACAGTATCAATGTCTCAACAGACAAAAGGAATGACAAACTGTACTGAGGCACAGCTCTGACACACTTTCCTCTTTGCTAGTCTTTGTGAGGGAAATCACTTACCTTGCTCTGCATAGTTGCTGTTCAGCTCCCTGTACAGAGGGGTGAGAATTGTCAGAAGGTAGGGTTTGATCCTGTCTTTCCCCAGATCCACCGAGATTGCTCCCAGGAACTTAAAGATGCAGCTTCTCTGAAAATAAGTGTGTGGGACATGAAGTAAGGAAGAGTAGAAGGAAACTTCCTAACTGAACTGCTACAAGAGTGCTGTGCCTCACTGTTCAACATACAAGCCATTGTTTTAGACACCCAAGTCAAAAACTCACTGCTGTCACAAGGTGTTACTGTATCCAAGTACAGCCTTTAGATGAGACATGACTCCTGTTGTGTAAGCTGTGACTGGGTTGGCAGCTTTTAACACTGAACAGGCTTGTTCTCACTCTCCTGAATTGAGGCAGCTGAACACACAAGAGTTCAACCTAACTCTGCACCACAGGGAACCACAGTGCTTTTCCTGATGCTCTCCCACACACTCCCTCCCCTTCTCCTAGCAAGTTACTCCAGACTGCCATTCCCCTGCCTGCATAAACCTGGCGCTCTTGGGCTTTCTAAGTCCCCTTCAGCTTGGTGCCTTGGGGATTATCACTCTTCCACCACCCCACAAGAAGGCTGGAAGCATCAGCAAAAAGCAGACTGGCACAAGCCTTTCCTGAGAATCCCAAACTGAAATGCTTATTTCTTCAGCACCTACTAGTCCTTGCTTCAGTGCCAGCTCACAGCACCCTCAGTGGCTGGTCCCCTGGAAGCAAAGAGCCAGAGCAACAAGCCTCTAGAAGTGCCTACTGCATCAAAAGCAGTGGGTCTAACCCTGTTCCTTACCTTCAAAGGGACCTTAGGGGAATATGCTGCTTCTCGCTTGGCCATGACAGAGAGTTTCTTCATTAACCACAGCAGTGTGGCTGGATGGCCCTTCTCTTGTGTGTCCTCTCCTTGAGCAGAAATATCTTTCTCATCCTCTGAGCCCTCCTGCTCTTCCACTTCACAGCTGAGTTCCTCTGCCTCTTTACCTTCTTCTGAGGCAGGAGCTAGCAAGTAAACAACTTTGGCCACAAAAAGCAAATTCTTTATAACCTGAAGTGTGAAAACAGAGGAGTCAATCACTGTGGGTTCCCTCATTCTCAGTAGCAGGGCATGTAAAAGCCAATGCTTAATCTGAGAGAGGAACCTGCCAACCCAGGCTGTAATGGCTTCACCCACTGCCAGGTAAGCCACATGACAGAGCATTTTAGTCCTATAAAATATCCTCAATATCCTCCTGCAGTATGGGAGAGTCTTTCCCCAGGAGGTACTCTGGTACCCCTGGCTCTCCACAAGGAGACTCCACTGACCAGGTTCACAGTGGAGTCAGACCTCCAAGCAACACCAGGAAGCTGGACTAAACACTCACAGCAAACAGGCTCCAGTGCAACTGCAGGGATCCATCCAGAGATCTGGATCCCTGCTCCAGGATGTGTTGGCCCAACCTTCTCCAGCCTAGGCTGCAGAGCCAGACTCTCTCTCCCTGAGAGAGGGACCCCAGTCCCTTCCCTGCATGGTGCCTCCCCTTGCTGTCCCTGCCGCCTCTCGGGAGGCTGACACCACAAAGGGGACTTTTCTGGGCCCCTGTGATGCTCACAGCTGTTCAGATGCCCTCAGCACAGAGCAGCTGAGGCCCTGAACAGGCCCTGAACTGTGTGTGTGCCCTGAGCCACCACCACCACAGCAGCACTGCTGTCCTGACTAGGACGTAACACTCCCTAATGCTCCAGGGCCTGCTCTGTGCCCTCCTGCAGCTCCAGATCTGCTCCTGTTCTTACCTGCTCACCCAGAGATGTGTCCAGGAACTTGGACTGCAGCTGATGGCAGAATGCAAACACGAGTTCTTTCATCTGGGGAAAAGAAAAACAAGAAAGAAATGTCTCCATTTAAGGGAGCTGGTAGCAGAAACTCAAAGCAGTATTTGCAGTCACCAAAGGCACTTCCCAGGGGAGGCCAAAGGATCAGCTCGACACAACTTCTGCATGCATCTTACAGTCTACAGGGAAATCTTTGTGTTGCTGAGAATAAGAGCCCAAAGAACCCCCCTCGCAGCAGCAGAGACACATCCTCAAATCCCTTCAGTGATCAGGGTTAGGCAGCAGACAAGCAACTAAAAGAGAATGTGCATGCCAAACTATAAACTACTTTTATGTCCCAGTCAGGGTGAAGAAGTAGTACAGACATCACTACCTTTCTGTCCAGTTCAGCAGTCAAGAAGACTGTGGCTGCAGACAGTTCTGCTGGTGTCTTTTTCCTCTTCCCTGACTTTCTTTCCTTCCACTTGTTGACAAGTTCTTCTGGCTTATAAGATGCAAACAACAAGCCAAAGATCTCAGTGGCTGTCAGCCACACCCAGGTATGAGGATACCACAGGTGAGACTGGACATGACCTGGGGGAAAGAAAACCTCTTTCAGTACAGAAGCTGGTCCAGTGAGAGCAAAAATGGAACCAGGTCGCTCCAAGAATTATCACAGCATATGCTACAATAAAAAGGTGAAGGAAATGAACTGTCCTCATCTGCTCAGAACATAATAAAGACCTTCTAGCAAGTCAATCCAGCCAAAGCAGAGAGCAGCAAAAAGCTACAGGTAGCCAAATGTCCCCACAGTGATCAGGCGTTCTTGAATGCACCCCACTTTGAAACATCAAAAGACTGGGCCATTGCTGAAAAGCGTTGACAACTGGGCAGAAAAAGTGGGCATTACACAAAAAGACATTTGTTCCAATCCTGACTGACAAGTCATGTTTCTGCAGCAACTATGGTCCCCTCAGGGCCTCAGTGCACAGCTCATCTGCCCATGATGTCTGGGGACTGGCTGCTGTGAGACTCGTGTCAGCTGGCTCTGCTGCTGACGGTCAAATCGAACCCTGGATAAAGGCTGAGGATGCTTCAAAGAAGAAACAGAGCTGCCTTCCTGAATCACCTCTATCCAAGCTGCTCATCACCAAGCAACCCAGGATAACAAGGGTTATCTGCTATCTCACTAAAGGCACCTGGCAGGCTGGACTCTTCAAAGACACATCCAGGTCTTCTGATTGCAGCAAATGAACCAATTAAAAACAAGGCAATGAAATGCCAATAAACCAGGCTGATATTCTCTAATCTCACACAGAGGGAAATTGCTTGAATCAAATAGCCCGGCAGACATACAGTACTGACAGCACTATTACCATATGCCATTGCTTGCTGGCTGGTATGTATGATCTCATCAAGAAAATCTCATCTTCCCAGAAGAACTCAATGTTTTCATCCAAGAGGATGTACTTATGGTCAAGCATGCAATAGTTTGCAACTATTTGCTCTTAGGTAATAAAAAGTACTTCCCAGCAACTGAGACAGAGGTGTCTTGTTTTCATCAACCCTGTAACCTTTTCCATTAGCAACTTCTCTTTCATTGCCCAGTAACTGCTGTGTGTTAGCATTTTGCAGAATGAAAACCTTGTACGACAAAGTTCAGTTATTTGTATTAGGGTGTCAAAAACCACACGGCACACAAAGAATCTTACTTGTAACACAGCCATAATAATGCCTGGTACTTACCCCAGATATTGCTCACAACATCACTGTTCTTGGTTAATTGAATCAAGTTGCACTCTGTGATTAGCTTTTTTACCAGCACAAGAAAACTGAATAGCAGCCTATCTGCAGCCTTCTCCTCCTCCTCTTCAGTTATCTAATAAAATCAGCAAGTCAAGAAAGATCCTTATGAGAACCTGAAGACAGTGCTTATTAATCCTTACTAAGATAAATTTCAGATCAACCCTCCAAAAAACCAGAAGACTGACTTGCATCCAATTCCCAAAATAAACAGAACAGAAGCAGCTCTGCTGAAGTATTTCCTCTGGAGATAATCTCTGCAGGAGATTGTTATTAGAATCATTCTTCTTGTTTTTCATACAGACATTAGTATAACAAACTGCTGGGTTTCTAAATGCAAACAATTACGCACATTGTGTAACATTTATGTCTGTGCACGTATTTGTGTGGATTTGATTCTCAGCACTGGAGCCAAGCTGAGTGCAGGTTTGCCTGTGTCACCCGGGAAGCCCCAAGTTGTTATGACAACACTGTGTGTGCTGCCCGTGGTCCTCACCCTGCCTGCAATCACCAGCTGGCTTGATATAACTAGTCAGTACTTCACCTATGTGTTGCAGCACAGGGCACGATCACACTGAAATTTCTCCTCACTGCAGGTATCATCTCTTGCCAATTTACAGATCCTGAGGTTCTTTTCTTTCTTGTGCGAGGGTAACATGCTGAGCATTAGTAACACACATGGCCACTCCTCAGGCACAGTGACTGGGATCACTTTGGCATTATCACAGGCTAAGCAGAATCTGAGGTAGCCTTTTTATTCTGAGCTAATCATGTGCACTAAAAGGATTTTCCATACAGCAAAACCATGGTCTGAAGTGCAGGAGGGAACCCTTTTGAAAGTTAAAGCTGTAGATAACACAGGACAAAGCAGACAGTCACAAGCCATGCACTCCTGACCTGCAATGCTTACACAAATCTCTGCAGCTAGCAGACACGTTTCCCACACTGCAAGGAGCAATGTATCTGCTGGTTATATGGTATGGCTGCAGGCTCAGGCCAGGTGACTTTGTGAAGTTCCTTTCCCCCTTGTGCTGTGACATATGATCTCAAATTTGGGCTTACAAGCAAAGAAATATGGTTCTAGGTCAGTGAGGTCCACTTCAGAACAAATGTGTGTGTTTTGTGTCCTTCCTCAGTCCCAAACAGTAAGTCCAACTGATAAATCTTTCCTACGCTTCTTCCCTTTTTTCGTTTTCTTAATTCTCTTTCCCTGACCTTCATGCATGGGGAAAAATTACTTACATTTTCAAATTTACTTGGGTTGATTTCTTTTTCAATCAAAGTGAGGACTGCTTCAAGCCGCCGTTCAAACATTACTCCATCCACTTCAACAAACAAACCACATGCCTGGGCTGCCAACCTCCTGTGTGAGCTCTGACAACACAAAAAATAACACCCCTTGTTACTTCTTGATAATCAAATGTGCAGGAGCTCCCACATGCAGGAGCTGGTAGCAACCCATACTTTCTGCCTATCACAAGAGCACCTTAAGAGAAGCTGTTTTTCAGAGTACTGTTGAAAAAGGAGATGCTGCCAGCTAGGTACAAAAGCATCTGGCAGCAGGAGTTAGCCCTGGAAATGCACCCTAAAACTGAATGCCAAAGGACCTTTGCCAGCCCCATTCCCAGCTGCAAAGGCCTGGGAGCTACTTTGACTCTTCACAATGCAACAGGCAGCTCACAGCTACAAACCAAAACTGAACATGTTAAGATGAAAACAATGAAGTGTTGAAGAACACTAACTCCACTAATGTAGAGGGACAGAACCCGAGTTCAACTGGAGGATAACTAATCACCTAGTTATTAGGTGCCAGATGAAAATGGTAGCAAAATGCAGCTGCGAAGTCTGTAGGTTGATCAGCAGCATCAGCAGGTCCCTACACTTTATGAAGTGCAGCTTTATGAAGTTATACCATTTCCTGCTCTCTAAGTTATGTACAACTGAAACCACCAACCCACCAGATCTGGTACTAGCAGTCTCTCTCTTGCCTTGATCTTAACTCAGTCCCCAAAACAGTTCAGACTCAGTCAGTGAAAAGCCAAGGAGTACCTTTTTGCTGTGAAACCACTCTGTGACCAGTGAAAACATCAGATCTTGTTTTTCATTGCTGATCTTACTGAGAAGAGATTTACAAGTCAAAGCCGCCATCTTTTTGCATTTGGCAGAATCATCATTTATCATCATCATACAGAGAGAGAGAAAAAACAGCCCGCAGTGTTTGTGGAGGAGATCCTAGAAAGAAACAACCGTTAGTCAGCCACAGATCCCCAAATAGCTTCTGGCATTTAAACAGAAAAAGAGGGTTATTTGTTGCACTGTGTTCAGTGGGCAACACTGTGGGCACTGAGTGGGCTCCAGGTCAAGGCAGATAACTGCTAAGATGGGATGATCCTGTTGCTGGAGCACACAGGGAGAGTACAGCAGTCCCAGCCCTGCTATGACTGTGACTTGCTACCATGTCTCTGGGACAGCAACATGAGTGTCAAACCTTATAGGGCATTTTCGTGCCCAGCTTTCACTGAAATAGGCTTAAGTTCCTCACCACTGCAGCAATTAGCCCAAAGGTCCTTTTCCCAGAGACTGAAGCTCTTTGCTATTTTACAGCCCAGGAACCAATTTGAAATACTTAATCATCAGGTGGTGCTGAAGCACAGATTACTGTGCAGAATTTCTCTTCCTTCCTCCAAATTCTTGCTTGATTGCACTTCTCCCAGTCTCCTGAATGCTCAGCTAAGCACCAGCTGCAGGGCTTTAAGGCAGCTTAAGATTTTGCATGTGATCCTGTATAGATGCATGGTTATTTTTTAGCTTTCATTTTGATCCACCCCACTGAGAAGCCCTCCCTCTCTAGTCAGGCCAACAAAACAGATACGGTACATCACACACCAGTTCAGTCAACAATCTCTCTCATGAATGCTGAAAAACCCTTACAATGAGAAAACTCCAGATTTCACTTTCTATTCATACCCCATTTCATAAACTGGTTGTGTTTTTTCCTGGCATAAATCACCAGTGAGTTTATCCAGACTCCAGCTGACACAGCTTTATTTTACTTCCAAACTGTGCACATTAGACAAAGAAGTACCACACACTTTCCAGCACGTCATTCCTCTTTTGAAGCAAAGCCAGGTTCTTTGGAGATAAGTGAATGTTCTGCTCATGATAAGAGATAATAGGAACTAGTAGTGCTTCCAAAATCAACTCCTCTGAAAATGCTGTTACTGCAAACCACAGTAATTGCCACCAAGGGGTGCTTGTTACCTGTGGGAACATGTCCAGGAGATATGCAATCATCTCCAGTGCAGATTCTCTCCCAGTTTCATACTCATACCTGTGAAGAAATGATTAACAGTCAGGGCTGAGTTAATCCTCCTAGAGAGTTGCTAACAATTTACAAAAACGGCCACTTCCAGAAACACATACTGATAGGGATCTTTCTACAATGGCTACCAGATCTGGCCTGATACTTGAGAGAAGAGAAGCAGCAAGCCCATCGGCTCCACCTCTCAGCAAATGGGCACAGGGACACAAACAGGCCATAAAGAGGTACAGCCAAATTGCATCAGCATGGCCACACTGTACTGGGGAACCTGGTAAACTACTGTCACCTTGAGCAAGGGAGGGGTAAAGCTCAGAAGGATGTTCAAGGCACAAATCCTGCTGAATTGGTGCAGTTGTCTCAACTGTGCCTGCAACTGCACTTGAGACATTGCCACAGGACAGCAGTCATATAAATGCACCTTCCCTTACTCTTCCTGGATTTTCCAGTTCACCTGGTCCATAACCAGTGGAGCCCGTTAAACACTAAGCAAACAACAGTACCTTTGTTTACAAACAGATAACAAAACCAGCTGTGAAACAGGCAGGAGAAAAAGGACTTGCTTCATCAAATAGCTGGTCTTGGAAAAAGAGAAGTGTTTTAGAATTAGGAAAATGAAGACTACTTAAGCCACACCCTCTGCTCATCACGAAGAGCCCTTTGGCACACTAGAGTCATATTTAAGCAACAAGACTGGGTTTTGACAGAGATGTCAGGAATAAAAACTCACTCCAGCTGTGCGAGCACGAAATCCAAATTGGGTTTCAGTTTGTCACCAAGGGGGTAGTCCAGAATGTACTTTAAGTAAATCTAGAAAGAAAAAACACCACCACAGAGAGAAGTTACAAGAAACATTCAGGCAGGCTTGTAAAAAGGCTATGAAGAAAATTTAGTGATGGAGCAGCAAGGTTATGAGAATCATTCCTTTCGTCCCATTCCTGTTACGCAAAGGGTCAAAAACTGCTCTTGAGTTCTGTACCCGGAACAGGATCTGCAGGCATTTGACAACTGCCAGATTAGTCTTTAAAGTACTAGTGTGATTTGTGCAGGCATCTGTTTAGAAAGATTCTGCATCCTTCAGAATTCCATATAGCTATGGAAGTGCACTATTTTGAGCATTTCATGCAGCTCCTACTGTACTGTATCCCAATGCTTGAGATGGAGCAACCAATTCTGCCTTTTGGTTGGTTTTAGCTTGGAAAGAATGAGGAAGTAGAGGGAAGTAATCATGAATTTTGGGCAAATTCTCTTCTGCTGGGATTCGAAAAAGTGCAAGGCTCTTAGTTACATGGGCCAACAAGCCCCCAGGGGAGGTACCAAGTCACCGCTGCTGAGCAGTCCTCAATCCGTACTTGGGACTGGTGAGGCTCCACCTCAAGAACAATGTTCAGTTTTGGGCCTCTCACTACAAGACACTGAAGTGCTGGAGTAAATTCGAGGAGCAGCAATGAAGCTGGACAAGGGACTAGAGCAGAAGTCATATGAGGAGCAGCTGAAGGAGTTTAGCCTGAACGAAAGAAGGCCAGGAGGGATTTTATGACTCTACCTGAAAGGAGGCTGTAGCCAGGTGGGGGGTCAATCTCTTCTCCCAAGTAACAAGTGACAGGACAAGAGGAAATGGCCTCAAGTTGTGCCAGGGGAAGTTTAGATTGGATATTGGAAAAAAATTCTTCACTGAAGGAGTGGCCAAGCACTGAAACAGGCTGCCCTGAGAAGTGGTGGAGTCACCATCCCCAGAGGTATTTAAAAGATGTATAGAGGTGGCACCTGGGGACATGGTTTAGTGGTGGACTGGACAGTGCAGGGTTAACAGTTGGACTTCATGACCTTAAAGGTCTTTTCCAACCTAAACAACTTTACAATTCTATGAAGGTACACCATGGCAAGCAGTCTGACTATAGGCAAGCAGTCACAAGAACTAAAGCCAGATATCGAGGGGAACAAAGATCGGTAAGAAGGGGAAATGAAGTTTGGGGTTAAGCAGGGATAAGGGACATGTCTGTGAGAGCTGGGATGGCCACACTAAGCCCTCTAGCCTGCTAGACAGCTGTAAATAAAGTAAGATGAGAGACTTTTCATTCTACCAACCTGCCTGCACTGGACTCGCACTGGCTCACTCTGACCTGTGATGGCCAGCTGGGCAACCTTCTGCAGCACATCATGAATTTCAGGGACAATCAGCTTCCTGGATAAAATAGCCTGAAGTGAAAGCACAGCTGGAGTTATATTATTTTGCTTACACAGTATAAGATGCAGTGCTATAACCTGGGACTACACTGGTCTCAGGTGGTACCTTAACACAGACTTTTTCACATTTTCACACACAGCCAGAGCAGTTTAGAAAAAAAAAAAAAAGAAGAAGAAAAGGTGGCTTACACATCCCTTATACATCCATACCTGCTTCTTTTGGATAACATCTGGTCTAATGACTAGAGATGTTGATTCTTTAGCAAAAACATACTCAGATCCAAATACATCCTCATATGCATGTGTATAAAACAGCCTCCCAAACAATTTTAAACAGTGACTACAAGTCAAACAGTAAAACTTTGCTGATTCTTCCCCTCTTAGAGAGCCTTAACAGCATCTGTAGCTTGTTTGTGATGTGAGATGTATAGCCTTTCACCAGGAAGCAGAATCACTGCCACTGCAGTGGTTCACAGAACCGAATGCCTGCTGCACAGAAATACCTTGAGAAGGCCAAAGGCGGTGGCTTGGCGTGATGAATCATAAATGTCTTCTTCAGCAAAGCCAAGCAACACTTGGAGCTGCTTGCTTGTTATCTGACTCTTTGCATTCTTCACAAGCATTGTTACACACTACAAAATCAAATTGCACATTGTCATCACATATGCAGTGCCATAAAACAGAAGTCCACACCGAAGTCTGACTTTATTTATAGCACTTCTTCTTAAAAAGATAAACTGCTGCTCTGGAACATGTAGTTAACGCTGTTCTCATCACTTTTTGCTTTCAGATGGCAATTTCGAGACAAAAACTAAACACAAGTGAATATACAAATTCAGACTAGTCTTTGAAATGACTGAGGATGCTCAGAGGCATGAACCATTATGTGGGAACACAACCGAGAAGAGGGAAAAATTCTTATCACACTGGTATTCAGCACTGAATTACTCTAACTTTCCCTTATGGTCATGAAGCTGTAATTAATTCAGCAACGCATTTAGAAGACATATAAAGGGAGACACTGTATAAGTGTAATAGTTTTTAGTACTATTAATTGCCCCTTCCCATGTCTCGCTTCAGCTGACATGGGCTTACTCCAATGAATCATGTTAAAAGCAAGCTATTCAAATTCAAAGTTGATGCCTCTAAAAGGACAGGGTGGAACAACATACTAGTGTAACAAGGAAAGAAGGCAAACATGCTTCTATAAAAACATTTCTTCAGATACAAGCTGTGCATTTTTGGGGGGTAACTTTCTTTCAGTTTGTACTTGGGAAAGAATCATCAAGGCCATATATTCCTCACTAGCTTGTGATCTCCAAACTACCTCTCCAGGGACAGCTGCAGGAGGGATCTGTAACTGGAAAAGTCTCATTCTAGAAAGTTAATCCTAAAATAGAAACGAGCAGAGTTGGGTCCAACTTACTTTGAAACAGCTCACAACCAGGTGGAAATTCTGGCCTTTGGCTATTCCTGTTTTGGCAAACTCTTTCAGCAAGAGGAAAAGCTGCTTGATCAGTGACTCCATATTCGTACTGATAGAAGGCAAAGGGAACTTCAAAATCCATACCAAGGACTGCAGAGCACCAGTTATCACCTGGAATAAAGAGCCAAAGGAGAGCATGTGGGTACAATGAGAGAACGCTTTTCTCACTCTTTTACAGACATGGTCAGGCTATCTATAACTGTAGTAAGAGGCAATTAGCTAACAAACCCAACCCTTTCAAACAACTCATAGATAACACAAAGGGTATCTCAAAGTTGTTCTAAAAGCACTATTTGCCACTCCAATATTCTCTTTGATTTTACTAGGTAAAGACATTAATACAGTGCTCTTTCAGTAAATGGCAAGAACTCTTTCTGAAGCAGAGGTGCCTTCAAGACACAGAAAGCCCCACTCTAGGTGGGGGTATGAGGCGTGCCTTCCACTCCTAGGAAATTCAAAGTTGAAAAGATTCCCTAGGCTCACTCAAACCAAAAGCTGCCCCAAAAGTGGCTCCCTATGGTGCTGGGAATAAAGACATTGGAGTTGGATCAAAAGAAACCACAGTTGTGACAACACTGCTCCCAGCAGCCACAAGACCTCATGAACATCCTCACAGATAGTCTGTAAATTCCTTGTATGAACATGTTTTAGGAGAACTTGCCCATACTTGAACCTGCAACACAGAGCAGAGCATTCAGTCCTCCACAAACCTTCCTCCCCCTTGGGATTACATGCCCTCAAACAATGTAATCTGCACACCTATTAAATCAGGTTTGAAAACCAGACATCTTTCTCTTCTCTTGCCCGTCAACTGCAAGATGACATTTGTGGGCAGAACTCTTCTTAATAGAGCAGACAGAACAGACAGACTTCAGCTCAGAACTATACCTTGACATCCATAGATTTCAGGCAGTCTATAAGCAGCTGAACAAAAGGGTCTAACATTTCCAAAGCATGTTCCTCAGAAGAATTTACTCTGGACCTCTTCAGGCTCATGTGTAGCAGCTGTCATAGAAGAATCAGGACATTGATCTCAAAGTCAGGCTGGAACTCAAAGAAGTCAAGTAAAGTCCCACCATTGTTTCAGGTTATAATAGAATTTATGCCATATCCCATCCAAATATCTGCAACAGGCCAAGTACTTTTTATAGCTCTCTAAGAGGCATCATTGGAGTTATGACATGTAAAATAAAGTTAAGGCTAATGGCTGTGCTGTTAACACAACATATCCAGAATACTTTCCTTTGAATACTCCTAACAAAAATTTTGAATGCAAAGCTTTGTACCTGAGGAGATCCTTACCCGAAGTCCTGAATCAACCAAGATATATGTGTTAGTCCTGCTGCTGACCAGTGCTTTCTGCCCTCCTCTCATGGGAGTGGGCTGGAGCAGCAGGCAGCTCTCTGGTTGAAGCCGAGGATCTGGAGGAGGGGTAACTTTTTTCCTGAAAAGCAGTATATGGCAAAGGAGAATATTCAGATATCAACCCTCTCCACAACAATCTTGCTGCTGGGAGTGAAGAGAGCTGGACTGTGCTCAGCTGCTTTGCTCACAGCAAGCAAAAGCAGGTCACAGACAGACCACAACGAAATAAAATTAACTTGAAAGCAGTATGATAGACGGGGCTCTCAGACTTGAGAACAACACCACCATTACAAAGATAACAAATGCACAGTCATTTGCACAACATCCTCACTTTTTTCTTCTCAGTGGACAGATCAACTTTGGAAGTTCCTTCAAGCAAATACACTTCTTGCCATTGCCAACTGCACTTCATTACTGATTATGTATTTCAATTACTGATGGCTTACAAACACTGCTCCAATAAGTCTGCAAACAGCTGTTAGGTCCTAGAGAAAGCTGGCCTATGTAACATAGGAAATGTAGGACACTCAGTTCCAGATATGAGCAGTGACACCACCAGATGGAGAGAAAATCTGATGGTTCTCCCTGTCTTCTGCACCAGCAGCAAAGTGAAAAAGTCAAAGCCCACATTTTTTCTTGTTCCTGGCCCCATGGAAATGTTTGCAGCCTGCTTCTAAACACTGTTCCTTGCCCCTTCATCCAAATGCATATACCAGCTAACCAAACAGTGAAAAGGCCTTGCTGAAGGTCCTGAGCACTTGCAAGAGTAGATTTGAGTTCAGCAAATGCTAACTCCCATTTCTAAGCTTTCTCCTTGCCCTCTGACTGCCCAAATAATTCACTTACATTGAAAACAAAGGCAAATGAAAGCAAAGAAACTCTCATGCATTTGATCAGTTGGATTTGAGAGCTGCCATTTCTGCAAGCAAACCTCCCAACCAGTAACAGACCATCTGGATAACATCCTGGAACTCACTTGGTCTTCTCAGTGAGCAGAGGCAAATTTTCACTGATTAGTCCATGGCTGAGGAGGAGGAGGGATTCTGCATTCATGTCTGAATTGAAGATCAGTCCTGCCACGATGTGGCGCAGTGCCTCATGCACCTTCCGAACTATCTTCAAGCTTGTAGTGCTCTCCAGAATCTGCAAAGGCACAACCACGAGAGTTCAAGAGGCAAGCATGATGGCAATGATCTGTCATCTATATTCAGAAATCATGAGAAAAACTAGACCAATTTCTCTCTCATCACATGCTGTCAGAGTCCCCAGCTCTTTACGTGAACAGCATTTATGTGAATTGCCTCAGGTCTGCGCCAGTATCTCTCCCTTTCTCTCCAGCCTCTTGTCAGCCTCCAGCCAGTTCACCTATCGCCACCAGGACACTTAAGAGCTAATGAGCAAACCAGGGCTCCATTTCTGCATGAGCTTACACTCTACTAAAAACTGCATCTTTGAAAAGGCAATTATTGCACATGGGCATACCCCGAATACATTTTGTTGACATTTCCTTCACGCACAAGAGATTAAACCACAAAGAAGCCTTGCAGGACTTTGGAGCTCCAGAGGATATAAAAGTAGGCAGAGGAAGAGGGCATGGAGAACTCCAAGTGAGATGCTTCCTCTCTAGCAGTGGTTAAAAGCTTCCCAGAATGCCAGTCGCTGACCTGGACTTCAATAGTAAAGTCTCACTTTGTGAGCTGGTTGCACACTGCTTTCCAAAAGGAAAATGGGAAACCAGAGCAGGATTTTATAGGTGATTTCACAGTAGCCACCCAGAGGGTCTGGAATCACCTTACAGAATCAAGAATACTCAAAGTTAAGACATACTCTGGCTGACTTTTCTTACCTCCTTCAGTGGCAGAATAAGTTTCGTCACTTGACCCCTTCCTACAAACTTTCCAAGAATTTCATAGGAATCATAACTCTTGTTTTTGCGTGCTTCCATAACCTTGGAGACAATTCCCTTCACTTCCTTCTCTTCAGCTACATTCCCAAACAACTCTTGGTTGAAAATCTTCGGAAAACAGGCAAGAGAAGTGAATGAGAGAAGAAAAGTAGGTTCCTCCAGCAGCAAGAGAACAACACCGTTTTTCCCCATTCACAGAAAAAAACCAGTTCTTCAGGTTTCTGACAAATCATGTCTACCTTTCCTTTGTCAACACAGAACACCCTATTTGAGCATACCAGATAAAAACACTGTTCTCACACCCTCTGTGGTGTTGTGATACAAGAAGTGGGACCACATTTAGATCAAGACATCCAAATATACCCCATCTGGGTGGCCAGCTCAGCTCCTGGTCTCTGTGGACTGCACTAATTAGATGTCCACTGACTTGCTCAGCCATTTAGAGTATGGGAAAACAGGTATCTTAATCTTGAACCCATTCCCTCTAGGATGCAGGGCTCAGGATACAGCTGAGATACTTGAGATACAGTCCAGAGATACCTGACTTCTCTACAAGATGTCTCAGTAGACAAGCCTCCTTCCTTTGCAGTACAGACACAACAGCCCTGTTTGCCGCCAAGTCCAAGACAATCTACACGAAACCCTTCCCTCCCAGAAGCACTGTCCCAAGCACTTCATCATGCTCTTTCCTTCAATCTTGAAATAGCTTTTACCTCAATCAGGATATCTAAGCAGGGGTCCAAATCACCAGCACTGAGCCTGGTAGTAAGGCCCTTCAGCAACAGGTTCACAGTGAAAGTCAGCACATGGAGCTAGAGAAAAAGAGAACAGATAATGTTTCCACAGTTCTGCACTGTCCTCTTTAATAATATTGGATGGGGAGACTCCCACAGCAGAGACACCACAAGTCACATGCTGCACTGGGAGGATGAGAATCCATGTAGCAGCAGCAGGAAGAGGACCCCTGTCCCTCCACGTACTGGCAAGAGGGCTGGAACCTCCTCTTTCCCCAGTGCTCTTACTGATATAATTTAGGGTGTTCTAATTCGTGCTTTCACTGTTAGAGCAGCTAGAAGCTCACGCTGTTCCACTGTGGTAATTCACACGAAAAATTATTCTTAACCCAAACCACCATGGAAAGAGGAAAGATAAATTAATAGTCAGAGCCTTGGCTTTAGCTCTGGATTTAGAAAGCAAGACTTCAATTAGCATCACTACATACTGTCTGTGCAGTCTCTGTGGCAACTCACCACAGATACTGCTTAGCCCTAATGACCTTACTGGAAAGATTTCCTCTAATCTTATTGGAACCAGAAATTCATCCTTCCCTTCCATACCTCAACTCCTCACTGGGAAAATCGCTTAGACTCTAAGTTCTTTGAGGGTACAGACAGTCATTTGACACTTGGCATAATAAAGACTAATGCAGGCACTAACAACAGTATTTAGTTGCATCATACCAAGCTATTCTACCAGTGCAAAACCATTTCAGTAGGAACTTCCCTTTGATTCTCCTCCTAACACATTAACAAAGTCTACAGAGAGCAGCAGCAGAAGAATTTCAGCATTACCTGGTACCCATGGACAAGAGCAGACTGCATCTCTTTCAAGATGTACAGAAGGTACCGCACTCCCAACACTTCCATGATTTTAGTGAGGGTGTTACGGGCAATGTCCCGTATTTCCTGAAATCTGTTCCTCAGAAACGTGCAGACTTTTAGCAGGATGCTGGAAACAGAGATAGACAGCTTAGTTCACCTCCAAACAAAGTAGAATTAATTACACTGCTGGCTAAGGAGGCTGCTCTTCAGGCCTTTTTCACAGCCACAGCTATACTCAAAGCCAGCCTCACAGAGAGGCTTTACAGGCATACACACACCTACTGTCCTCCAGGATGTTTTACTGATTGTCCTTTCCTCCTGTACATATTCTTTCCCTAGCACTACCACCCCTACCGCTGAACCTTGATTCACAGCTCTGCTCTTAGGCAAGGATTTACCAAGTTCCTTTCAAACTTAGCTTTACAGAAATCAAATGCTGACTTCTGAGGGGAATGTCACTAGGAAAAGGAGTTTCCAAAAGAAGTATTTAGGATGTTCCTCTTGGATTTAGCTTTCTATATAACCACAGCTTGAGAAAGGTGCCTGCATTCATTCCCAGCACAATGAACAGCATTTAAGGAGCTCCAGTGCGGTTTACCTTGGTAGATTGGCTTCCATCACTTCTTGGGGAAGACACTGCATCATCCTGACCATTGCAAAAGCTAATGGGACACGAACTACCTCATCATCATTCACAACGTTGGATTTCACAAGCTTGTGCTCCTCATCTCTTTTAACCTTTTTAAGAGAGCAAGACACAATGCACTTTTAATATATGTAAACAAATCCTGCTTTTTCTCAACAAACCTTAGAAGAGGCCAATAAGGTAAGCTGCTATCCTCTACTGACTACAGGAAAAACCCAGACAGCTAAAGGACAGGTGGGATAAATCCCTGTGTTTTCAATACAGAAACTAGGCTGGGTGCTAGCAAGTGGTTTTAGAACTCTTCAATAGCCAGCACAAATTGAATCATTTCACTTGCATGGTTCGAGGCAGCTCTCAGCAGGGAAATAAAGACATCACATCCACACTGACCAGAGGGTCTGTCAGTAATCTCCATGACACAACAAAGGGCATTTTTTCAGTTTTCAGATGGTCTTTTTTCACAGAAAAAGTCTTTTTTCAGTTTTCAGATGGTCTCTCTCCAGTTGTATCTATTTTTTTCTTATGTGTTCCATTTTCACTGGCTCTGAAATAGTACCCCAACCTTAACAGTAGCAGCACAGGCCTGCAAAACACCTCTCCAATATCAACTCCTCACCTTTGCAACAATACACCTGTGCAATTTAGGCAAGATGTTGACTGTAACTGTATCTTGAATGTGTTTGATCAGACACTCCAGCTCCTCTTTATTTCGGGGTAAGAAAGAAACAGGTTTGGTCACTTGTTCCACATTTTCAGATGTCTCAGCTGCTTGCTCAGGTTCTGCTGGCTTCTCAGAGAGATTCTTTTCATTCTTTTCTTCAACTGCTTCCTCTTCCCCTTCACTCTGCTCCAGTTCCATGGCTTCTTCAGCCTCCATCACTGGTTCAAGGTCCATGGCAGCAGTTTCTGTCAAGTAATTGCCAAAGCACAGGTCAATACAGGGGATCACAACACTTGAGCCCTTAATCAAGACTCATGTGACGGTTTTGTTGTAGACAAAGCTCCTACCTTTCATCAGCAACAGCAAACCACCAATAAGCATTAGAGTTCTTTTATCAGGTAAAAAAACTCTGGCGTGCTGGTTTCTGATAATCACCATTCAGAGTCAGGTTTTAAGCAAAGACTAGTTTACTCTGTGTCTTAACTCCATAGTCAGCTTAGCAAAGGTCAGTGAGCTCGAACCTTAGAGAACTGTCATTCACTCACATTTGAGAATTTCACAAGGCAAGAGGTACTGACAAGCACAGCTGTGAGATATCCTTCTCTTCCCCAAAGGGAAAGACAGGTAACCACAATGGTGAAGAAACCAAAGATAAGACTTCTTCCCATGAAATGCTGAGGGCAACAAGGTGAGGACACGCAGCACCCTTCTCAGGCTTCAGATAACCATGAGAGCAGCCAACATCAAGGACAAAAAAAATTAGATGTGTCAGCAGCCACATGGGTGAGTGCAGACCTTGAGAACCACACAGGTTTGCCTAAACCCAGTCTGAGTTGGTTTGGCTTACAGAAGCCTGGGATGGAGAGGTAATGTAGAGATGGCTCCCACCACCTCTCCTTACTTCGTCAACACACAGGAGGAATTGCTGCATTGTTCCCCAGGAAACAAGTCAAAACTAGCTTTCAATATGCATGTTTTAAAAAGCTGGGAGTAGCTGACCTCAAGAGCCAAACACAAAACTTTGATTAGCTGCACTTTGAGCAGTTAGATGTAGTGTTTCTACAAGCAGGCACAGAAACCTCACCTTGGTTGTCAATGGTCAGAAGCTGCTTTTCAAGTGTTTCATGGTCAAAGTGAAAGGCTTCCAGCACTGTCTCTAACAAGCTGCAGGAGGAAACACAAAGAAAGATCAGCCCTCTGCACAAAAAGAAGAGGCTGCATAGACAAACTCAACAGAAGAATCTTAAAAGCACTTTTTGGAAAACTTCAGATTTAGTGACACTGCACCATATGGGGGTTTATCCTGAAAAAACAACCCAGAAAATAAAAACTGGTTACTTCTCAACTAGATGCATTCTGTGATATAGATAACTGTGAAACATCATGGAGAGTTGTACTGGAGCAATGGAGTGTCCCAGGACCAGGGACAGCCTGACAGAAGCAGAAGTTGGTAATGCTGGCATGGACTCAGTGAGATGTGGTGTGAGAAAGTAATGACTTGTTAAAACTTTGTACCTGCAGGCTGCAATGCTATGCCTACTTCCACTTGCATAAGTCCACCTCAAACTCAGCAATCTCTCATCCAAGGGGAGAGGCTGAAATTCATGTGCTGCTCCTCAAAATGCTGAATTTTGCCTTAGCATTCTTTGGAGAAACCCAGACCAACACTGCTCACAGTACCTACCTGACTCCCAGCTTCGGACTGATCTGTCCTGTTTGCAGGACATGGATGAAATGCTTTAAGTGGTATAAATATGCTGACCACGAAAGATGTCGGCAGACAGCTCCAACAACTTCAACCGAGGCTGTGACCATATTTTCATGCTGCTCAAAAGACAGAAATTCAGCTGCTGTTAGCCTTCAAAGTGATCATGTGTCTAAAGCATCCTTTACTCAAAGCAACAAGCGTCAGAAGTAATGTCTGTCTAGCGGAGATGCTTGGGATTTAGCATTTTTAAATCTCCTCCAGAGCACCAATTAAAAAAAAAAAAATCACAGTTCACCAAGCAGATCTCTAGACCCAATTCCTCCAAATACTTCTGCATATATTAAACTTTCCTCACATCTATGAGCTCCCTTGCATCAAGAACAACTAGTCAAGACATCCAACCACAGACACATGGCACATTGTTGGGTTATGCTGATCTACTATAAATGTACATCATTAACCCATTTAAGACATGAAATATAATGTGTTTGTTTCTTCACCAAGGTTTCAATCAACACATTTTACTGCCTTCTGGTCAAAGAGCAACTCAGTCATTCTAACAATGGGCACAGTCTGTATGGCTGCAGGTGCTGAGTCCTGTGCCTAAGCTCTAATTGTTTCAGCTTCAGAAGAATATTTCTGACAGCAAGCAAATCAGACATTTACTTGGTTTGACATAAGCAGCTCTGTTGTTCTCCTGATAGTGTGCAGGGAACTACAGAAGTGTGAAACCCTGTTTTTCAAAGTCACAAATAGAAAGACTATCCATACTGACATTACAAGTAATTTCACTGCAGATATTTTCAATAAAATGTGTAGAAAGTGACTAACAAAATGTCACCCTTCAAACTTTATTTCAGATGTTTTCAAACAATTCCTGCAGTTTCCCTCTAACTTCAGAGAAAACAGTATTTATTCCCACCTCAATTACTAGGCACTGAAAAGGAAGACAGCAGTGCAGAGGCAGAGGGGGAAAAAATAAGAACCTGATTACAAAAAATTAAGACAAATATAACCCCAAGTAAAAAACTAAAACACAACAAAAAACCCTAGCCTGCAAACAGGTAAAGAGATCAACCTTCAAGAAAGAGGACATGTTTAGCATATATAGGAGTGGGCCCAGACAGCATCTGCACCTTCCAAACCCTCTTTCTGCCATCAAAAGCAGCCCAGTGCTTCTGTCTGAAAGGGGAACCCTCACTCCACAAACATATCAGCCTTCTAAAGCGGTTATTCTTTTAAAGGTATATACAATGGTATATACAGAAGGTGAAGACATTCATGTGGATGCATTCAATTAAAAGAGCCTACCTTAAGCATTTTTTCACTAAAAATGGCAGTCGTAGCATAAGGCATGATGTAGTTCTGCAGGGACTTAGAAGACAGCACAAGCTTTTCTTCAGTGAGTTGCTTCGCCAGTTTCCTCAGAGCTCGTGCCCTCCTGTGGATCTGAGTCAAACATGAGAGACAATAAATAAGGTGGTGCTTAAGTCACAGCTACCATGAAAGAGCACATACATCCAGCAGTTCTGAAAATGCCTCAGTTTTAAGTAATAAACATATTGTGGTTGTTTTCAAGGACAGGCCATGCCCTTTTCCTTCAGTGTCAGGGCTTTCACTAGCCTTTTGCATCAGTAGACATTCCAACTCAATGGAACATTTCCCTGTGAATTCACAATCAAAAGACTATGCCATCTTCAGGTATCAGACAAGGGAGGCAACCGATATAAGATGCAAAGACCAGAGAAAATTACAAGGAAAAAACTTAAGACTGTATATAACTACAGATGCAGCAAAGACTATCTCAGATTACATCTCTGAAAGCAGAAGAAGCGTATTTTCATACTGCAAGAAAAATCAGGAGACCGGGCTTTGTGCAACATTTATATTACAAAGGTCCGTGAATGAAAAGGGGCTGCAGAGCCTCCAGACTGAGAGCAGCAGGGAACAGGCTAGAAAAAACAAAAAGACCCATTCCCTGCCTGTGTCAGAGGGATCTTCAGGACAATGTTGCCAATGCTGTTGACTGTGGGCTATCATAAACCCAAGAAATTTCTAGATAGAAATATGACTTTGATTCACTTGTGATGATGCCCACATCCCTTTTTTTTTGTGACAGTATCTAATGACAAAGGTTCAATTTCTCTGTAGACAATATGTATAGATGCTTTGCAAAACATGCCCCCAACAGTAAGATGCTTTTGCTTGGCAGGGGGAGAGAGGCACTAAGGAATGTCTATTGCCTTTTACCTGCATGTGTTTCATGTTCTCAAAGAAGTCCATGTCGGGATCATGGCGGTTGGTCAACTGGACCAAATCCCGGAATTCAGGATTTGTTGGGAATGTCTGAATGAGGCAGGAAAGCAATGATGTGTAGTCCTGTTGGATGCTCTGCAAACAGTAACCAGTGAATGTTAAGTACCCCTTGGAGAGGCTGCTGCACACTCCTCAGAACTGCAATGCTGTAGTTTACAAGTGTTTCAGGCCAACATGTCCTATTTTTTGGTAACAGCAAATATACCTATATTATGTATAGCAGATAAATTAAAGTCTCACCTCCAAAGAACGAGCCACAACTAAGAAAAGATGAACAATGGCAAAGAAACATAAGATAGCTAAGTTATATAATTGTTTAGATTTTTATAAGGTTTTAAATGAAAGGTAAGTTTATAGTGAGTTCCTGCACTTTTTATCCCAGCAGCGGACTTTGAGAACTCACACAAAAAAATGTCTCATTACCCTAGTGTACTGAAGACAGCTGGAGATGTGTGATCAAACACCACTGCCTTACCTCAGTCTTACTCTTCAGACCCCTTCTCACAGACTCCAGGAGAGTGTGCTGGATTAGCTCCTTGTACTCATCTTCTGTGTGGTCAATTTCTGCCAGTCGGTGGATGAAAGTGGTCAAGCAAAGGCTTGCGTTGTCACTAAGAGCCATATCCCCTAGCTGAGTGGGTGAAGAAATTGTACCACGTGAGTCTGGGTATGACACCTTTTTCTCCTCAAAAGCCTGGACTGAACAGTACCACTGGACACAACATAACAAGGCCTGTAGAGACCCAGAAACTCTTGAGAGCTTTCCTATGGAAAGTTCTAGTCCCAAATTAACGCTCATCCTTCCCATCAGGAAAAATCCTTTCAGGTTCATCAGCAGGCTCACACAACCAGAGCATGCTGCCACAAACAGAAAATCAGCTTTTCAAGACTGTAATATGCCTTTTATACAGTACAAAATGAGCAAAGTTCCAGGCCTCACTGACAGAAAGGTGTGCTGCACTGTATTTGAACTTCTGGACACAGAGATGAAAAGGGAAGCAGACAAAACTTAAAAACAGGTGTTCGTAAGAAGACCTAAATATGCTTTCTGAATGGTGCCAAATATGCTTTTTGCATGGTGCCAAAAGCCAGCAATGGAAATAATTTTAAAGTTAGATTCATCATGGACACATGGTGCACAAAGCAAGAGAAGGAATATTCAGCTGACCTGGATGGTATAGAAGCAGTTGTGCATAACAGGGATGAGGAAGTTGATATCCACTGTTTGCATTTCCTTGATGTGGACTGTGATGGACTGAAACGCTGACAGGCGCACATCAAAGTCGATATCATCGAGATGTCGTTGATCAAAGGCATTCAGCTAAGAGAGAGTAACAAGTTGTTATGCAAAATTACAGAAACACGACCATACAATGTTGGGGGGAAAAGTGAGCAAAGAAACTGTGCATACCTTAACAACATCAGTAATATACTTCAATTTACTGTCCAAGTCAGATAAAGTCTAAAAAGAAACATAAAAAAACCAGTTATAGCTGTTAAACAACTGTTACAGTTGTTAAAAATTTGAATAGCTCAAGACTTTATCACTTGAGACAAAAAATAAATAAAGCAACAGCATTAATCTTATAAGAGCCTTTCTCCTGTGAGTTGGAGGATGTGTGTTTTAAGTTCCTATGTTTCTAAATATCTACACTGAATGTTTCCTAGGTTTCCTGCTAAGTTATGCAAGTTACTTCACAGAAATACAAAACAGCCTACCGTAAATCTGTGAGAGAAGAATACAAATAAAAATCATCTTCAGGATACTGAAATCCATTCTTATTTCATCAACATACAGGATTTGTTATGGATTAAGTGCTTTATTTGGCTTCTCTTACAATAAAGAGCCCTGGTGAGGTTCACATCAACCAGGCTGTAAGCCGAAACTTTAACACAGCTTTGTGTAGCTCATTAATTTCTACCATTTCTGTTACTTTCACTTAACAGATGAAGTAGATTAAAAAGAGTTTTAAAGTTATGTACAACAAAGATAAATACTGCTACTTACTTTGTTTTTGATCTCTTAGAACAAGTGAAAAAAAAAAGCACAGAAAGACACGTAAAAATGCAATACCTGAAATACCAAGCACAACTTATTTCGAGACAGTTTGTTCTGGATGACAGAAAAAAGCTTTGCAAGTGGTTTGAGAAAGTCTGTAGGGTTTGCGCAATGCCTCAGCAAGTTCTGCACTGTCTCCAGAATGTCAATCTCTGTACCCTGAAAGAGACAGGTAACTCTCAATAAAAACTGAAACCTCAGGAGATTATTTCATTGGGAAATATTGCAAGGCACAGAGTGAACACTGCTGTACTTTACTCAGATCAGAGATACTAAATGAGAACAAAGAATTAGAAGGACACAATGCAAGCGTTAAATCTCTCAGAAGTACTTGCAACCTTTCAATTAGACACAAGCACAGTGCTAGAGAAGACTGTCATCAGAATGAAGACTGCTTTTATGTGTCTTTCCTCAAATGACTCTCAAACTGGTCAGGAGAACTAACAGAGTTTTAAAAAGTACCCTTTCTTTAATCTGTGAAATGAACATTAACAGCACCATATACTTGTATGATCTCACTGAACAGAAATCATATATGGCCCCCTAATGATTCACAGATTTTAAAAACCAAGAACGGTACTGTATAAGGTCGGCCTTTCATCCTGCAGCAGACCAATGTAGCACTGCCCATTACACAGAGAGTACTACATACTCAACCATATGTATTCATATAGCTGTCCAGATGCTTTGGATTTGGGATGCATAAAATCCACAGTGAAGAAGAGCACTTATTTCAAACAGTGCAAGTAACTTGGCGGATGGACTACAGTGGCAAAGCAGGTGGAACAGAGTCAGTCTGGGCACTGGTACCCCTGTGTGAGTTATACACATCAACACACATTGGCACCACATTCTGAGCAGATCACGAACACATGAAGACTTGACTTCAGGTTGATCATGAGAAATGGCATGTAATCAATAAGACTTTCAACTGCATCTTAAACAAACTATTAAAAGAAAAATATGTGTTTAACAGAGGGAAGAAGTAACTTTTACCTACCTGCTCCATGTTACTCTGATAAAGGAAAGGGAGGAGAAGGCTCACAAGCACTGAATTCTGACTCTTTTCTTGTATAAATTTGCTGATCCTGTACAATACAACAAGGTAATTCACTCTTTTGTACCCATTCAATTACCAGTACAGAGCAAAGAAGAACTCTGTCAGCACTAGTGCCATTTCACAGGGCTTCGTCAGCCCATCCAGGCTAACAGAGCGTATGTACCAAATTCACAATATCAGCCTAAGTATTCAGTTCCACATGACTGCAGGCATTTCTGTACCTTTTCCTATCCCCAAGAGGCATTGGTTTTGAGTACTAGCAACAAAACCAGCTAGAATCAACTCCTGAAAACTTATCGCCTCAGTCACCAGCAACCTGCAATGTCAATGACAGATTCAAGTACTTCCAAATTTAAATATTTTGAGACATACTGCTTTTTAATTTGGAATCTATTACAATAACTCTTTCTTCCTCTCACCTTCTAGCTTTTTAACTGCTCTGAGCTCTAAAGAATCACTTACTTGGAAAGTATACTCAGCTCTTTGCTGACTTGAGCTCTATACTTCTTCTTTTTCACCTTCTCCACATTTAACATTGTTTTGCTGAAGTACTGAAGTATGGCAGGAACATGAGGCAGAACCAAGCGGCAACCGAGGCTGAGGGGCTCTGTAAGGGATGTAACAGTTAGTGACACCCAACTCTGCTGCAAGCAACAGAAGGGAGATCCAACCCTACACAAACAAAGGGGAAATTAAGACAAAGGTTTTATCAGTGAAAGAAAAAATAAATGGGAGCTATGAATGTGTAGGGCAGCTGGTGGCTGGGAACACGCACCGGCACTTGCTGTGACCAAGTCTAACGCACCTGAGATGGGACCAAAGAAAGCACGCACAGAGAATAAACAGATGTCAGAATAAACATCCTCACAGATGTCAGTAACAGCCCTGGTTAGTGTGGGCTTATCAAAACATACCAAGGACGTTCCTCAAAGGTAGTAACCATCTCCTACAATGACTGGAGCATTTATACGTGTGGTTTTCTTTATTCTACCACTGACCTCCTGCATAAAATCAAAGCTGCCATAACAAGGACACACTCTCGTTTTCACTAGCTTTGGGTGTTACAGGTGAAAAATGGCTCCACAGCATCAAACACAGTACACTACCATTCCTATCTACTACCTCTCAAAGATGGCAGGTCTCTCCTGTCAGGGAGCACAGACTAAACATCAAAGTGATGATCATGTGCATACAGGAAGGGGGCCTTTATATAAAACATGACGTTAGGCTCAGAGCCAAGTCAGCAATGCAGCTCTTAAACTTGTATCAGTCAAAGCTTCACAGTCAAAGCAGGTCAACACCACATTTTCCTTCTTCATAAGGAATTTCTCCATGCTCAGGATCCTGACACTCAAATGTGGATCTCATTAGTCATTAAACAAGTACAACTTTACAGTCCTTGAGCATGACAAGACAAATTTGTACACTGACATCTCCACTGGGAGGTCTCTCTCCCCAGTATTCTCAGCCAGCACAGACAACCTCATCATAATCTAATACCTCCATCCAAAGCACCCAACAGTACTCTCACAACTCTTAGGCAGGCATACCTTCTGTCATATCTCCAGTGACCATGACAACACAGCCAGTCACACTTAAACTGGAAACCTGCTCCGTGGGTTCAAAATCTGGGCTGTTGAGAAGGCTATCAGCTATGTCCATCACAAGACTGGATGTGGCCTCAGATAGGTTCTTGGCTGAGAGCACAGCAAACACATTTGACAGTATATCATACTCTGGGTGATCTGGCTGCTGCTTGGCCAGCAAGGGGAAATACCTGAGAGAAAGATTATAAAAACATTAAGTTCAGAATTTTCAGCTTATGAGCAAAAAGTCATAAAAAAAAAATGCTGTCTTCTACTTCAACCAAGGAAAAAGTGCAAAAAACCACAGAACAGTGTCACGAAAAACAGAATGAATGGAGGTTGAGAGGTCATAAAGTCCCTTTTCTTGCTTCAAGGTAGCATCATCTAAACTTAACTCTTTTTCCACAGCCTGAGTCTCCTGTTAGTCCGCTCCTAGCCTAATGATCTGATACCATTTTTTACAGAAGTTTGTATATAAGGTCTTCATGCTTACAAATGATGTCTTAAAATTAACACCAGATACTTTGGCAAAGGAAAAGCAGTCTGTGGAAGAGGCAAAAATCACTCAAGACAGTGGAGCTGGAATATTTCACAGTGTCTGCATTGAAAAAAGCTCTCTTACAACTTTCAGTAACAGACTTTCAGTCACAGATTCTATGCTGAACTTGCCATACTCCTACATAAAACAGAAAGAAATAGACTCACAAACACATAAATAGAATTATATATTGTAAAACTGACTTCCCACTTTGCAAGACTAGGAAGTCATCGGTCAAGACAGACATATCCTAAGAAGTCAGGCCTCCTCCTCCTCACCTGTGAGTTGGGTTTGGGCTACATATGTGCTTAGTTGTTAATATATGGGAAAAGCAGCCTACTAAAAAGTGAGTGCTTGCATAAACTGGCTTCCCAACTGCCTTGATGGTTATCAAAAGAATAACAGTCTAATGGAAAAAGAAAATATGTTTTTGACACAATTATTCATACCTTGTCATTGTGCTCTCTTTTCCTTGAATTTTGTGTATTCAGAAGTACTTAGGCTTGTTTGCTGGAAGAACACTTACCTGGGATTCTTACTCCAGGTGTGAATGAGTTTGAGCAGAAAAGTTGGAGAATACTGACTCTCTGAAGCCAATCTGCAGACCTGAAGGAGAAAAAAATCAGATACCAGTGCTACACAAGTAAGTAAAGCCACTCAAAAACCTCATCTCTAACAAAGACATTATATTCTACAGTTTACCTTTCTTATGAAGTAATTTCATTCTTGTTTTCCCAACTTCCTCAATATTTGTCAAATAATTCAGATTATCTCACTCCTATTTATGCACTATTCCAGCTGTCATTTTTGCCCTCCCCTTGAAACTAGCTCCCCATGAAGCCTCATATTTGCCACAGAGACCTGGCAACCTCTCCCAGACATACCTATGAGATCTCAAGCACCACACCCAAAACTCACTCCACTCACATTTTCTATGCCCTGGCCGCAGCACATTCCGTTCCAGCATCTGGTCTGTACCTACATGGCCTCGCTGCTATAAAAGCACCCTCTCTGCTCAGGGAGAGGCTTGAACACTGTACTGCACCCCACGAATGGGATCTTCTAAGATGGTTCTGTGCCCAAACAACCCCACCTAAGAGGTGCCCAGCCTAAGACATACACAGGAACTGCTGCTCCTTCCAATGACTGGACACAGGCTAAAGAGACCCAGCACAGGTCTGGCTCTCTCCTCTCTGCTACTCCACAACCCAGCAGGCTCTACCCAAATCATACAGCTGGGTTTCCACTCTGACCACTGCTGGACTGTCAGCAGGGCACTGTCAGTCAACACCCAGGCAGAGAAGGCTCCAGTGCATTTGGGGGTGGTAGCCAGGATGGCACATGCACGGTTTCGACTAGCTCAGTTTGCTCAAGATCTGAGCACAATAGGAAAGAAGGTAGTCTGACCATCATAGCCAAGATCTTAGAAAGCTTCCTGTCCTAAAGGCTGGTAATATTATTCCCCTGGATAAAACAGCTTTCCTGAATGACATACAATGAAGAGTAAACCATTAATCCAATCCTGCAGGAATGCTGCTGTGCAGGCTAATGATATTGAGCCTCTGCAGCAAAGCGCACAAGTCAAAACAATTCTTCTGCCAAAACCAAACCTTCATGGAGTTCACCGGTAGGGACTCCAGAGGGAGCTTCTGGATCGTACTACCATCCAAGCTCCAAAACTAGCTGTCTTCCCAACATCTATAAGGACAACAGGCATTCTAACTATTTAATAACAATGTTACATCTTGTTCAGAGTTACTCAGCACTTGCAAACACAATGCTCCCTGAAAGCATTAAGTGCTTTGCTGACTTAAAGCCTGAACCACATGCCTGAACTGCTCTGGGACTGCAGTAAATGTTCACTGCTTTGCCCACATGGCACCCTGGCTGTGAGAAGACTTCATGGACAAACCAGGACCATACAACTCCCTGTTGCTCAGCCCAGTGAAACCAGCCCAGAGCTACATACACTCCCTGGTACTAATTTATCTACTGTTTGTCACATACACATACAACACATCACATATTGTTACTGGTGGAGCAGAGAAACAGGGTAGGAGTAAACAAACATGATGTCTAGAGAAGCAGCTCTGGGGTTTCACAGACCACAGCAGTTACTCCCAGTGCTCTTTGACAGGCTTTTCTGCTGCAAGGAAGTTGGACATCTGGATACCTCAAAAGCCTCTGTGGAAAAGCACTGTTGGAGTCAGACCCTCTTACTCAGTTACCCTTTGCATGCAGGCAACTACTTTTAGAGCAGACAAGCCAGCAGCTGGTACAGGCATTCCCTGACAACCCCAGAGCCCAGTGTACTGACATAGACAGCACAATTTCATTTAAATACTGTGTGTTCCCTCTCCATCTCACAATAGCGCATTTTTCCGGCTCAGAGGTGATCTGAATTTCTCTGATAAAAGCCACAACCCTGTGCTTTGTCACTGTGCTCACATGGAAGTCCCAGCGGGCAGGCACAAGAGCACACAGCCCACTGACAGACCCTGCTGGGTCCCTCCATTCCTGCAGTAGCATTTGTTTCTGCAGTCCCCTACCACAGGCCCAACAACTGTCACACAGGAAAGTAGCCAAGTGCACCTGTAAGTGACCAGTATTACTTAACTCCCCTGAAGCATCCAGGGAAGAAGTCTGTTTCTGTGGTTAAAGAACAAAGAAATGGCACCCATTTTATTCAGATTAATTAATTTGTACTTTAACCTGTGACTTGATTATTCCAGGACTAATCAGACATGAGCCAAGGAACTGGCCTTGTACAGAGACACTGGAATGCCAGAATCTGTCTGAGGCCACATCCAATCTGGTAACAGACATAGCTGACACGATGGACTCCAGTGCAGCTGGAGTTCTCTGTATGGTACATGTTTCACACAAGTTATTTGGAAAACCAAGAAATACTGACCTGAGGCCACACTACTGCATGGAAAATTGCATCAATCTCTTCCACACTAAAGCTGTAGGTCTCATAATCAGAAAAAAACTCTGCCACAAGCTTGAGACCAAGACGTCTCAAATTCTTCAGTGGATTAATCAGTCTAGGTTGGACCTGTAAAAATAAAACAAAAAAACCTCAACCCAGTTAAGACCTTTTCAGAACATCTGCTAACTACTTGCTCTGAAATTAAATACAGCAATTAATTGACCACAGATACATCTTTGCAGAAATCTCTGTTTTCTCTTGTAATTTGTTCACAATAGCAATCTATATCTCACAGCTGACCTAATTTTTTTTAAGAGGTGCCTGTTCCTGCATTGAGTCGGTCACACAGGACTCCTTCAGCTCATAAAAAATCCATGCTGAGAGGTTTAAAACAGCAGCATCTCTTCCTTTTGGACAAAATGCAGAAAGCTACACCACAATTACATTTCCAGCCCTGATAGTGAAATAATTCTGTTTTACACTGGAAAGGACCCAAATCAACCCTCCAGAGTGAAGTTGTACTTTGCACTCTACTGGGAAGAAAAGAAATCAACAGAAGCAGAGAAGGGGGAAGGAACAGAGAAGGCAAGAATGTGAATCACGTCTTCCAGTGGCATGAGGTGGGGGGTATAGCATTTGTATACAGGAGGATGCTTCCTGTACCCATTTAGCGGTCACGTTCCATAGCATTTCTCGGAGAAAACATTTCAGGAAGGAAATCAGCTAATCATGAAGTTATTCATGCACTGATGCATTCTGACTCTTCTCCCTGAGAAGAATCTTGACTTCAGTAACCTAAATTATTTCCATACTGTGCAATGCAGCTCACAGCACAAACAGATGGAGGTAGCTCCACAGTGCAGAGGTACTGAACTCCAGCCTCGGAAACAACAAAGCCACGTCAGAGAAAATAAAGGCCACTGTCCAAGACAGGAGCTGTCTTGGGTCTCCATTACTTATCATGAACCAACACACAGAACAAATGCTTATATTTCTTACTTTGCAAAGCAGCTTTGGTGTCAAAACCTCACTGAAAGACATCACTCTTGTTTTTATTTGATGTACCTATTGATTTCTGAAGACACTACCTTCTACCATGATACACACTTCCATATTCCCTTTGCACCCAAAATCACAGGTAAAAAAGACAAAGATGGTGGAAAAGCAACCAATCATGCTCTTGCCCAGAACCTCCCAAGCTGTGCTGAATATGTACTAATGGGAGTGCAATTAGCTTCCAGGCAGCAAATGAGCTGTGTGAAAGCCCAAGGAAAGCCCAAACCAGGCTACTATTGCTAACAATGACCCCCAAGTGAATTAATTTTGGGTCTCCCACTGTTCAATCACCATAAGAGCAGTTCTCTGAAATCAAGTCTTTTGAGAGAAAGAAGAAACTCAATACTGAACATAATCAGTAGGAAACAGTAAATTAATAACTTGTCCTAAAGTGGTCAAAGTTGATGTTTAACTCTCCAGGCAGTGTCAGCCTGCAATAAATTACTCTCAAACTCCAAGAATGTCTTCTAATCATTAGTGAAGATAAACAGATTTCTCACACTCTTCCCTGAGCTTTTAACATCTCACGGACTAATGAAGTGCTAAATTAAGTTCAGAGAAATGAGGGACTGTCACTCCTGACATTACACAACAACGACAGGATTACTGTAGCAACACAGGCAAAACGCGACTATCCCAGCAACGAATGAGGCGGCTTTTAAAACTCCTGTCCTAGCTGAAAACACATAGGCACATGCAATCCATTGCCTAAAGTCAGACTGTGGGATGCTGCTGTCCTCAAATTTGCTCATCTTCTTCATAAATTAAGATGGTCACAAGGTTCTGTGCAGCCAGCAGGCAACTATGAGACCTTGGATAGCAGCTATTGCAAGGGCTTGCTTCGTTTGATGGGTTTTTTTCAAGTTCTAACCTCGAATGCTTGCAGTTGGGTCTTGGCAAGAACATGTGCATGGTGACAGAACATTCATTACCTATCCCACTTGCTCAGTGCATCATCTCCTAATGCCTTTCACCACTGCAGCAATGATGATGACTCTGCAGCTTGTGAACCTCATATACAGACAGGCTCTGCACCAGAAAGACAGAAAAGCCTGGCTCAGTGTTATAGCTTCTAAACTGGCAACAGCTTGGGGAAGATAGCTTGACTAGAGCTCGGGGATCTCTGTGCTGCTCTCCTGGGTACAGAGAGCAATAACCCAACGTGCCCCACCTTTAGGTGCAGCCAATCTTTAACAGAATGTTTTCCTCACCTGACCCTTTCTGTATATACAGCCATTGCCCAGCCAGAGACAAAAACATTTGCAGTGCTCTGTAGATACCTGGCTAAAATGCAAATTGTGACACTGCATTAGTAGACTATTCCTGACACAGAGCTGCTTCTCATGTGCTGCAAGCGTGGCTGGTAGCCATGTTCTTCCTGTGTCCCTACCATCACTGTAGATAACTGCTGTGATCATCCACAGTGCTGAGCTCCCCTGAGGTCTAGCACTGCAACAAAACACCTCATGCACAAGTTTTGCTCTGAAGTCCTCAGCCAAGGAACTTTAAAACCTCTCCTTCCCTTGCTCATGTTTTACCATGGCAGCCAAGAAACTCCATCTTTAAGGCAAATTTCAACTTCCAGCTGTAAGATCTTGTTACATCTTTACAACAGATCATTTAGCATTCCTTCATGCCCATCTCACCACAAAACAGGCAGAAGCAATGCACAGAGATCACCTCCAACTCCCTCTTTGGTGTCTCAAACAAAAATGTAGGCCAAGTCAGCTTTCTAAATGCATTAACTCTGCCTCCACTGCCTCAGCCCTCCAGCACTTTCAGATAAGTATCACTGGCCTCTATTTTGACAGACATCTAATTGCTAAGCTTCACTCCACAATGGCATTTAACTTATCTTTACCTGAACCAGAGAAGGTGTGTTGATATGTGTAAGCTAAGGGGAGGAGGAGGGAAAGGAATTTAATTTACATGTTTGATTGCGTATTGTTTGCATATATTGTACCTTTTCTCTTTGCTGAAGGATGCAGGATACCACAGCAGTCATGCAGAGCAAAATCTGTAGAATTTCAGGCAGGTATTGCTGGATCAAATGTCCCATGTTTTTCAACACAACTTCCAGACCATTGAAGAGGCTATGCTGACGCCCAAGAGGTAGGACTTTAGCTAAATCCAGCTCTGACATACTTTGCAGGACTGCAGTCTGGCAAGGCCCTGCGATAGGCAAAGGGACAGCAAATTATCTAGAGAGGCACCAAGAAAACACCCACTACCAAGAATAATTTTTCAATGAAAAATAGTGTAATTTGGCCCTAAATTACAGATACACAAATTCAACCTTTAAAATAAGGACAAGGACTCCATCTCTGTGACACAGACATCTCCCACTGCTACAGTATCAAAGAACTTTACAACCTCTCTTTACTGCCATCAAATGCAGGCTAGCCTATGATGGCAGCCACTCGTCATTCCTGGCCTGCTACAGCTTACTGGCACAGCTGTGGCAAATCATCCAGGTTTTTTGACCTTGGACACATAAAACAAAGCAATCGTGCTCTGTAAGGAAAAACTCAGGGGAATCCTAGCCCTTACCAAGGATTTCCTTGCATCCTTTCATGGCGTGCTTAAGAGACAAGCACGTAACAGTACTAAGCATATTTATCCTCCCACATCTCTACCAGTCAGGGGATACCATACGCCCAGGTTCTACATGGTTGTACCTACCATTACTGAATTGCTTCACAGCTTCAAAGAGTAGATCCAAGAACATCCGTATCTCTTCTGGCAGTGAGCCCGCAAGAAATCGCAGAACGATTGACATGCGAGTGCCTGCTGAAGACTTCCCCTGTGTTTTGCTCCCTGTTTTGTTTCTCATTCTGCCATAGAGAATTCTTCAAGAATCAAAAAAAGAGGTTGCATCAGCTTTCAGCAAGCCATTTCTTTTCCAGCCTCTTATTCTGCAGGAAAAACTCCATTTAAAAATATTCTCTACTGAGAAGCTGAGTGGAAGTTCTCCCTTCCGGGGTCCCCACTGCCCAAAAATATCCCAGTGAAAGATCAGCTTCTGCTACTGTAATGGAAGCCTTGCTGGAGACTTCAGGTATAAAGTTCATTACCTGCATGACAACTCATATCACTGCCAACAGCTGGCAATACTCAGTGAACTAAAATGTTCTCACAGTTCTCTATAATCCTTAACAAAAACAGTACACACCAAAATGCTGCTTTTAAAGGAAACACCATTAACAAAATACATTACATAAATGTGTTAATACAGAAGCCATATAGAAGATCACAAACTAAGCTGTCAAACTATATCTTTAACCATAGATTTATCTCAACTGTTTAAAATGAGAAGCAGCAGCATTACATCTCTGCTCACGGCATTCTGACACAAAGTTTTTAAACTCACACTTCAGGACACACCTCATAAGAACAGGGATGAGATCTGGTCGATGCTCTGCTTTTACTACTGAGGTCTCCTCAGAAATACTGAAATGGACTATCTCTTCTTTAAAACTCTTGTCCTCCAGTAGCCTTTGCAAATTCTCCCTGAGAGTAATAAACATTATCTGAGGGCAGGGTTATAAAAACAGACGGACACACACATGCATCTATATCTAAGTACTTACCTATCTAATCTATGCCATACAAAAATATTAAAGTACTATTTTTTCACCTTTTTATAAAAAATATTTAAAAAGCCAGCAAGTTCAAGCTAATTATGTAGAGTTTATTCAATCATAAACTACAGTTTTATGCTGTCACTTTCTCTGGGTGGTCATAAATCATCAGTACAAAAGACTTCTTTGAAAATGATGGAACTACTAAGCACTTCTGACACTATTCTGGGACAGAATGGAAGTGTTATCATTTTCCTCAAACGAAAAAAAAGACACGGATCAACCTCAAGACCTTATTTTCCGTCTTAGATATGAAACATACAGCTGGCTAAAATTAAAATTTTATAATATGTCTTCAAAAAATACAGGAAAGACTCTCTCTGAGGCAATTGACCCCAAGCAGGATTCTGATATGTCAGCAGCTTTTACCTGTATGGCAGTAGATGAGGATGCTTGTATGTCATTATACAGTCAAGAGCTATTCTTTGTACATTCTGGTCCTGATGGGACAGTAACTGCAAATAACAACAGAAAGAAAATGAGTCCCATCTAGAAGTCAGAAGTGTTTACTAAAAATACTGAAACAACCCAAAAGCTCCCAACTCAAGCAGGTTTTGAACTAAAAGCAAAGAGAATGTGTGTGTTGTCAGTATAAGGCCAAGATGTAAACGCACAACTGTCACTCATAAAAAGTGGGCATGGTTGCTGATAGTTCATATATACTTTTCCCTCCCATATACATACAATAGTTATTATATTTGGTTTTTTGTAATTGTCTTTTGGACCACTATCAGTTTGCATTTACCTCCAAAACAGTTACTAGCTATGTATCTAGGAAGACTGGATTAAAAAGCAGACTACCCAAACCATTCCAAGACACCTGTATTTCTTTCCTGTGACAAACACAAAATACTCGTAAGACTTGATACACAAACCTCACTGAGATTTGCCCTCTGTTGAAGATGACTTTTCATAACCTAGGTGCTAAACAGCACCAAGAAGTGGTCACGGCACCATGTCTGTCTGAGTTCAAGAAGCGTTTGGACAACGCTTTCAGGTACATGGTGTCATTCTTGGGTGTCGTGCAGGGCCAGGAGTTGGACTCCATGACCCTGATGGGTCTCTTCCAACTCAGTATATGCTATGATTCTATGATTCATTAGGATGGGGAAATGAATTTAAGAAAACAGATCATTTCCCCAGGCAGCATCTATCAGTTCTTCAGTCTCCCACCAAACAGCACAGGTTGGAGTCATCAAAGATCACTTTGCCATGAGGTCCCTATGCCAGATGGACACACCAACCATGACAATACCTATACTAAGACACATAAATGCAAACAGTAAGTGATGAAGTAATCTTTCTTTTTATGTCAGGCTGTTCTTCCTGCACTGTTTTGACCTGTACACAACTCTCCAATATTTTCCTAAGAATACAGGCAAGCAAGCACATGGACCAACTCTTTTTCTAATCAGTACTCTGAGGTAGACTGAAACAGAGTGGGTGTTTATTAGAGATTGTCAAATTTAGGGACTAATGAGTGAACCTTTCAACTTCCACTGAGGGTGCCAATTTAATACAATTTTACAGCCCACTGACCACAGCCTCAGAAAACACAAATTGGGAACAATCAGAGCAAACCCCAAAGATCTGAACAAATCCACAATCCATGAACCAACAAAACCCTGTAAAATCAAAAAAGTAAAAAACAAAACCCTTTGAAGGATCATAGGAAAAAGACTCAGAATCCCTCTTTAAAGTAATATTTTTGACAATTCTTTCAGGAAAGTCCCTCAAAAAGGAATCTTAACAAATGGAATATGCTTCAAGAAGAAATTCTGTTTTCTTTTTTGATGAAAATGATCCATCGTTCATAATGATCATACTATTTGTAGACAAAACATTATAGGACAAGAACAAATCTCCTTGGGTCTTCCCTGGTCTCCCCAAGTTTTGCACTCAAAATACTCTTCCAGACCCTGCAAGAAGTGGAAGTGGAACAGATTCTCTTTGTAGCCACTCCTCCACTTTGACAAAGACTTCTACTTTGCTGCCAGATCTGTTTGCATGCACCACTCCTGGCAAACTAAGCCAGGTATCTTAAGCAGGTCTTTGCTAAAGGGGCTAATTTCAAGTGAAGCCTGCTAGAAAGCCCTCTTGAGGACAGCTCCTTTCTCAGCTATCATGGCTGAGTTCAGAAAATGAGAGGTTTCTGCAGTATCAGACACTGCATTCACATAAGAAAGAGTTCATTTATTAGCAGCAATTCTAAAAGCCAGCAAATACCTGGGTATATAATGCGTTCAACTTCTGCTCCAGATACAATGCACGAGGATTTGAGAATTTAGAAAAAACTTGTAAGTGGGCTATTAGTTGCCTGTAAAACAAAACAAAACAATTATCTTTTAAATAGAAGATACAAACCTGCATGATCACAAATGAACAGGGAACTTTAATTAAAATTCATTAAAAAGAAAGAAAACAAAAAACAACACAAGAGGATCTCAAGTCTATAGCACTACTTCAGACACACCAAGAGATGTCCTGTTCCCTCTCCCAAGCAGCTCCTTTCAGCTGTCACTTTACTGTACAGAGAAGGCCATTTCCTCAGTAGCACTGGATGGGTTCAGTTTTTGATGAGAAAGAAGTACAGTCAGGATGCAGTTTACTTCTCTCTGCCAGCCCAGCCTTGAACACCAAACTGGTGAATTTACCTCTTGGTTTATTCACTTGTCCTTAACTGGTGCCCATGTTGCTACTACCAGCCTGAAGGGCTGCATTCAGCCACAGACTGTGCTGGACTGAACTCTGGGCTGCAAGGACAGGTGAGAGTCAATTCCTCTAGAAGTAGCTGTGTCACCTCACATCGGCCCCACCTCCACTTCATGGGAAGGGACAGAGATGACCAAGATAAGGAAGGTGTGAGATCTCCTCTACCATATGTGCTGTGGGACTGGCAGAAGCTGTGTTCATTCAGCTGCTCCCCCTGGTAGTTTACACCGAACTCTCCAGACACTTAGCTGAGCTGCCCTCCTCCACGGCTGGGCACAGTTAAGGGAAGAGTATGACGCCTTTCAGCAACCCCACACCCAGCTCGGGGCAGGTGTGTGTCCTCCTGCTGCCTCAGCCAGACCTCACGGGCTACATGGCACAGGCACAGGCACTCCTACCGCGGCACAGGCCAGACTGCAGGAGCTGCCCAGGGTGAAGGGAACTCCAGAACTCATTAACACACACACGGTAAATCTTTTATGCCTTTGTTACTGCTACCAGGAGCTAATGTTTCCAATTAACTACACATACATTTTGAGATGGAGGTTGGGAAAAAAAATAAAAAATCTTGGACTGTCACTGTATTTTAATTGCTGCTAATTGGCAGATACAAGCCAGAATCTGGGAACAAAATGAAACACCCATTGAGATTAAATGACAATTCAGGTCACGTCAAAATATAAATCTCTGTGATGTATTTGTAAGGGACATTTGACAGAGGTCATCACTCATACAAAGACCCACTTCTTCCATGTATCCAGCACTGCAAACAACGACATTATAGCAACATGTAGCTTCAGTCTAACAAATAAAAATCTTGGTCCCTAAGAAGAAAACTGGGATCAAGCTTTATAACGGGCAGGAAACAGTAGAATCCTAATATTAAAATACCTAAACAAAGAGTCTTGCTTTTCAAAGTGTTTGGCAATGCCCACAATTTTAAAAGACTATCAGATACACATGGAGAAGCCAGGAAAATGCAGGTACGAGACTCTCTAAAAACTTCAGCATGGCTTCCCAATACTACATAATTTTTGCTTAAAGTAAAACACACCACAGACTGTCAGCACATAATGAGATAATGATAAAGCCTGGGCAGTGTATTTGAATTTTTAGAACTGTGCAGGCAGAATTTCTGACTCTAAAGTGCTTATAATCTACTGAAAAATGACCAAGTGCAAGAAAAAGAAGAAAAAATAATATATACAAAACCACAGTTTGTATCTCAACGTGAACTGCTGAATCTGCCTTTCCATGAAAGCATTAGCAAGGGAAAACTAAAAATACTTACTTAGCAGCAGCTCTTCTTGTTTTCTTTTTCGGTAGTCCTACACTAATCGGTTCCCCCCCTTCCTTTTCTTCTTCCTCCTCCTCCTCCTCCATAGCAACATCATTCACCTCTTCCCCAGGTATTTCTTTTGCTGCTATGGTACCACTAGTTTTCTTTCTGAGATCCTGAGATGGAGCCACTAAGGAATCTGCTGGGTAGTACTCATTTCTGTGTTTAGAAGAAGAAGGAAGGAATTAAGAAGCACAGCATTTTTTAAGATTTCAAGGCAAGGACAACTGAAAACTCCACAATACACCATTCTTATTATTAATGCCACTGTGTCTTGGGATGTTATACGGCCAAAATTCCCAAAGAAGTATATTTCAGCAATGATATGCTTCTTTGCCTACACTTTGCAGAGATACAACATAGTGACCAAATACATTAGAGACTGGAAGTATCTGGTGGAGACAAGAAGAGAGACATTAATCACTGAACTGCTAGAGGTCTATAAAAAGGTTACATGGAAGACATGAGGATTGTGTTTGCTGGAGTGGGCAGGTGAACAGTGAGTATAGCAGTGTGAAAATAAGGAAACTAACCTACTACAGTATGGCTAGATTTTTCCAGGAAGGCTAGCAAAACAGGCTTTCTAATATAAAAAGGAATATCAGAAACCTTCTCCTGCCATGAGATCACATCTACCCCATGTGCATCATACTGTCTGATATGAGCACACATGCAAGCCCACCACTGCACTCCCTCCAGTGGCAAACAATTGAATCAGCCTCTAAGGAATCAGGATTTTCCCCATCTGGGGGGAAAATACTTCCGTATTCTGTGATTCTAAATTAAAATGTATTTTCATTTAAAAAAAAAGGAACTTTATTTCCACTGAAATCACTCCCTAATTGAGTAATGAGGCTGTGACAGTGGTAAATCAATAAATGAGAGACTGAGCAGCAGAAATGTACTGCAGGTTTCATTTCAGTCTGCTTCGTGTGTGAGCTTTCTAATAGAATCCACATTTCAATAAAAAGGTTATTTTAACTGGAAATAGACACCTCATCAGCCATGAATTCAAGAAATAAAGTCTGTAATGGGATAGCCAGTCTTAAAGCTCAGCAACACACTGAAAGTAATGTGTCCTCTAAACAGAAAAATAAATCTTACTTACCGAATAAATCTCAAAAGAAGTGGGGAAAGTTCCCTCGACCGAGGCTCCACTCTGTCTGGAAATTTATCCAGTGCTTTCCACAGTAGAAAACGGTAGTTTGTGTGGTCCAGCCGTTCACTGCAATCTGTTCTACTCCTCAGCTGCTCCAGAAAGACAGTCCCCACCGCTCCTTCTGGCATCTTCTCGCTTTCTGTTTCAGCAATGCTCTCCTCCTGTTCATCTAGTTCATTTTGCAGTTCCATTTCTACCAAAGAGATGAAGAAAATCATTTCAAGTTACTTTATAATCACCAGTAGTAAGGGATCCATCCCTCATCACAAAAGTAATACATTTGGTGACATGCACCTGTTTAGATACAACTGCATTAAACACTAATCTGAAAGGCATACACTGCTTAGAAAGCATTCTATGATGCCTTACAACCCTGGCACATCTCAATTAGGCTGACTTCTCTCAAATAACAGAGAAGTTCACAAACAGTCACATAATTCACAATTATCTGGGTAACTATCGTAATGTTTAGGAGCGGTGACTTACCAGCATAAGTAGCAGCCCTCTCCAAATGTTCATATAAGACCTTCCAGAACTGTTTATTCTCCATTTCCTTTGCATGAGAACTAACAAAGCATAAGACAGCATGAAGTTAAAAGGAAAATAAAAGAAGGCAAGCGTCACTCAGCTAGTTAACAACTAACACCATCAAAAGCTTTGATCATTGCTTTAATGTGGGTGTTTGGAGACAGGACATCTGCACAATACAGCTGTACCACTTCCTTGCCTTTTCTCATGGATCCCAAATGTCAACCGTTATTAAAATAATCTGGTTGTATCTCACAACTTCAAATGAACTCAAATTGAGTAGAAATGTTCTCAAGCTTTCTACTGACTTCTGTATAGTAAATCACACAGAACCAAAGGAAGAATTACCATGGACTTAACTTTTGAAGAGCTGGTTTAATTTTTTTTTTCATTAATTCACTAATTTGAAGGGGGAAATCCCATCCTTTTTAATTGTACAACTGAGGGGGGTAAAGAAGATAAAGTCATGCCAAAAGAAGACTAACTTTGGTATTTAGCTCAGCTGTCACCATGGTAAGACTTTGCTACTCTTTAGTAGGATTTAGAGGTTTTTCAGTAAGGACAGAAAGTCGGAGATGGGGAAACTGAGAGGGACTCCTTGCTCCTTTAAGCATTTGTGGAACACAAATCAAATCCTGCTACCTCTCACTAAAAACTGATGCTATTTGACTATATTTGTTGCAAGTTCCCTCTAAAGTAAGAAAAATCAGGAACTAAGTTAAAAAGTTAAGAGTTTACACAGGTTGAGATTTGAGAGATCAAATTATTTCAGAAGATTTCACATAAAGGTTTGCATGCCCAAATCTCTCCAAATTGGACATTTTTACCTCAGCTTTTGTTCACAGAACAATGAAAGGAGTGTTCTATGAGACAACCACAGACTGCAGCATCTAACTGCATATACTCACGTTATGAGTTCAATTACAGGATCCCAAAGAGGGCTGAAGTTAATATAAAGCATTCCCAGTAAATACCGAAGAGGCACCTAGAATGACAAGCAATACCATCTCGTTGAGATGTGAAAAACAGTAGTTAAAGACCAACCAACCTCTTATAACCTTTCTTCCTCTCAAAGAGGAAACTGATTAAAAAAGTTCTCAGAAGTGCTACAAGTAATGAAGCCACACACATCATAATTCTTTCTCTCTTAGCTGCATGAGGAAATCCAGAGCCCATTTACTGTAAGCTGCACTGAGATGTAGTAACCATACCTAAATAACATGAATGTAGAAAAACCAGTTCAGCACAGATGATCTGGACTGTCTGTCTCCCTCTCCAACTTCAGTGCTGCCACAGCAGCATTAGGGACCTCATAAAGAGGAACATTTGCCCTGAGGAGTATTCACTTCACTAGGCCTAAAACCATGTCCTCTGGCTCCCTGCTGAACTACATGCAGTAGGAATGACCTACAATCCTTCCTCACAGGAGCTACAAGTCAAAGTAAAAAAATTATACAGGTACAGCAACAGCCAGAATAATTAAAATAAACCAACCCTCACACCAAATCCATGAAGATGTAATTAATAAAGTTGTGATCATTCTAAAATCTAGAAGGTAGGGCCTTTATCTCAGCAGCAGAGATTCAACAGTCACAGGCATACAAGATTTTCACGCTGAAGTAAGATCCGTAAGTGAGGGTTGCCAATGGCCAGTGGGAGCTCAATCACACTGAGGGTATGGCAATGTCATGATCTTAAATTTGCTCACAACTCGCTTCTCCCTGGAACCATTTGCCTTCCTTTCCACGATATCAAACCCAGATGAATCTGACTGTGGGCCATTTATCTAGATACCACCGTTGTTCTACTAAACACTAAATACTCCTAAGGACAATGGGAGCTGTGATCTCTACTTACAGTAAGTTTTCTAAAACCTTATCTGGGAGCTAATTGATTTTTTGATGCACTCTTACTAAAAACTCTGCAATCCTTGCAATGGAATAAGAACATTTTCTTGGAATAAAGGAATGTAACATCTGCTTTTTGACAATAAATCCTTACCTCCTGCAAAGATCCACTTAGTATTGCAGGCTGCACTATGTCACACCTTAGTTTCCTCAAATGGAGAAGCTTCTCTCTGTAATCATTCACTGTTGCTGGCACAAGTTCTGCTTGGAGCAATATGGCAAATACTGGCTGAAATTCCCCTGCGCTGTCACCCTGAACAAACAAGTGACATGCATTTTGTTAGAGTACCTTTATCTTATTGAAAAGTATTTCAACAAAACTACACAGACGCCCAGCCACTATGGACCAAAGAACAAAGTCAAGGGACTTGCTCTGGTTTCCACCATTTAGGCATCAAAATGCACACCAGAAGGCAGTGGGACGAAGAGATAAAACTGGAATGTGAAAGCACAGAAGCAGAGGACAACTTCTACCAGATCCATGCTTTGTTTCTGCAAAGTGGAAAACAGTTCACACACAATATCAAACACAGATGCCTTTGAAATGTTAAATGACAAGTTCTAGCCCTACCTCAATCTGCCTAGAAGGCGGATTATCAAAATGGTTTAGAATTCGGACAGTCAACAGCCGAACCTATTCAAAGCAGAAACATATGTCAGAGGCATGCAGGCTATATACACAGACACATGTACACCTACACAGAGGTTCATGTTTTGCATAGGAGACTGATTTCACTAGGTTCATCTTAGACCTGAGAAACAGATGAACTCCTGTAGTCTAGAAGGCATTCAATAATGAATGCATTAGGCTTCTGCTCCAATTTACCTTTGGGGAAGAGGCAAGCCTCAGGGCTAAGAGTTAACTTCTGTTAACTCATGCCCCGTTGACACACTTCTAAGCAGACACTATGGAAGTAATGGCTTTACACAGTCTCATATTTCTCCTTTCAGACTTTATCATTAAATTAAGTTTACCTAAATTATGTTGTTAAAATACAAATTACTTTGCATGTGCTCAAAAAAGCAAATTACCTTGGAAACACCAGTGGAAATATTAGGATGCAACTTCTCAAACAAGTCCATTAGGTTCCCTTGGGAAAGGGGTTCCCGGCAGCCACACAATGCCAACCTCGTGTAATAGAGATCAGCCAAGAGCAATGCAGAGGGGTCTGAAGGGAAAGTGCTAAAACAATGGAGTATTTTATTAGCATCCAGAGAGCACTGCAACAACACTGATATTGGAAAATAGGGCAGTAGTGATAACAACATTAAAGGAAAATTCCACATGATTTCAGGCTCTGCTTGCACCAGCAGGCCAGTGAAGTCAAGACTTCAACAGCACACTGGCTTGCAGCCACAAAGCCCATGACAGCTCAAGAGGCATGAGATTCTTCCTTTGTGCTAATCAGGCTTGTCAAGCTAGGGTTTACAATGTTGGACAGCCCCCCCACACACAGTTGCAGAAAACAAACCTCCACAGATCACACAAAGGCTTCTGCTACTGCCCAGATACTCAGTCAGTGATCAACAGAAAAGAAATAATCCTTGCTTAGGTAAGACACCAGGAATCCTGCCTGCTCACAGGGAAATCTCCTGCTACCTTACATCCCTTGTTCCAAGCAGGTTTCATATTCCCAGCCCAAAGCTGGCAGAAAAGCATTAGACTGAAGCTTGCTGCCAATACTTCCTGTTTGATCTGGGCAAGCTGTTCCATCTCCATCATGCCTCAGACATGGGCACCATAACTCCCTAAATGAGCAGGATGTTTTGAAGCTCAAGCCACCAAAGACTTGGAGATGCTCCCAGCCCAAGAGTGATGAGAGATGCTGGAGAGAGACTAATGGTCTCCCTCAATCCCTCCAGCCACTTAGTTTTGTGTGTTAATTATAAGTAAAATAGAGTTAAAATAAATAAAATAGATTATACAAAACCTCATCCCACTGCAGAGCAAGCACACACGTGAATAGATAAGGACATGATGGAATGCCAACACCAGCAGCAAACTGCAGAAGTTCAGGCTTTTGACACAGCTCAGAAAGTGCTGTTCCTGTCTCTTTTATCATTATAACACAGTTACTACTAAAAGTAAAGTAAAACTAGAACCAACTTACCTGACACACTACCCTGCAGCTGTCTAAGAAAGCATCAGTGTGCAGAAGTGTCACTGAACAGGCACTACATCTACCTCGTTCTCCAAACAAACAGTGCCTACAAATTTGTTCCCTTACATAACCACAATACTGAAGCAATGCACCAGTGTAACAGAATGGGCAGCACACAAAGAAGCATTTAGCAAGCTCCTACATAAAGGCAAAGTCAATCCTGTGCCCTACTAAGGAAAATCATGAAGTACCACAGAACAGGTAGAGTTTACTTACGTCACCAGGTTCTTGACACGCTCCACAGGTAACAAATGGAGTACTTCAGCAGACTCCACCAAACTAAGAAGAGTACTTACAGCTTGGCAGGCCACAAACAGGCTTCCTGGAGCAGAAAGAGAACAAGAACAGCTTGTATATTTACTCAGCTGTCAATGACTTGTGCTTGTATGGTGCTTACCCATCCTGAAATGACTGGACTCACAGAAATAAGGTAACATATGGATCCCAGAACTAGCCTGTGTATTTTCTAACCATTATCGTAACATATAAAACAAATGCTCCTCTGGCTGTCAAAGTAAATGCCTCCTCCAGCAAGCCAGCATTGAAGGCTGTAAACAGCTCCCAGTTTGCAAGTTTCCATCACAGCCACATGCGCAGAAAGCAGAGATCTGGAGCTAAGCACTGTGGCAGGAGTCTCAGACAGCACAATGCAATAAAGAACCCTAGTTTGGGAGGAGGGTAAGGAAACCAAGCAAGTAAGTGTAAGATGGGAGAATAGGATGCATGAGTATAGGACTGAGTTGCATTTATTTTCTCTTCCCTTATGGGCAAACGAAGAAATAGCAACGTGTTTCTTGCACACCCACGGAGCTTGTACAGAGCTGCTACTACTGCCACCAGAGATGAGACCCAAGAAAAGAAACTTTGGGTATTCCTTTTTTAGGATAAACACACTGCCAATAAAATAATCACAACAGCATGCAAACCCTGTAAACACGATAGAAAAAAGGTCTAAATTAAAAAGGGCCATGCTTGACAAATACTAGAGAAGAAAAAGCAACAGAGTCGATTGGTAGACACATTTAGGAATATTAATAAAGGTATTATAAATGGAAAATGACAGACTCTAGAAAAGTTCTTCCAAACATAGGAACAATGACCATTGAAGCTGGGGTATTCCAAAACCTGTTTATATTTTGGCACAAGGCCAAATACTTCCTATTTCTCCGAGTAACAACTGCCCTGCCCTATGCAAGCTCAGTCAAAACTCCTTTTTTTTTTTAAATGGCCAGAGAGGAAAGACAATCAGTGACCACCCAAGCCTGGAGAAAAGATGCAGCATTTTAGAACTGCAGGTGTCATCTGGGTCAGAGCCTTACAAGAAGCAGTGCAAGTGCAGCAGCGAACCAACATGAGCTAGTTTTAGTGCCAAATAACTGCACGCAACACACCATTTCTCCTGTCCCGAGTGATCACCATAACAGATAGAGCCCAAATTCATGGACTAAATGAAGTCAGTGGAAATTTTGTGGACATTTTATAGAGGTGGTCCATAGACTAAGGGAATGATATAGGTGTGTTATATCAAAGAATGGCAAGGGGAGGGGTGGATAATGAGGTTGTATCGGATCGTATGGTACCTGAGCATGACAAAAATGCTCAGTGTTATTACATAACGGATGGAGAATGTGCTGGGTTTGGCTAGGATAGAGTTAATTTTCTTCATAGTAGCTAGTATGGGGCTCTGGCTTGGATTTGTGCTGAAAACAGCGTTGATAACACAGGGATGTTTTTGTTATTAGTGAGTAGCACTCACAAAGCATCAAGGCCTTTTCTGCTTCTCACCCCACCCCACCAGTGAGGGGGTTAGGGGTGCACAGGATGTTGGGAGTGGACACATCCGGGACAGCTGACTCCAACTGACCAAAGGGATACTGAGCATCATGCTCACATATAAAGTTGGGGGAAGAAGAAGGACGTGGAGGATGTTTGGAATGACGGCCTTTGTCTTTCCAAGTCACTGTTAACGCATGATGGAGCCCTGCTTTCCTGGAGATGACTGAACACCTACCTGCCCATGGGAAGTGGTGAATGAATTCCTTGTTTTGCTTTGCTTGTGTGTGTGGCTCTTGTTTTACCTACTAAACTGTCTTTACCTCAATCCACAAATTTTCTCACTTTTACTCTTCTGATTCTCTCCCCCATCCCACCAGGTAAGTATGAGCAGATGAGCAGCTGTGGGGGGCTTAAATGCTAGCTGGGACTAAACCATGACAGTCCTTTTTGGCATCCAACACAGGGCTCAAAAAGTTTGAGATAACATATTTGGTTGGAATGTGCTAGACTGAATGTACAGTTGTTATTGCTGTTTAGCTATTGACTGATGGCTATTAACTGACAGGTAATGTCCCAGACTTTGCACTATAGGTTTGAATTGGAGCTTACAAGTCAAGTCTCTTCTTCACTTGACTGCTTCATCCTGGATCTGGTTTAGATCGATTTCCAGCCTCTTTTTTTCCTCACTTTCTTCTTTTCCTTCCCAATTACCTTTGCCTTCCACTAAGCAGAACATCTATCGCCCCATTACTATTATGAACAACAAACGCAGAGTTGTTTCCTGGAGGTTGTTTACTCCCAAGCTTTGTCCCTTTAGTTTTACTTGAGCTGGCTAATAATTTTGGACACAATGCTACTGCTATTCATTTTCATGCTTTGTGTCATTAGAAAAACTGTTTTATATTATTTTATATATCAACAAAAAGCAAATAAACAGGAAGCAACCGTAACTGACCTTTGCAGAGGCTTCCTCTGTCAATGGCTGTGAAGAGAGAGTCTATAAAACTTGTCACACGAGGCAGAATGTTTTCTTTGTGCATTGGTCTGTCCAAAGTAAATGGGAAGAACTTTTATCTCTGTTACACTGACACCAACACACATATGAAAGTTTTTTTTCCACATGTAAATTACAGGTACTTGTACTAAATTACAGGTAGCTAACCCCAAGTTTGAAACCAGCAGCAAAACGTTTTTGCTGTTTCTGATTCACGCTTTCAGTTGTAGCATTCATTGCACCTTCTTTCAAACTATTCCTTTAATAATTATTGATAAAAACCACTGTCAAGAGAGGACAGTGCTTAAAATAGAAACTGAAATGTATCAAGAACAAATCTAGACAGAGTACCCAACTTAGTGAGTAGGCAATCAATTCTGATATTCTATTCCTGTCTTTACCGCTGACTCATGGTATTTCCACATAGCATTTTTTTTGCCCTCTAATCCTGGTTTCCTTAATCTAGGGGTAGTAATTATTGTCCTTTTCTTAGTAAAGTGATTTCTTAAAGAAAGTGAACTAGACAGTACTACATAAATACATGACAATAGTACCTTAGAACATCCCTTACCTAATATGTGGCAGTACAACCAAGGCAACCCAAGACTGTGAAAGGTCAGTGATGTCTTCCTTCTCTGGTAAATGAATTAAAGACAGTACATAATCCAACACCGGTACTTCTGCCTTTTCTCCTTGTCTTTTACTTGTTTGTTGCCTTGTATTAGAGCTAAAAACAAAACCAAACTTTTCAGTAATCCATTATTGCATACTAGAAATTGTTCCTTTTCCTCCTATGATATTCAAAATTAAGTTTGCTACTTCTAGCAAAAAGGACCTGGACAACCCAAGGGATTTTTTCTTTTCAATGTCCTCTACAGCACAAAATAACATCTAGTTATGCTGAAGAGCACAAAACATGGCCCGCAAGAAATATCAGGTCTTTATTTCAAGTTCAAATAATATTTCTAGAAGAAAAGACACTAGTTCTCATTTGGACACCCTCACAATTAGGGTGCTAGGACTCCAGGAGTACCTGAGAGTCACCTCTATCATGACTGTTGTTAATAAACCACAATTACATTGACATAGGTGGATGACAGAAAACAACCAGTGAAGTATAAGTTTTGGGACTTAAAAGGAACCACAAGCTGAGCCCAAATCAACAAGCCTATGTGCAGGCAAATAGGGCTGACACCATACTGGAACATATGAACAGTACTTCACACTCCACAAACAGCAATCTTTCCATTCCACCCAGCGCTTGCAAGATCACAGAAAGCTGTATAGGCTTCACCCTTCAAGAAATACAGAAGCTAATAAAAAGCCAACATCAAGAATCATTAGAGGCTTAAGAAACAAAATTTATGAGATAAACCTCAAGGAATTAGGATTGTTGGTCCAGGGAAAGAAGATCTCAGACATTTCTGATGAACAAAGCCTCCTATTTGTAATTGCATGCAAAGAGTAAGAAATATTCTGCTCTTTATGTTCCCTGTAGATAAGCAGCAACAGATTTAAAGTGCAGTAAAGGAGGTTTAATTCATACACTGAGGACTAGAAAAAAACAACAACAACAAAAAAACCAAAATAAATCAAAAACACCTGTGTAGCCATTAGGTACTGGCACAGACTGCCAGAGGCAGCTTGGGAATCTCCAGAATTGGAGTATTTAATAACTATTTGGTCAGACACCTTTCAGGACCAGTTTAGGACATGCAAATTCCATCCTAGGTAGAAGATGAGGTATGCAACTCTTGAGATGTCTCCCAGCCCTACCTTCTACCACTGACATTGCAAGAGCACAGAAAAAGTCCAGGTAGGACCAAGGTTCTCTCAGCTATGTACTCCATACCACTGAAAAAACAGAGAGATCAACAGACAAAGAACATACGGCAAGAAAACCAAATTTAATCATTTTGACTCAGCCTTTTGTTCTCTAAACCCCAGTACCTTCACTCTTATTAAATACAGAAGTAAGAAAAACCCACACAGAGTGGGTTGCTTTTAGGAAAGATAAAATCTTACATAAAAGGCAATACAAGTCAAAAGTTTTGAATTCTCTGAGTCAGAACTACAAGAAAAATCACTATTGGTAGATTAGCAACAGTCATTCTGTGCTTCAGCATTTACCCCAAAGAGGTTCCAGGGGAAAGCAACCACTTCACTGCAACAAAGCCAACTTTGCAACTAGAAGCAGTCAAGCTGTGCCAGCACAGTGTTGTATTTGGATTAATTACATGTCCTTTAGTATCCAGCTGTGTTCTATGGTAAGACTATAGTACTGCTGCTACAAAGCTCCTGGACAAGACATATGCCTACAGGGAAGAAAGATGGGGCACAGGCAGGAGGTTAGGAATGATGAGAACCTGAACTGCAGCACTCACTACAAAGATCACCTGCCTAAGGATGCAGCATGCATGTTAGTGTAACAAATTCCCATCGTACATGTACCACAACACTCTTTTCATAATAGGGATATCCTTTCCAGAGCAGCACCTCTTCTCAAATAATCTCAAAAAGTAAAAGGGGATCCTACTGCCTCACTTGGTTTGCAAATCTGCCAGCAACACTGCTGTTCACACAACTCCAGCAAACACCGGAGGGCAACTTTTACATAGCTCTGCACTGCCTTTAGGCCTACAGTCATGCAGACACATCTAGTGTCTGCTAAACTTGAGAAGTCTCACCTGACAGATGATTCAGTGAAAATGAGAGGATACTTTTCAAATGCCATTGAACCGATGGTAGGAGGCTCTGCTTTCACCAAAATGAGTTTAGCCAGAATTGCCACAGCCTCATCCTTTGTAAAGGTATCTGTGCCAGAGAAGCAATGTTCAATGTATTCTAGAAAGCATGGGAGAAAATGCTGAAGGGACAAAAAAAAAAGGTCAAAAGTCAAGGACTGGCAAGTTTCTCTAACCATCGACAAACCCACAAAAAACCCCACGTGACACCAGCCACACAGAATCCAAATGCTCACAAGTGAGCCAGCAAAGCATCAAATTTATCAGTCCTGGTTCCCCTAGACACTGGCACACAGACATTCTCTTATCCCAGCAGGGACAGTGGTTTAACAAAAAAACTCAGTTTGCCCCAAATCGAGTCTCATTAGGACATTCCAGATACCCAACCTTGGCTTTCACCTCCCACTCCATTTAATTAATTTGATTCCTCACAGGTCACCAGTTAGAGGCCCAACCTATCAGACATCTCTTACTCCTTTCCAGTTAGCTTCTCCAGAACTATTTCTCTTCCTCTCATCCATAACATGCCCATCCTTTTAATTCTCAACAGAGAGATTTATTTTTGTGAACAGATACCTATCACCTTCTCCATCTCCGAGAACCCTTACAAAACTTTAACACAATAGCATAAGTAGCCTCTTTTGTTCTTATCAGATCATGCCAGAAGTTTAAATAAACATCGTGTCAATACACAATAATCCTTCAGCATACAGGGCAGGTAAATATACTGTGGATTCCCAGTTGTTCCCTTTGGCAACAAAAGTAAACATAATGCACAAATGCTTCCACCTACCCTCTCAAATTGCTTCACTGTGAACATTGCTTCAGAAAAGTCCAAAAGAAAGTGCCGTTCAAATCCACTTGCAAATACCTGCAAGATGCAAATGAAAGGTTGACAAGAAGAGATTTACAAGAGACATTTCATAGTCAACTCTCCATTATCCATGGGACTTTTTTTCCTGGTATATGTATCAATCATGCTTTGAACTCTAGGACTCCCAGCCTGGCTCTCTTGCTAGTTCTGGCACATAGAGCAGTACCGTTTCCAGGTGACAATTCAGGTACAGGAATGCACAGTCCTTTTTAACAAACCCTGCTGACATAACCCTTTTTGACAAATGCTGTTGGATCCAACTGTCTCTGTGCAAAGACAGTTGAGCTATCTCTTTAACGTGATGTGGAAAATATAAGTTCAAAGTTCTAGGACTGCAGCACAGACACCAACTGTCAGGAAAATATATTTCAACTCAGCATATTTTTGTTTAGCAGGTTGCAGGAAGTTTACTACCTCATGGGCAGAGTCAACCGCTTTGCTTGTGGAGGATCCAAGATAGGAACAGTCCTTTGAGATCCAGGATCAGTGCTCCTCAATGCCAAGATGTGCAACGTAACATACACATACAGATCTCTCTTTCCCAGATCCTTCAGAAGACAAGGACAGCTTTAAGCCTCCTCCAGTTTAAAAGAAGCTCACACAAATATTCTCAAATGTTTGAAGGACATCTCCACAGCAAAACTGGCCTCCTGCCACAGGCAGAACCGACCTTACTTCAACACAAGTAAACACTGAAGACCAGATGAAATTTAATCTTTTTTAAACAATTGCAAAAGCTTTGTTTTGCCACTGTAAATTGCACGGCACTTTTCTTTCAAGTATTTTTTTTTTTTTTACACATACACTTCAACTACGGTCCACACTGTTAATTGCAAAATCATAATGTACTGTAAAAGGAAAACTAAGGAATCGGACTCCATAGTAGCATCTCCTATTAATCTCCGTAACATTGCATTTGATAGGAATGTACACAGCTGATCCTGTCAATGCTTCAGGAGCAAAGGTAGTACTGAAATATGCTTACCCCTCTGCTTTCTAAATCAAAACTGCACTTGTAGGAACCCTGTTCACAAGGCTAAGCCATGGTCATTAAATGCTTGAAAACTTAATGAAAAACTTACCTTTTTCAGTAAGTTTGACTGACTGGTTTGCTTTATTACCTTAGGCAAGACGTGTCCCTTCCCTGTTCTCCCTCCTTTCTCTACAGAGGCTGTAGGTATTTGAATCAGAACCTGGTTTTCATTGTAATGATGTCTGCCATGGTGGCATTGCTATACTGATGGCCTGTGCAAGACTGTCAAGGAGTCCCAAGACCTCACCAGACATTATTTAAGGCACTGGGTAGCTTCTCCCTTATCTGTGCAAAAGGCTAAAGGGAACCTTACAGTATATTTCCCAGCCTGAAATGGAATGTCCAGAAATCAGCCTGCTCTAGGGAACTTGAACTCTGGGATTTCTGGTATAAGCAGCAATCCTTGTTACCTTCTCAATAGCTTCCTTTGTTAAAGAATCAGGCAACGAAACATTCTCAGCCAGCAGGAATGTAGAAATGGTGTTCAGCAGCGTCTTGCAGCAAGATGATGAGAGATACGGTGTTTGTAACATTTTTATTAAAGCCTGAAATGAAAGAGAGAGAACTGATATTCATCCATGAAGATAATGACTAGCTGGTCTGAATGATCTGGACAGTCCCTGGAGCAGGAGGGCACAGTGATCTAAACTTCAGCCCACAGAAACAAATCCTAACAGTCCGGTTGAAGCTTGAAGGCACTAAATCTATCCTAGTGGCGTCAAATTTATGTGAATCTCGCAGAACTGCTTTACCACTGATATGGGGGTCTAGGTCTCCACAGTGGCAGGAACAGGTCTCTAGAAACAGCAGCTCACTTTCCCCCTTGCTCATTTAAAGGAGGGCTACACTAGCATTGCAATAGAGAGGTAAAATCTCACAGGATTGGAGAGGTAGCAATACTCAAAATAAATATCTCCATTCACTCAACTCAAATCCTAAGCCCCATGATGCACCAGAAATATGTATGGGTGCTTCAGCTGACCACACCTCTTTTATATTCAACTCTGACACATCAAAGTGATGGTCTGACCTACCCGACAGACATCTTCAGGCAGTGAAATTTTGGATCCATTTGCATGTTCCACGAGGATCAGATAAGCTTGCAGAATCCTTTCCATCTGCTCTGAAGCCACACAGAAGTTGGCCCTAGTTATTTTCCTCTGCAAGTCTAAGAGTGACTCCTGTTTAAATAAAATAGGAAAGTGAAATATTTCAGATAAATATCAGACTGTTTCACTTACTGGTACTTGAAGCACATTCTAAAGAATCAACATCTCAGCTGCCCAACAAACTTCTGTTGGCTCTCTGACACATGGTCAACAAATTGAACCTTGTAGGAACACTGTGTGATTTCCCTTATGTAAAAACACATCCTAGATTCCTTGGACAGAAAACACAAGTATCTCCTAAAGTGAGGGTCTCCAGAAAGGCCAACATTTGACATATAAAATAGGAAAAAGAAATAGAAATATTCAGCTCCAGACCCACAACGGTATGGAAACACCCAGACTGAAAACACTCTGATTTTCAGTGCTTGGTTACAAGGTTCAAACTCGGATCTTCAGGTTCAGCCCAGGTCTTTGCTGTAAAAAGACCTGCAGGGCAAAAAGCTTCCCCTTTGTTGTCACAAAGTGGGTTTGAACGACCAATATACCTAGTTCAGAAATATTAAACGTGCACTAGCATTCCCAACCCAGCAAGGGCTCTGTGATGTGTGCCAAGGCAGATCCTACAAACCACCCTTGCCCAGCCATGGGACTGAGTTCCAAGTCTCACACACAGTAGTTCCTTTCTCACTCACAAAACAGCCAGCAGGGTCACTGGAATTTAGAAAAGAAGGGTGGGATTTTTCCCATGCACATGACACTGTATTTAATGTTTCCAAAGCAAAAAGAAAAACAGTTCTGGTCCCATAAAACACAAACACTCTCTTGGTAAGCACACATTTTTTTGTCAGTCACTCATGAATAAAAAAATAATAAGAAAAATAATCAGTGTACCTCCAGGCATTTAAAGACAATGTTAAAATGTTCCTTATGGATATGCACTACAGCTGATCTGATCATCTGCTCGAAGGCTTCTCCAACAGCTACCCATGGTAGTTCAATTTCTTCTTCTGTAATAGGCCCCAGTTTCAACAGAATTAACTTCACAGCCTGCACAGGAAAGAAGCACATCATGTCCTTATACTTAGGAAAAAAATCTAGCAATCCTAAAATTCATTAGTGCAATATATTGCTAAAATATTCCAGGGATCTCAATTCTTTCTAGAAGGAGTACAGAGAAAAAAAAAAGGCTACCACTTAAAATCTGAAATATGAGGAAGCAGTACAATTTTAACACATAGGAATTATTAAAACCAACTTTCCTATCTCAAAAAATATTCTTACAAGGCTTTCAGATCCTACCAAGTAATGAACAACAAGGATTCACTGAGGTGAAGAAGACAAATACTCAGTGTTTTCAGTGAGCACTGCCTAAGGCTCCATTACATCAACAGTTAAACCAGCAATCTTGTCTCGTCTTTACCGTCTCTGCACAGGAGTGGAACATGTTTCGAACACCCTTGCACATCTCAAAAAGCAGCTGTCCTACACCTTCCACCTTTTCGGGGTGATCTCCCAGGTCACGGAGCATTAAATTGAAGAGTGCATTTTTATCAGAAACCTACAAAACACAAGGAGAAAAAAAGTTATCTTCTATTCAGAGCTACCAGATGGATAGAGGCAATTAAATGACTCCACAGCACCATGTTATTCTCCTAGTCCTGCCTTCCCACAACAGCTCAAACTCATTATTTTCTAAAGAAAAACCAACAACTGCCACTCCCTTTCCTTACTCCATGAAAGGCTGCTGTGTGATCTTGATTGATTTGCCTGGGAACATTACATACTGTGATCTTCAGGAGTGCAAAAAGGTTTTCACAACCATTTCAGTTCTACAAAGGCCTTAAAGCATTTGTGGAAAAGCCAGTGAGCAAATGTACATTTACAAATTAGAAAGACCACCTTTTAGAAGACCACCTTACTATTTCTAGTCATTTTAGATAAACCAACCACAGACACTTAGTTTAACAGCTCTTGAAACAGAGAGTGCTAAGGCTTCTATTTGCCACTTCTGATATGGAGTGCATTACATTCACAGCAAAATACTCACTAAAAATGAAAACCTAGGACATGCTGCATGGCAGTTCAGGCCTTGCTAACCATTCTTTGGAGAAAACCTTGTATTACAAAATCCAATTATTACAAAAACCTAATATTACAAAATCCCAAAGCCACCATAGAATGGAGATAGTGTCAAAGTACAAACACCTTACTTACCTTTCTCATTAGAAAGACAAAACTTTCAGCAGCAAAGTTTCTGATGTGGAGTTTGTGGTGAGCCAGCAGAGTGCTGTACAGGCTACAAAGACACAAAATAATCCACTGTCTTAATGGTAATGCAGGAATTGCCATCAACTGGCAATTAAAAAATTATTTTCAGTTTACATTAGCACTTTTTATAAACACTAAGAACCTGTCCTCCTAGAGAGAGCAAATACCCTCCTCATCTAGATTCCTTCCCACTCTCTCTGGATGAAGAACAGGAGTTTTGTAAAGAAGGTGAAATGACTGCCAGGCAAATCAGCTGCAATCAGAAATATCTCTAAAATATCTGGATTCACACAGATTAAACTGTAGCATCAAGATTTTCAAAATACATGTTTAGCCATATTTGTATTTCAGTTGAGCCAAAAGGCTCTCCTGTGCACTTAAAAGTTTTGAAAGATTCAATTTGCAGGGGTGATAAATATTTGCAGTTTGCTGGTAAGTATCAGTAACTGTTGTAGGTGGCCCATCATGTGTTCAGTGCAGAGGGAGTGGTGCCTCAGACTCACAAGTCAAGCAGATAAGCAGGTGCTTTTCTCAATATTCTCAACAGCTTTTACTGGGTTGGGGAGGAAATCTGTAACATCTTTTTTGCTCCATCTGTTCCAAACTGAAATTAGGAGGAAGCAACATGGCCCCACTGTTTATGACAAAAAGAAGAGCCCTGCTAAAACAGCAATGTAAGACCAAACAAGCAGTCATACTACATCAGGTCACAGGCCTATCCAGCTCAGTACTCACTCGCTCTACAGCAGCAGACAGACGGAGATGCCCGGAAAAGGTTTAAAAACACAGCAAACACAAACAAAATCAGCCTTCAACTGCCTGCAGCTAAGGAACTCTCCAAGCCCAGAAGTGATTCCTATGCATTTGGTAACTCCTGCAGCTTGGCCAGTTTCTCTCTGAGAAAAGCTGGGAAAGTGTGCTAATAAGTATAGTGAAGCATTAAGCACACCTATTTGTGTGGCATTTACATTTCTACAGTGTCTAAGAACTGCTGATCAAGACAGACATTGAACATGGTTTTTACCTGTATATGTTATGTATGTCCTTCACCATCAATCTCCACAAGTATTTGTAGAGATAGGAAAGAGAGGTAAAAGCCCATTCCAGCAGCTCTGTGTCCTGTGTATCCAGTAACTTGGTGATGGCCAGGAAAAAGTCATGGAAGTGAGGATAGAAGTCAGCCTGAAGATCTCGAGCCAGCTGCACCACTAGACTGTGTTTTAGAAAATACACCAATGTTAGTGCATTTCAAAAACAAACCAATAAAAACCTAGTCCAACATTGCATAATCCAGTACAGTCTCTTTGGAAAGAAAGAGAGTATCATTTTTACTTCTCATTTTTTTAAAAATATCACCTATTAGGCAGCTGTGGATGGCAAGAGTCTTAAGATTTTCAAAAAATCAAGCAGATAGCAGTAAACAAGACATCATAAATTATTAACATCAAACACAGCACATTAATATTTTGTCTGACACTCAGTAAGCACCCCCACTAATTTATTTGCCTTGTATTAGCTATATTTTTTTGACTCAGAACTATAAAGCTCTACCAGGGAAATATAATCACCTTGGGCATCTCATTGCTATATTTTCCTCTGTTACAATAAAGAAAAAGAACACTTAAAAGAGAATTTAGGATCACTTGTAATAACATGAAGGATTCTGACTGGTTTTTGTGACCACAATACTTACTTTAACAGGGGTTGGTAAGCAAGACTGCCTTCGACTTGCAAATGTGTCTTCAAACTCTGCACAATGGCACTCTGGTAATAAACCAGCTGGTGGAAGGACTGGCACTTGTTGGCCACTTCATTGTAGAATTGCACTGTTCAAAGCACAAAACAGAAACCCTGAAAACTCATCCAGTTCCCGGTAAACATGTACAGTGTTAAAGAATGATAGTGTTCCAGAGACCAGCCCAAAAAACAGTCAATAATCTCCCATTGGGCTCTGGATGATGAAGAAACATGTTTTAACAATTTAAGGAAAGCAGGAAACGTGAACAAAAATGACATACCAAAATGCTGAGTGAGGTTCAGTTCCTTCCATTTCCGTAGTCCTTCGAAAAAGTAGGTTTCAACCTCCTGTCAAAACAAACATGAAGAATAGCTACCAACTCTAATGAATGTATCCTGCAAAAATGAGAGGTTCAAATGAAGATAACATTTTAAGACTATTCCAAGAAATCTTGATGACTTCATTTCAACAGGTGTTATGGAATTTCCCTGAAAATAAGACTTTCTTTCTGTATTCAAAACACATTTAAAAATACTTTCTGATGACAGGACTTGTTTATACAATTGGTTTTAATATCTCTGTTGATTGGCCTTGATAATCTAAGATGCTGAGTCACAGTCCACCCAGCACAACGCTTTGGGATTTCTTTTGGCATCCCCACAGGTATTGAGTGGGAAGTTCAGATGAACAATTCAGCAGATGAGGAGGTAATAACCCACCAAGCACTATAATCACAATGATGATCTATAGAACATATATAAATGACCCTTATGATCCATAAAGACTCATGCTTTATACACATGCTGCCAGTATTGTGTCACTCTGTTCGCCCAAGTAAAAAGGGATAGGACACGAGGAAATGGCTTAAAATTGTGCTAGAATCATAGAATATAGTGAGTTGGAAGGGATCCATCAGGATCACAGAGTCCAAGCCTTAGCTCTACATAGGACACTCCAAGGATTATACCATGTGCCTGAAAGCATTGTCCAAACACTTCTTGAACTCTGTCAGGCTTGGTGCTGTGATCGCTTCCCTGGGGAGCCTCAAACACCTTTTGGGTGAAAGGAGGTTTATACTGGATATTAGGAAAAATTTCTTCACTGAACATTGAACTGGGCTGCTTGGAGAAGTGGTTGAGTCACCATCCCTGGAAATATTTAAAAGATACGTGACGTGGTTAATGGTTGGACTCAATGATCTTCAAGGTCTTTTCCAACTTATGGTTTTCAAACTTATGATTCTATTGCAACTACTCAGCACCTGCAACTTTTTGCAGGTCAGGACCTAGGACTGCTGAGTGACCCAGCAGCATCTTTCATGTTCAGTAACACCCAAAGGCCTGCCAGCCACACGGAAGCCATCAGGGTGGTACTGCCAAAGGGCCTCTACGGCAATACCGAAAAGCAGGTAAAAAAGTAAAAGGGAACAAAGCACGAAATGAGGCTCCAGGAAAGGCAACTCTTGCAGAAGCTTCTTTCCAATTTCCTCCTGGCTAAATTTGTTAAGTGACTCTTTCATGGAGTGTATCTACTTGCGATGTGATTTCAGAAAATTACTGCAATTGCTGCTCTTACCTCAGCATAACTTCCAGTTCTGTCAATACGATGAATAATATCAATGTTAATATTGCTTAAGCGCTCCGAAAAGGTAAGAAACTGTAAAACAAAAAGACATATATGTGCCTTGCTCACTTCTGAGACCAGTCCTTCTAAATCCCTCCTAATAGCACACCTGATAGCACACACACTGCAAACAGAAACCCCACTTCTAAAGACAGACTATCAGATAATACCGTCAATATCAGTATTACCTTGAGATTAAGGCAAAACATGCTTAAAACGCCCAAGAGCAGGACTGACCCTCTCCTCCCATGCCCTGCAAAACCGAGGCTCACAGACCACGCGTCTGCCCAACACAGTGAAAAAGATGCAGAGAAATCTACCCGGATTTCAATAAACTGCCCAGGTCTCAGCCTTCCTGAAACAACGCCTTGGTTAATAAACTTATTGCATATTATTTTTTTATTAAATTATGTCGCTTTTCTACATTTGGGCCGTGGTGCGCCAGCTGCCTGACAGGGACGGTGACTCGGCTGCTGGAGGTGCCGGGTGAGGGGCAGAAGCCGCACTCCGGCCCGGCTGTCGCAGCCGGACCCTCACAGCGTTGGCCTCGGGGAGGGGTGACCCGACTCGGCGGCTCCACGCCGCCCGCCCTCACGCCTCCTGCCCCGGCATCGCTTCGGCAGCCGGGCACAACTGAACTAACGCCGACGGCTGAAACCCAAGGTCCCTTCCCCCGGCCACCAGCCGGCGGCGCCGCTAGGGGGGGCGCTCACCCGGTGGCATCCACCTGTGTTCCCGACTTGTGCGGCTGAGGCGCTTGCTCTTCATGGCGGCGGCGGCGAGGCGGGTGCGCCCCAGCCGCGGAGCGGCCGCGCGCACCCCCCACACACCGACGGCCGCCACGGCTGCGGACCTACGCGCGCACGGCCGCCGGCCATTCCCGCCCGCCGGGCTGCCGCCGCGAGCGGGCGGGCCCCCGCGGAAGGGGCGGGCGGCGGCGGCGCGCCGGGGCCGGGGCGGCGGAGGCAGAGAAGAGACGCCCGAGCACCTGGGGCAGGGTGTGGAGGGATGTCTGTCTCCGTCTTACCTTGGCGGTGAGCGGCGGTGCCTCGAGGACTTTGGGCAGAGCAGCTGCGTTCCTGTGTAGGGCGGAGGGCTGTGGCACCCCGGTACCGAGCGAGCCCCAGCCGTGCCCGAAGAGGACAGATCGGCGCGTGTGAAAGCGATCTGTGGGAGAGCGCAGCCCTGAGCACAGCGTCGATGGCTCAGCACGGAAACGGCCTCTGCTCAGCTCCCTGGTCTTAGTGCAGACTTTTGTCCTGATCCCCAAAATAATAATAATAAAAAAAAGTTCATTGCAGACAAAGTACATGCAAATCAAACCCTTGCAGAGGAGCCAATGATTATGGATTGGTCATCACTCGCTGCCTATGGGAGCTTCTGCCTGCGGCTGAAGTTGTGGAAGGTGAAGAATGTGTATTGGTGAGATGGGAGATGAACTAAACGTCAGAAGAAGCTTTGGTTTGGGCAGGTGAAGTACAAACAGCTCAGAACCATGCAACCACTTCGAGTTAAAGCTTACACAGCTTGGGAATTTATCCTGCCCTAGGCTGCCTGCTCTGCCTGTTACAGGCAGCTCAAGGCCATTTTCAGAAACCAGGCGTGCAGGTTATTCAGACAAAAAGACACAGGGTTGGATTTGAGCACAGCTGAATTTCACTGTTAGGAGCACGTAGGGATCCCCAACTTTGAGCAGACCCACCAGGTTAAACACTGCCAGGTGCATCCAGCTGCCCACAGGCAGGCATTTAGCCATTAACATGATAGCCATCTGGACAGGCAGGGGAACGTGCTTGCTTCAGCACCTGTGACTTCTGGCATTTGCACTTAAGTGAGAAGAGAATGCCTAATTTAGACACTGGAGTTTGAAAAGGTTGGCTTAAGTGATCTCAGGCCCAAATATCTCCATTAGAAAGTGCAGCTAAAAGCACGTGGAGAGGTCTAGATCCATAAAAGAGCTCAGGTACCATGATACAACTGTTTAAGAGCACAAATAACCCTCCAGAAGTGGTTAGTAATTTCACCTAGTATGTCTCCTATGTATTGTGTACTTGTGGAAAACAGTCCACAAGATCTTTCTATTATGAATAGCATCTTGCAGAGGTGCTGTAGAACTTCCCGGGGTGCACACACTACAAAATCATCCAAGGGAATGAGCAAAATCTAACATTCATGCAAATTAACAGGGAGAAGTGCTCTGCTTGTTGCAGAAGAGTCATCATCAGCAAAAATAAAAGACATTAGAAGAAGTTTTTAGAAGGCTACAAATGCTTCTTTGTGTTTGTAAACTGGCAACTTCTCAGTAGACCTGCAGCTGCTGATGTTCATGAGAGTTTCTGGATGCAAGAAGTACTCACGGACTGCATTTCAGCCAGCATTCCTTACCGCACTTGGAGATACATCTGAGTGAGCCTCAGGTGTCAATACCAGTATGGCCATGACAGTAGGTCTGGCACCTCAGCTGGTTATGTTCAGTGACCCAGAAGGTCCCTTGCCCACTTCTGTATGAGCTGCAGCTATGTTAACAGTATCCTTACTACATACACTCCTCTCTGACTGCAATGCCTCAAGCCTCAGGCCTTATTCTTGTACTTTTCCTGGAAGATACGTGGTTCTCCCATCTCTGAGCAGGCCTCAGCTCCAACACCCTGTGATTATCTGATGGCCCCTGTCAGCAATTCTCCTTCAGAAATCCATGCTAAAGGCATTAAAAATTAAAAGCAGTTGGCCTTAAAGCAGATGGCCTTCTGAAGAGCAATGGCTTATTGGTAGTGATACCTGTAGAGGCACGTAGAGGAAACCATTGTAAAACAGCACATGCATGTCTATCAAAGTAGTCACCTATGCAGATGTGGCCTCTTCACACATTCACTGTAGGCAACAGCCACCTGACTGTAATCCATCAGCATTTCTGAGACAGGTCTATGATCCCTATGTCTCCTCCATCCCTGGGCTTTTTAGTCCTCCTGTCCAAAATCTATTTGCTGGACTCAGCAAGAACCAGAGACACTCGGTGTAGAAGCAAAGCAGGCTTGTCCTATGGAAATGTGACAGCTTAGACTAATAATAGTAATTTGGGTAAAATACTTCAATATTTAACCCAAGATGGTCTCACAGGGCAGAATTCATCTCAAATAACCTACATGTTTAGAATGCACGCCTGCCTCTGAGCAGTAACTTCAGGCTCCTTTTATATTCACTGCCGATCTAGACACATTCTTGTACTTGAAACAATTGTGTTAGAACAAAATTAATTGTGCCTTAGAATTGGTAGTCTCAGAAAGTCTGGATGACGTCATATGTGCATATCTGCAACTGACCCTGTGGATGCCCCCCATGACATGGCTCAGTAACTACATAAATACACACTATTCAAACTATTACAGGGTTGCCCTACTTCTATCATATTTTTATGCGTATTAATCACAAGCACAACACATACCCCTGAAGCCTGTATGATACTGAGTCTCTGTCCTAAAGAACATGTTACCTAGCACAAGCCAAGGAGCAGCCAGGTGAGCCTATTTTTAATCTCAGGATATTGTAGATTGCATAGGTGCACAGGTGTAAGATCAAATTTTCATTTTCCTACTATATTCATACAGGCATGGTGGAGATATGCCAGAAAAGGAGTTTGCATAGGTAATTATATTGTGAGAAGATTTTCCTTTTCAAAATTAAATATGACAGGCTAATAAATTAACAGAAACACCTGTGAATTTAGCCAAACAACTTCCAAGCTTGGATGTCCAAAGCTAAGTTCCTCAATCAATATTAAAGACACTAAATAAGTAACTGGAACCTTAAAGTAGTGACAGTTATTTGACTTGGTTGTGCACCCAGAAGCCTTTCTCTTTGCATATCTCGACTCACCCCACAGAACAACTTGGGGATGCACAGGCTGGGTGCACATGGCTGGAAACATGCTGCATCACAGGAGCTCTCCAAAATCCTTGTATAGGGGGAAGCTGGCATGAGTTTTAAGGCAGGTTATGTAAGTGCAACATTCGCTTTGGTGAATTCTTTCAACTGAAGCAAAAGGATTTATATTTTTTTAATTTGCCTGGAAAGTAAGAAGAGCCCTTTGAAACACAATGACATGTTTTCACTGCCAGTTTCCTCCTCAGCTTCTAGCTGGCATTTTGCATTGCCTTGCGGAAGAAAACCCCACAAGATTATGTCGGATGTTGTTGAGAGCACTTCAAAATCAAAGCAGACAAGATGCTGGAATCCTGTTCTGCAATCTGGTGGAACTGTTTGGCCACATTTTTTCTAATATGCCTGAAGCACAGAGATTCTGCAAATAATGCTACTCCAGGTCAATGCTAGCTGAGTCATGGGGAGACTTTCACCTACCCTTAGGTTTGCTGATCAGAGAGGGTTTTGGACAAGGAGCTGAAATATAGATCCCAGACTTCTGAAGCTATTTGGGTACGGGGTTAAGCATCCATGCCTGAAATATCCTGAACTTAGGGACTCCCTCACAGAAAGGGGTGCTGTCAACCTGATTTAACCTCTTGAGATGCTGAGGCCAGTGACTCGTCTATTGCATGTCAGGGTTCTACTGTGGAGCTGGAGTAGGTGGGCTGCACTAGCTCCATCTCTAGGAGTAAACTGAAGAGTGCCAGAGCACAGGGATCATCCACACTAATAAATCATCAGCCCAATCCCTGGCACAATTTTGGTTCATGCCAACAGGTACTATTCCGAGTTTTCCGCCCAGTAGGAACCCATACCTTGGGTTTTTTTTAGGTTGTGTCTGTTTGTTTGTTGTTTTGGGGGTTTTTTTAGAGGTGGACAAGAAATTCTAGAATTTAATTTGTGTCAGAAAGAAAAGGGTCTGATTTCTGCACAGACAGCCTTTATACAGATAGGCCCAGGACAGGAGAGGTCCTGGGAATAAAAGCAATAGAAGCAGCAGAAGGAAGATTCACAGGGGAAGCATGAGGCATGGAAAAGAAAATTAGGGAGGATGGAGTCTTGTCCCTCCAAAGAGATGTGAATGCTCTCCTGCGTTTCAGTCTCACCACTAAAATGAGTGGCATCTGGAATTAACAGAAACCATCTGATTTCAGTCTGTCTGTCATGTGTCTGGGGCTACTAACAATCTGTTTACAGTTTAACTCAAAATTCAGAAAACTATCATGAAACCTGACTGTTTGGCATGTCTGGGAACAAAGCATAAAGCCTTTAGCAGTGAATCTGAAGCTATGCTCTCCTCTTCCACCCTGAAATCCCTCTTGCTTGTTTGGAATCTTGAAACAACAGTGATGAATTGGGGCTGAAAGATCACAGCTGTAAGTTTTAAGATCGTATTAAACCTTCCAAAAAAGGCAAAATGGTAAACAATAAAAATCTCTTAGAAGCAGGTGCACATGAAGGAATGCTTCCCTCAAAATCATCGTCATCTTCCATATACAATTTTTCTTCTTTTATCCTCTTTTACTGTGTCTTTATTGGCCCTTTTATCTGTATAAGGCCACTGAGGAAATACTAAATCAATAATCCAAGACAGCATTTTCTCACTATGAGGTTGAGAAGCTAATTGTGAGTAGAAAACACAAAATCACAGAAAGATCTAGTCAAGGATATTTCCTTTCTCAAATGGTTTCTGCCTTTAAACTTGTAGTCAGCTGTGCATGACATTCAGGGGAAAATAAGGCCAGGCTCATAATTTTGTAACTGAAAGGAATGTGATGTTCCTGGCATAGGATAGAAGGTAACATACAAAGCAATTGATACTGTACTTTTCTCTCTGTATGCATCTAAGTCATACAACATAGATCCAAAATTTAGGTACCCAGATTTGATGTTTTAGCTAATTATTTTGCTATATTTTTTTTCTTATTTGAAGCTGTCATAATATTCATGCAGCTCTAACTTTGCTCTCAGGTTCCAATAGACACAATACCTCACTTATCTGTTCCTGATCTCATATATACAAGATACCTAGTTTACAAAAGCTGAAACTCTCAAGAAAAGATCTAATAATCTCATTTCTGCAGAGCACTGTAAGGAAAAACCATTTAAACTGATGCATACCCTTAAGCTGAGACTGTTAGGAGGCAGCCTAATTTTGGTGTGTACTGCTTGATGAAATATTTGTGGATAGCTTAGAAAAGTGGAAGAACTAATACAACATCAAGAGACAAAGCAGCTCTTCTTGCCACTTCCACTGTGTCATAAGCTGCTGGAACTGGCAATTTCATGAGAAATTTCCAGCATTGATCTATATAAAATGGAAGAAAAAAACCCAAACAAACAAAAAAATTCAACCAAATCAACCAACCAACCAACTAAAAAAAAAAAAAACCACCAAAAAATTACTAGATTCTTTGGTTTGTTTCCAAAACTCCATATTAGCAGAAGAAGAAGGATTTGCCACCAGAATCAGTTCCACTTCCAGACAATGTCCCTAGCCATTATGCAGTAGGACTTTTAGGGACACCTCAGATGTGTGTGTATGTGTTCTTATTCCTAGCACCTCAATTTTCTGTCAATGAATCCATGTCTGTGATAAAAACCTTATGAGGAGACACAACTCTACTTTGAAAACAATTCTCTCTGGAGGAAGAAGTGCAAAATTTCATTGATGCTCTGATTGTGGAGATGTTGATAATGCTAAGGAAAGAAATAGGGCTATCCCTTCTCACTACAAAATCTGAAAAAGTTTTAGACCCTGCTGCTGCTTCTAATACTGACTTGTGGGTCTAATTTATGATCAGATCAAATAGGAGCCATTAAAACAACTCATAAACATACTGAAATAATAGATCCCTGCGCAAAAGTTGTCTAGATGGAGACTGACACTTCAGTAATAAAGGAAGTGGAAATGAGCATCAACCTCCAAGTGAGGATAGAAACCCAAAAGATACTGAAACAGATGTCCTGCTTGCTTGAACTGGGCAGGCACTACCCTAAGGGTGCAGTTCACCTCTCTGGCTAAAGCCACTGGCTTCATGGAGGGCTATATTTGGCCTGGTGTTCACAGCCACTGGAAGAAGATGAGTACTTGCAGGGGGCCCACCAGTGCCTCTTTTGAACTGAGACTAACTGAGCCCCTTTAAAATGGTGATCAGCTAATGGTACTGTACCAATACAGAGCATCTGCTGTACCAAGAGATAGATTCCCTTAAAACCAGCTGCAGCCTAAGTGCTTCTCCTCAACTGGCACTTTCTACCTCTGTGCTTGCTTGTGCATCACAGCATTCATCAAGTTTGCAAATCACTAACACTATCACATGGCATTTCCATTATAGGTATTAACCTGACTGTGTGGAAGCTGTGGAGGCTTTATGATGCTGGATCTGCACCATTCCTTTTGTATATCCAGAAATGCATGTTAGAGTTATTTCTTCCCCATTACCTTAGCCTAAAATCCACATTTTCATCAAACCCCACTCAATAGCTTATTTGAATCCATGCTAACACTGGATAGCAACACACTATAACAGACATTAATTTTAAAAGTCCTACTGTGCCCGGATTAGTAAAGTCCTCCTCCCGTGGAGTTTGGTCATGAAAATCCACATGATGCACGTCCACTGTCCCCCACCCACCACAGATCACCCACCACTCCTTAGCATCCTGCAACAGCCATAAGACTGCAGTACAAGAGGCCAAAAACTATGGTGTGCCCCAGCAGGACATTGGAAGAGACCAAGGATGCTGGCAGCATTTCCACTCTCCGAAAAAACACAGAGATTTGCTATTTGAAATGTCCAGATCTCATCAGAAATTAGTGCAATGAACCTCATGTTATAGAGGAAAACAAAAGAAACAAACCAAACCAAAGTCAACAGGTGCAGATGGTTGGACCTGAGGGAAAAACTTCCTTTCTTATCTACTTTTGGTGATGGATGTTGCTTTAAGGATGTCTGACAAACAAATCAATTAAACACATAGAGCTGGTGCAAATATGGGTAACTGCCTTCAGACTTTTCCAAGCAATCTGTGTGTCTGTGTGATCTCCAGCATGGGCAGCCTTGACAGAGAGTAGAAGAAGGACTGAAGAGGATCAAAAAGGGGTTTAAAAGAGAGGCAAGGCAGTGAGTTCCTAGAGACACTAAAAAATTGGAAGAACGAACTGAATAGCAAACAGCAATTTTGGGGGAAATGCCTCTTGGGACTGTGGGTCCAAAAAAAGGGGATTCTGGCAGAAGAAATGTGAGAGGGAGGGAAAAGAGAAAATTTCCTAATATGAAGAGACAGGGGGAGGAAAGGATTGAGGGACCACAGGGAATTTAGCAGTAGCAATTACAAAGAAAGATGGGAGGCAGATAACAAGGAGATATGAGAACTGGTGATAGACACTCTGGAGTATGAATGGAAAAATACATCCAAATAATCAAAATGATGAGCTAGTCAGGGCACTGGGGCAGTGGCAGGGAACATTTTCCAGTGTGTTTTGAAGTGCTAAAGTTAGCAGGCTCATTTCTAGCGTCTTCCTCTGTAGAAAATGGAAAGAGACAGGCTTCTTCAGGGAGCATATCAAAGCAGCAACGTTTTTTTCTGAAGAGCCTGTCTCTCTACTCTCCCAGTAGGGAGCCAAGCTGCATAACCAAAGTATCTACATGGAACACCTAAAACAAACACATGCCAAAATAACATCAACTAAAACCTGTGAACTGCGATAATTTGGATAGCAGGTAGTAGAAAAAAGGGAAACAACAGAAATAAAATAAAGAAATTCAGAAGAATCTACTCAGAAAAAAATCAATTTTTTGTTGATTATTCTGGTGAACATTTGACAGCCGTTTCTCATACATTAACTGGAAGTAGTTGAATTGTAATTCTATTGATGCGAAGTTGAACACCTTAAATAAACAAAAGCTCTCAAAGCCATGAGAATAAAGTTCAAGCGTGTAACTTATTTATCCATTTGAGTTAAATAAGTAAAATCTGTGCCACAATTTTATTCCCATACTAGTTTTTCTCTTGAGCAAATAATTATGCATGCTACATCTCACTGCATGGGCAGTCCACAAATAAATTTTGAAATTTGTTCTTTTAAATGAAAGATGAGAATTCTCCAGCAAATGCATTATAGACTCCAAATCATTCAGGTTTAAATGCTCAGTATTCAAGGCTAACTTAAATACTTCCTTCAATTGTGAGGCACTGACTATTGATATTAAAAGGTGTGTTGGTATTAGGGGGTTACACAATCTGAAGTTTCCTGCTCAAGACCATTAAGCACTCACATGTAAATTCTTTTGCTTGCAAACTGCATTCGTTTGAATTTCAGTGGAATGCAAAAATAGAAAAAACAAACAACTAGAGAAAGTTTCCTTCAAAATGTCAACATAAACCAGGACTTTTATGCCTCTCTTTGGCTCTTTTCTACTTGTTGATCTCTTTCTTTGCAAGTTACTCTTTCTGTCCTTGTGTCCCTAACAAGCTAAGCATGAGAGCACAAGCACTTCGAGCAAATGAGTTGTTACCCTGAAAGACTTCCCATGATTGGGGTCTGAAGCAAAGACCTTTTGCAAATCTACATCTCTTCAAATCTAGGATTTGGATAGGATGAAGACTGGAAATGCTCCAGACATAGAATTAGGGAACTATGCTTCTTGAAATATTTGTTATGTTTATGGTGGTATTTTAAGACATAAGACACTTGCAAATGTCACTGCACCCTTGTTATTGCTCACAAACAGTATAAAGTCTGTGCAAGAGGGGTTTCTGTAAAAATACTGATTGGAAAGAAGTTTCTAAAAGGATGCTTGGAAATGTATCCTGGTGATTTTATTGGAAATAAAAAGCTAACAATTACAGGACATCTCTGTGCAAGAAAATCCCAGTGCTCAAAATACAGGTGCCTGATGACTATTTCTAAGTAACTTATGCAAATTTCACAAGGAGTATTGGTTCTGATACTGCTCATCTGAATACTCTTGCAGGGTCATTCTGCCATGTCCAAACACTATGAACAGAAAAAGAGCTGACAAAAAATAATTAAACAGATGGGTATGAAAATCACTACATAAAACTGTGGAAGTTTTGAAGCTGGTTTGAAGCTGGCTCCCTGCCAAGTCTCCAAACCTTACCAGGAAGATTCCTCTAAGGTAGCTGCCCTGGTTTTGGCTGGATTAGTTAATTTTTTTCTTAGTAGCTGGTACAGTGCTGCATTTTGAATGTAATGTGAGACTAGTGTTGGTAACACATGGATGTTTTAGTTGTTACTAAGGCCTGCTTACCCTAAGTCAAGGACTTTTCAGTTTCCCCTGCTCTGCCAGTGAGCAGATGCACAAGAAGCTGGGAGGGAGCACAGTCAGGACAGCTGATCTAAACTGTCCAAAGGGTTATTCCATACCACGGAACTCCATTCCCATTATATAAACTGAGGGGAGTTGGCCAGAACACGCTACTCAGGTGCAGGCTGGGCATCAGTCTGTAGGCGGTGAGCAATTGTGCATCTCTTGTTTCCCTTGGATTTTATCCCACTCCCTCTCCTTTCCGTTCAAATTGATATTGTAATTATTATAATTTTTATAATAATCATTATTAGATTTTATCTTGTTTCACTTATTAAAATGTTCTTATCTCAACCCACAAGTTTTACTTTTCTTTTTTTCCCAATTCTCTTCCCCACTACAGTGGGGGTGGGGGCAGGCGGTAATCTAGTGGTTGCATGGTACTTGGCTGCTGGCTGGGATTAAACCACGACAGTAGCATTAAATCAGGAGAGAAGAAGCAAAGTCAGTGATGGTGGTGGGCTTAACTATACTAAGCCCAGCAATTCAAAACAGCAGTGTATGGACAAGCACAGCAAGCAGAAGAGATTAGGGTGTAGCCAAACACTAACGCATCTTCAGAAATATGAAACACCATCAGAAATCAGCTTCCTTTACATCAAAATGCAAGCAGACTTCTCAGGATGATTGGTGGTGCTGTGCAGAAAACAGTTGCTGCAAGCCAAATCTACCATAAGTAAAAGAAGTGCATTTTGAAGGATTGCATTGTGAGAAAAGTCAGACTGTTTAATTAGGAATCAATGATTAATTTTGATATGTTGTTCTTAACAATAACTATGATGTAAAGGAAATTTAACAGGTAGCTCCATGAACAGAGGAGTAGATGGAACCTGGATCCCCAAATGCCTGTGTCTTAGTACTTAAGAAGATGAGAAGCTTTGCCTGCAGTTGGGTGTTTTTAAAGTCTTCCTCTCAGATGGTTTCACCATTACCTAACAGAGGTTTAGTGCTCCTGCTGCAGTCCTCCTTTCAATAAGAACATTTATGGGATCCCTCTTTTTTTCCCCCCATCTACTTTAATGCAACTGGTAGTTCTTTAGTCTCTCCGAGGCCTCAGCCTCTCTGTAGATTTGGTCATGGTGTGCTGTGGTCATTGGATGAAGGACAAACACTTTCCACATGCATAGATGTATGTATACACAGAGAGCATAATCCCACACCCCTCATTTCCTAACAGATCATCCAAACAAAAATAAACAGGGTTTTTCAAAATGACAAATCGTAACAGTGTTCCCAGAAAAGGCCAAATAGAGCACAAAAAGGCGAAAAATTAGGTTTTGCAGATTTTGTTTTGAAATTACTTTGTTTGTTTTTACCTACAGCCAATCATTCTCTGGCAAGGTTTCCAAGGTGATCTGTGTGTAAGCAGAAGAGAACAGAGTTCAGTCTTCCAGACCCAGTCCTGGCACTCAATTTTACAGGAGTAAAATTGAGCTTGAACTGCTCTTCATTTGCAAACTGAGCTCAGCTGGTGCAGGTACAGCTGAACCCCACATAGTCTGAAACTGCATACTCAAGCAAGGAATTACCAGAAGTTAGAAAGCTCTCACGCTGCCAGGGCAAATTGCAAAGGGTCTTGAGTCACTGCTGAACAGTGGTCACCAGGCCTCCAAGTGCTATCCTACCTCACTCACAGTTGGTTTTGCCCACGCCCACATTTGCCTACAAGTAGGAGAATTCCTCAAAATCTATTTCCACAACTCAGTTCAGAGAGGTGGGCAGCATCTCTCCAAGGGCTCAATATATTTGTCTTATCTATAGAAGGAAATCCATCCCACCAGTCTCCCAATGCAGTGGTCCATCCACATGGAAAGGAGCAGGGAGGGAATGTCCTTCCAAGCAATAGAGACACTTCCAGTAACACCTCACAGAGGTGTCCAGTAATGGAAATGAGCCCAATACCATCACAAGAAAGGAACCATTTGGACCCCTTAGGCAGTCTGGGGTTTGTTTAGTCAGATTCATGTCCTTTTTAATTCAAGGGTTCTGGAGAAATGTGAATCTTACACTTTGTGCTATTAAACACTGAATCCCAGGGATGTCAGTGGATCTCACAATAACAGTCACACAGGCAGTGAAATGAGAGACCACATAAGACCCAGTGGAGATGGGGTAGGGTGCTACAAGAAGGCAATGAAATATGCTCTGAAGACATTTAAGTATCTAATTGTAGCAATGAGAAAAAGCAAATGTCTGCAGTTCTGTCTTTGTTACACAGTACAACTCCACACAGCTAATTTGATTCCGTCTGTGAAAAATCCAGAAGAAAAACATTTAGTCCTGTTCTCCAGGACCACTTCCTGTGATTTAGAACATGGGCATCACACAGATTCACTGCTGGTTCCAAAAATGGAAACATCCAGCCTTTCTTGCCGTATTGGTCATGATGACATTTGAAAAGACAATTTGCTTAACACTACTGTTAAAAGAACCAAAGATAACACCTGAAACCAGAGTGATGTGCATTTCCTCATAGCTGCTTGTGTTTCAGTTAAGAAACATGGTTTGTTTTCCAGTACGTGTTATCACTTGCTGTGTTTACATCATGTCAAAAGTGATAAAGAAGCAGAATCAAAACTGTATTAATCCTGCATAATTAATACTTTAAATGCATGTTATTGTTTGAATGGGTTCAGCAACATGATTCCTGAAAGAGTGCAAACAAGGGACACTGAGCAGGAAGCTCTAAGCAGCACAAGCAGTGGGTCTGGGCAAGAGCCTGTTTATGTCCTTCCCTTGAGAAAGGGGTTGTGTATTTGACAACAAATACTTTTTCCAGACAACAGCAGTTCATTGCACTGAGTGGAAGGTTCTGGTTTTGAATGAAACTTTGCTGGAAAGGTTTCACATCTTTCACATTGTCAAAAGCTCATTTAGGGCAACCACCTCAGATGATCAATAAATCAAAGCCTAATTGGTAGGTGTAGTCAATAAGCTTCTTTCTTGGTCTTTCTCAGCAGGACATCTAGAAGCTGTTACTCATCGTATAAGTAATCAGAGAGTAATTGGGCCAGAGAGACTGATGCCCTAACCTGCCATGGGGAGATTAGGACATGCCACTTGCACCACAGTGGACAGCTTCTGTCTGTTCAGGGACATTTATACTCCCAGATAGGCATCTAGAGTCCAGACCAACACAGACATGATTTCACAGCTCAGCTTAATAATTCTGCCAGACCAGATTTCCACCTGCACCCTCTCCTTTCAACATGCACTCAGAAGTAACTCCAAAAGACCTGCCAAACCCAGAGGTCCCAGGAGAGAGCAGTGCTCCATGATCTGGGTTTGGCTGTTGGGTGTCTATCGTTCATTTCTATTTTAAAATACAGAGGGCTGCTGAAAACCACGTCTCAGAAGGGTCAGATTCAGGCAGGTCAGAGTGCCTTGTACTGAACTCAGAGCACTTGCAGCAAAGACTGCTTCCAGTAAATCCAGCTGTGGTTAAGAGCCAGGAAAGGCTGGGCAGGAAGGAGGCTTTATCTACCTTCCATGAAAGGAAACGGAGGAATTTTTGGTCCTCAAGCTGGTACTGACTTTTCCCAGAAAATCACCTCTAGCATAGCACTATGCCAATGCACAGCTCAAGATGAAAGATACTGTGCAAACCTTCTGAGCCCTGCTGCTGTGTGTGCCTGTGCTGCTGTCAAGCACATCTAAGGCAACTTTGCCATCCTTTCACCTTCATTCCACATCTGGGGTTGCTGATATATGGCAAAGTGGCGAATGTGGTATTTGCTGTGTTAGTCCTGTGTGTGCTGCTAGCTATAGGAATGGGCACATCTCCACTGCTTGGCATCCACAGCTTTCAAACCCCACAGGTGTTTTTGATGTATTCCTCTGTGGGTAAGATATGTGAAGTTCCACTTCTGATATTCCTGTGTACTTTGACTCTTGAACCTGCAATTAGTTGAAGACTCTTAAGTAAAAAGTGAGCACAGTGCAGGTAGTGGGGCTTCCCTGTTATGCAACTTCAGTGTTCAGCAACTTCCTTGGTAATTCTCATTCAGTGAGTTACCTTCCAGATTGCTCAACCCATGGAAATGTATATATTAAACCATATTTTCACCTTCTTCATTTGGGGAGATGGTGGCCTATGCTAACGAGGAAGGGTAGGTTCCCTATCCTGGGGAAATGTCAAGTGAAATTCTTTCCTCCAAAAGCCCTGGACGGCGATCCAAGTTTGCAGTGTAACCCCATTCAGGCGGAGCTCTGCCCTGGCGCCGCATCCCGAAGCTTGGGCGCCCCGGGGCCCGGAGGCGCGGGGCGGCTGCGATGGCCCGGACGCCCGGCGGGACCGCGCGGGGTATCACCGCCCCTTCTCGCTTCGCGGGGGCGCGCACCGCCGCGGCGAGAGCGGGCACGTACCGTAAAGCCCCGGCCGCCCGTCCCGGCGACAACGCTTCCCCGGCGCCAGCCCGCTCCCCCCCGCCCCAGCAGACACACGTGAGACCGCGCGGGCGCACACCGCACTGTCCCGCGGGCGGACACCGGCCCGCCTCTCTTGCTTCTGTCCCGGTGTGCGCATCGCACCGTTCCGCACCTGTCCCGTCGGGGGACACCGCAGCGCACAGCACCGCTCCGCTTCTGTCCCAGTGCTGTGCACCGCACCGCCCCTGACGCGGTCCCGGCGGGGGGCACCTCCCCGGGGCCCGTCTTCATCTGCTTCCTCCTGCTCAGGCCGCTCTGTGCCAGCCCTGAGGGGGCAGCAGCTGCCCCTCTAATTTTGGGGCAGATCCTTGGCTCCAAGGGTGAATCCCTCTGGTAGAATGGCGCGCTTCACCGCCTGGGACTATGTGGTATTTGCGGCCATGCTGCTGATCTCAGCCGTCATTGGGGTCTACTACGCCTTCGTGGGAGGGGGGCAGAAGACATCAAAGGACTTCCTCACGGCAGGCCGCAGCATGAGTGCCCTCCCGGTTGCACTGTCCCTCACTGCCAGCTTCATGTCAGCCGTCACCGTGCTGGGCACCCCTGCCGAAATCTATCGCTATGGTGCCGTCTTCTGCGTCTTTGCCATCACCTACTGCCTGGTGGTGCTGTGCAGTGCCGAGATCTTCCTGCCCGTTTTCTACAGGCTGGGCATTACCAGCACCTATGAGGTAAGGTTGAGTGGAAGGAACCTTTCCCCAGCCTTTAGGGAGCTTGGGGGGATCTCATGCCTGCTTCTACATGTCTGTCCTCCATCTCTTCCTGCAAATCCCCTGCACTATCTGCTCTCCTGTGTCACCACACTCCTGAGAGCAGGCTGCAACCGGCTCTGTCCCCAAGTCTGCCCACACTGTCTCTGCAGAGAGGAGATGCTCAACCCTGCTGTCTTGGCTCAGGAGCTGTGCGTCATGCCAGATTTGTTTCCTCACTCCAGATACTCAGTTCAGTAGGTGGATTAATCTTTGTGCAGCTTGGATGGTGACATGTCATTAATCATCTGTAATTAATGCACAAGAGCATCTACTATAGGAACCAGAGTTCTCACATCATGCTCCCTTCAGATTGGTTTCTAAGCCTAGGTGTAACCACAAAAGTCCCCTTTTGGCAGACTATGTATCTGTGCTGTTCCTAGAGATTTTAGGGACACTCCTTGCCACCTGAGGCTGTTTACACCACTGAATGTCTTCATCATGCATATACAGGGAAGTCAGCAAGTGCTCTGTGTCTGCGAGCATTCTCTTACTTCCACCAAAATAAGGCTGAGCTGGTCTTCAGCTCAGCCTGTAAGTTAAACCTATAGCCATCAGGGCAGAGACATCTGGGGTGGTGGGACAATCACAGGTCAAGTCTGACTGTTTTGGGGTGGGGAAGCATCTGGTCAGGATTTTCTTCTGATTCAGAACATTGGTGCAACCTCTTTATCTTCCTGCTTGAAGGTAGTTCATAGCTGCAGATTTGGAGGCAACTGCTTTTTTGACAGAGGACTTTGGGAAAGGAGCATCGGTGCAGGTGAAAATCCTTGACTAGCTACTTTGGTCTTTAGCATTTTATTACACTGAACAGAGGTGTTGCAGCACTGGAGGCTGAAAACAAGATTTCTGTTGGTAGATTTAGATAAGGATCCACCAACAGAAATCTCTGGTGGCTTCCAGTGTGTTTTAAACTACTAATCTTTGGACTGTCATGATGATACTTAAATAGGGCTCTTTTAAATAAAGGTTTATAATTATGACTGGAAGCTCACTGATTATCTTGGGGTTAAACCAGAGTAATGCACCTATAAAAGATACATCTTCTATTTCTGGACAGAGTTCAGAGTTCTAACAACTTTTTGTGTGTGTCCAGGGGTTCTGGACTGCTTCCTTGTGTGGACATGCTCACAGATCACATTTTAAATGCTCAGTTCACAAGTGAGCACTTTGAGATGCTTCAGTGTTTGTGTTGATTGAACAGATTGTCAGGCAAATGAGATGCCTCTTGTACAACCACACACCAAGAAGGTTGTTAGGGCAGATAGTGGGAAGAAATCTGTCCTACAGCATGACAAACTCATTCAGAGATTGTGTTGTCCCAGGCTAGACAGAAAAAATGAGGATTTCTGTTTCACAGGTGGCTGAATTTTGACTTACTAGTAAAATATGGCAGGCTGCCTTGGGCAGCGCAAAAGGTGAGATTACCACTGAAAACCTTCTGCCCTCTCTCACAGCAGTTTAGATGGATACACATAATATGCCAGAGTTTCCAAATCGACTTAGAAATAGTCACAACGTTTTCTTTTTCTCTCTGATTTCACAACACAATTGGGTTTTGTTGTTTGCTGTTGTTTGGACTTGATTCTTGTGGATTTTTGTCCCTTCCAGCTCAGGATAGTCAATGATTTTGTGATAATATATCCTGGTCTTTTCTGTAGACTCCACTGTATACTGAGTAGCTTATGTCTACTTCACTTATTTGTGTTATTACCCTGTGGTGAGGTCTGTAAAAAGATATCAACTCAAGTTGAAAGAGTTATCCATCAGGATGACTCTACGAGTTTTGGCCATTCATGCAAATGTAAAAACAATGCTATGCTCTTTCTTTGTTTCTTATTGCTTCATTCTAGTGAAGTGATGGATTCATTCCTATCAATAGTGTCAAATTTCAATATAAACATTGATATTTTCTTCTCTTTTGCAGTATTTAGAACTTCGGTTTAATAAATATCTACGCCTCTGTGGAACGGTCCTCTTCATTATACAAACGGCAAGTAAACCTTGAAGCTGTTCTGTGGTCCTCAGGGCCACCAGAATTATTTGGTTGAGTGTAACTGCTGTTTTCTCTGAGCAGTTGATGAGGTTACCAGAGTGCCTGGGTGGCTGGGAGCAGGAGAAACAAAGCCCTTTCTGCTCCAAAGTGGTGAGAGGCAGAGCAGATGCTGGGCTACCTGACTCTCGGGTCTCTGTGTGCACTGTTGAACACCCTGAGCAGTCACTTGACATTAGCACCATGCTAAGAGACGAGCGACCCTTCACTGCAGGGTAGCAGTGTGAAGAGCAGTCATTCGCTTGCCTGCTGGAGAAACCCACAATGGGTTCAAAATATAAACATGTCCCAGTTATATACAGTGGCAGTTTTCATCCTCTGGTGTGTGGATTCTTGGAGTCTAACCAATTTTCAAGGGTCTGTGAAAGGTGATAAAACAAGCTGTCAGGAGCTGTCATTTACTCTGCAAGGATTTGCACCACCACCACTGCAAAAAAACTAGGTATCTGCAAACTGAGAAGTAGAAAATTGCTGCCCTTGGGAATGTTAAACTAAAACAGTCCCTGAAATTATTGCTGGTACAGTTTTCTGTATCTAGTCCATTCAGACAGTCAGTATGAGACCACAGCTTGCAAATGTCAGGGTGTGCCAAATGCACCAGAAATTAAAATGTGTTCTTTTCACAATTTTGAAGTTGAGTTTTGGGGTAATTCGGAGTAAGAATGAATATGCAATCAGAAAGCTTTTTAAGTAATAAGCTTGCTTTCTGTACGTTTTTAAAATTTTTTAAGGTACACCAGAATTTACAGGCCAATCACACACACACCAATAAGATGGTTCTCAATGCAGTGCTCATTACTTGTTTGAGCAGTGCTGCTTAGCTGGCATTTATGGATACACAAGCCCATAGGAAAACTAGAGTGCTAGCATGTGTGAAACCTGACACTGTTTCATCAGCATGTGAAGACATCACAGTTGCGTAACTTGGAACAAGCTAAGCATAATCTTTGCTTTCAAAAATCAGAAAAGTAATTCTATGGAACTTAAATATGTGCTCGAGGAAATTAACTAAAGATCGGTAGGTGGCTTTCTCTGTTAAGCACTAACAACTTTACCTGAATAAATAAAACAATTGTGAGGAAAGAAAACCTCCCAAGATTTTAATGGTGTAATTTTAACTCTTCTGTGAATATTGGGATATAGGTAAAAGAAGGAAAAGAAAAGGATATGTAGTAGTACAACAACAGTAACAAAAACCTACTGAAGAATTGGCAAGATTGTATCAGTCCTATTTAAATTTACACCAAAATGTGACTGTAGTTGTGACAAATTTTAATTTCTGATGGTTCTGGCACTTACTTGCTGTGTATGAGAAAGTCATAAGTTCTCATGCTGAATCTTTTGAATTAGCAGTAGAAGGAAAAAGAATTGGCTTGATGGCTGCATTCAATGTGTTGCAGCCAACAATGGGGATTGTTCAACCTGGAGAAGAGAAGACTGCGGGGAGACCTTATTGCAGCCTCTCAAAGGGGGCTTATGAGAAAAGTAGAGAGAGATTTTTACCAAGACCTGTAGTGACAGGACAAGGGGTAATGGTTTTAAGCTGAAAGAGGGTAGATTTAGAGTGGATATAAAGAAGAATGTATTTGCAACAAGGATGGTGGGACACTGGACCAGGTATCCCAGAGAAGTAGTGCAATGCCCCATCCCTGGAAGTGTTCAAAGTCAGGCTGGATGGGGCTCTGAGCAACCTGATCTAGTGGAAGGTGTCCCTGTCCACGGTAGGGGAGTTGGACTGGATGTTTAAAGGACCGTTCCCACCAAACCCTTCTAAGATTCTATGGCTCAGCAGCACATATTGACAGTCACTATATGGACTGCAAGTCAACATTGACTGGGCTTGACAGGTGTCAGCAGCTGCCTGTGAAGTGATGCATCTGGTTCTGAGGATATATTTGCCAGGGACTGGTCAGGAGTGGCAGCTTTCTTGTAATACAAGCTATATATGAAAATCTAGAGAGGACTCATGGCAATGAGAGAAACAAGCATGCACACACAGAGGCAGGGAGTTAGAGTACAGGTAGGAATAACTATTTCCCCAATGGCCTCACTATCCTTTCTGGCATGTGCTTGTATCAGGTGTACATCAGGGGCCCAGCACAATTAGGTTAGACTGGGTGAAGCAGCTTCTCCATATTAGTTTCCTCCTATAGCTGGAGTGCTGCTCCTTCCATTTACCTCTTGGCTCCATCCCCAGCGTTGCCACTGGCCATTGGTAGAGCTCTACCTTGGGAACTGGATTTGATCTGCTCAAAAGCCACAGCAAGTAATCCAGTGGTTAGCAATCCTGCTCTGGTTTACCACAAGTGCCTAGGGCAGACTCCACACTTGCAGGAAGGGCAGAGGCTCACTGAATCCTGGATGACATCTGATTCTGCTGTTTTTCCATGCCCAAGTCCCACCGCTGTAAATCAGGGAGTCAGAAGAGTCCAGCCGTGGAAAGCTGATGCAAGTCAGCTTAGGACCTGTCTGTGATCTAGATCTTTTGAATCGAGACCACTGACCTTCACAGAAGTCATCTGCACATTGCAAGCTATATTCTTCTGACCCATATCACAGCTGAACTTGGGGCAGTAATAACAGCGATGAAAAAGGAAACAGGATTTAAAAATATACACAAGGAAATTGTAGAGGATATCAGTGTATGAATCCCATTGTGCCCACTAAAGTAGATGGAGTAGCTACTCGATTTGTCTGTATCTTTACTGTGGCTGAAAATATAAAGCTGCTGATAATCATGTATGGCTTCATCTTACAGGTGATAATCATATATGGCTTCATCTCACAGGATGAAGATTATAATTCCTTATAATGCTATCCGTAACAACTAGCTGGTGTTGTATTTTGTATTCTTACTCACATGCATTAGAGCTGTATACTGAAAGGCATATTGATCCCAAGACTGAGAAAATAGATAGTAATAGGTTCCTTGGCAAACCACCTGTAAACCTCATTAACTTTCTTTTCCTCTTGTTTCCTTTTGCAGTTTTAAAGGAATAAAATAAGTTAATTATGAAATCCAGGAGAAGATGAAGAGGGATTTTGTATTTAAGAGTCCCTGGTATTTGTTTTAGTAACACTTGGCTGTGAGACTGCAGAGTTTATTAGACTCAGTCATTCATCTTCTAATTGGAATTATTTGCCAACAGTTACAAATTTAGGAAATATAGACTACCTAAGTGCTTGAAAAGAAATAATCTCAGGAAGCTATCACCTTTCCAGGAATTTACATTTATTTTGATCTTTAATCTTCTTTTTCCTTCTAGACTTTATACACTGGTATTGTCATTTATGCTCCAGCTTTAGCACTAAATCAAGGTAAGATGAATATACTGCAACTGTTCTTCTACTGATATATTTTTTTTCCCTGCATGTAGTACTGGTATCCTTTTTTTTTTTTTTGGTAATGCACACCTGAAAATATAGCTCAAGTCTTGACTGTAAATTTTATGATGGGAACTCTGTAATCCTAGTCCCTTAATCCCTACCTGCAAGGAACTACAGAAAAGATTTAGAGGAAAACCTCCACTCATTTGCTCTACCTCTGATGCAATACCTGTAGTTAATGGGCGCATTCAGAAAAGTTAAGGCTTAAGTAAATTTTGAAGGCAATGCAGACACTAAACATGAAATTAATTCCTCTGGTTAAGTGCTCTTCTTCAAGATGAGGGCGAGGCAAAAGTTCTGTAAATATGGTTTTGGACTTCCTGGAAATGTTTAATGTGGTCTCTCATTTTGCCAGGAAAACCAAACCAACAGAAAAGAGATTGTCAACTTAAGATATTTGTTGTGATATTTACAAAATTAAATATTTCCATTTTCTGCTTCACAGTGACTTTTTGCTTTGAAAACGAGCCACATTTATTTCTAAAAGAGTAAAAAGCTTTTGTATGGAGCCAAATTAAACTTTTAATCTGACACCATTAATTTGTCTGTTTGGCAAGAAAAGGGAATAATAAAATGCAAATTAAAAATTAATCATTTTGGCTAGAATCAAGTTACAGTTTTTCTGCTCATTGGATATTTTTTTGGCTTTTTGCTTGAACAAAATGGAAGAAAAAAACACAACACTGTCTGTACTGGTCTTCTTCAGTGTGAACTCACAGGTTTTACGTCTTTGATATTCATATTTGCCTTGCATATACGTAGGAAACCAAGCTATGATTTTGCTAAATCCCAACTAGAAGAATTTACGTTTTTCATTAGTTTCATTGCTGTGGTTCTCATTAGCCTGAACTGTCTGTTGGGGAGTCCCCTGATGCCTTGCCTGACACCACACAAGCATGCCAAGCTGGGGCAGTAACAGCCTGTATGTCATCCACAGCACAGTGTTGTATGGTGTAAATATACTACCCTTAAGAGAAAGAAGAATGAAAAAAAGGCTTTTAGTCTGATGCATTTCTTCCAGACCATGCTTGAACGACCTTGCCTCCGTGGAGAACACCTATTCTGTTTACTTGCGTAAATCCCTGCCTAGGGGCTCTGTGGTGCTACCCAGGTGCTTCAAGGAAGGTCATGTATTTTAAAATCTTCCTGAGCTGGGACCTACAAATATATTGGATGTGTTGTCTGGTAGTGTTCACATTAAAGACAAATAGTTTCTTAGATCCTGAAATATATCTAACTTTTTAGCAGTTTCCAAATCTGTTACAACTGTTTCATTTTTAGAACTGGTTAGGCCAAATCCCCTGGTTTAGACACACTAATCTTTTCATTGCCATTTTTACCTCCTACCTCTGCATTTAACTTATTTCTAACTTTTTTCAGCAATGACATTGAGGGTGAAAAATCAACCTTCAGTGTTTTGTCCCCAGTGCCTCATTCATGCTGGTGCCATTTCCCTCTCTTTCAGTCACTGGCTTCGACTTGTGGGGTGCAGTGGTGGCGACTGGCGTGGTCTGCACTTTCTACTGCACGCTGGTATGTGGGCCCTTAGGCTGAGAAAAATCTCTGTTCCTTTCACTGCTCACATCAAATATGGAATTTATTAGATAGCGGCCTAATAATCAGGTTACCACCTGGAAGTACATTTCACAGTGTAGATGTGGCCAGAAGGCCACATTCACCCAGGGGCATCTCTGGATGCATTGGCAGTCACTATGTGACTCAAACCTTTTCTGTTTTGATACATTCAAACTTTTGTTGTGGCTGAAAGAACAGTAAAAAGATAGATTTCCCTTCCTAAAAATCCTGTGATTTTTCTTCTGATCTAGTAGAGTTTTGCTGTGTAATTTGTCAATTTGTAATTTGTCAAACAACTTCTTATTGCAACTGTAACAGTCCTGTCTGTTATTGCATAGAGCCACTGAAAATAGCACGTGCCACATGAACAGATTGGTCTTCAAATTAGTGTTAATTGACCAAGTGTTGGATTAAATCGTGTGTATTTTTATTCCATGAATGGTATACCTTCTGGAACTAGTACTACTGAATATATATAAGTAAGATGAGCACTGTCTGCAAATTTATCTTTTGATACAAACTTCTGAATCAGGCTATGTGATGAAGAAAATACTGGATTAAACTATGTGTATGGCCAAAGTAAATGCTACTGCACTTCAAAAAAGGGCCAGGATGTCCTGAATAGGTTCCAGAATACAATCCTAAAGACAGCAGTACACAATAGTTCTATTAAAGAAGAAGATGAAATTCATCTATTATACATCATCTGAACAGTAATGTTTCTGTTAGTTGAATGTGAGTACAAGACAAGAGTGCTGCTACCCTGTTGTATCTGATATGTGCTGTTCCTCATGCAGGGCGGTCTGAAGGCAGTGGTGTGGACAGACGTTTTCCAGGTTGGAATCATGGTTGCTGGATTTTCATCTGTGATTATACGAGCTGTGGTGGTTCAGGAGGGAATTGGACGCATTGTAAATGATTCCTACCATGGTGGAAGATTAAACTTCTGGGAGTGAGTTTGTACTTGCAGATGATGTGCCTCTTTATTCCTACAAATAGAGCCCATGTGATTGTGAAATTGAACTGCTATTGAAGGGAGAGGAGGAGAGGAGTTGTGACCCAATTTTTGTATATTTTTAAACAAGCTTACCTAGTTTGAGGGATATTTTTTATGTTTTCGACCATGCAAAATCTTGTAAAGAGAAAAACCTTTTTACTTTGTCAAGTAGTTGTTTTAAGGATATATTTTGGATTGCACTGAAAGAGAATGGTGAATAGAAGAGGGCAGTTGTATTTTTACTTACAATTTGAAAACAGCTGATTTGGCATTTGAGCTACTGAATGAAAACAAATGGGAAAATAATGGTTTTTGCCTAATCTGAAAAAGGGAAGTATTTTTCTTTTCCCTGAAAGATACAAGTATTTAATATTTGTATATTTACATATGTTTGATAGTATTTTACCCTCCGTTATTGTAACTAACCATAGCCTAAAAATATAATTTTACAAGTTCAGGAATATTCAGTCTGACAGTGTTGAATCAAAAACCACTTTAAGTAAACAGGTTATTGTACCTTTGATGAATATATGATTCCTCTGAGAAACTTCACTAAATGCTATTAATGAAAGTTTAGTGTGAGAAGTATTGTGATTTTTCCTTTGTCTGTCAGTTCACAATATTAATCAGGTTGGTCTGTAAATTTTTTCACCAAGTTCTTCAGTAAGTTATTCATCTGTGGGTATTTTTTTCTTCTTGCGAACAGTAATTTTTTTCAATTTGTTCAGCTGATTTGCAGTGGTTACACTGCATTGCTTATTCTCCCAATCGTAGATTCACAGATGGAAAAAGAAAAGGAATAAAGGCATGTAATAGGTGAAATAGTATTACCACATTCACCAAAAATTAAATTTATTGCTATATTAAAGTGTGATTTAAAAATAATAATTATTTATGGCCACCTAAAATCTGCTATTTACTTAGAGCTAAACTAGCAAAACGTTTTACAGAGGCTCTGTCCACAAAGGTTGGGCTTGCAAACACACCTTTATACTGGTGTTAGACTGATGTCCCTCTAGATAAGCAGGCATATTACACTTTTTACTGGAGCATCATTTCATCACAACAGTCACAGGCATCATAGAACTTTGCTTAAGACTGTAGTTTATAGGCAAATAAATCTGTCCAACTTCACCTTTGGACAGATCGGAGTGTTTCACTGGCTTAGGATATCAGCTCCGAGTTTTAAAATTTGCTTTCTGTGATTTCACATAAAGATAAGAGTATCTGAATGTTCAAAATCTGGCCAAATTAAGCAAGTTTGTATTAGAACAAGCATGGAGTAATTTTTTCTTCTAAGCATATAAGGTTTTCACATAATAACAAGATTTTATATTCTGAATTTGTTTTCTCTTTTTCCTCTCATTGTAGCTTTGATCCCAATCCTTTGCAAAGGCACACCTTCTGGACGATTGTTATAGGTGGGACTTTCACGTGGACAGGTATATATGGGGTCAACCAGTCTCAAGTCCAGAGATACATTGCATGCAAAAGCAGATTCCACGCAAAATTGTAAGTCTGCCTGCAGTCACTGTCTGAATTTAGCAGTGACTCTTCTTTATAAGGGAGATTTTTCTAAAAGGAACATGGGGTTCTTTTGTCCATACAAATTTCATTTATAAAGTGTAACAATTTTTTACCTTCTGTTTTGTGGACCAGTAGAAGACAAATGGGCACAATAAGTACTGGTATTCGAATTACATGTGATTGCTGTAACACTGAACTTTGCGCCTGAGTGCTTCGCTGTGCCCAGTATTCTTGCATAGAAATAGGTGCATTAAGTTTATGTCCAACCTAAAGACTAAATATAAAGTACTTGTGCTGAAGTCACATCAAGACAGTATCTTGAATTGCTGTTCTGCTAAACCTAAGTCATTGTGTGTGGATTTTGCATAAGTAAAGATTAAAAAATTTTTCCTTAACAATGAGTATAGGCATGAGAAAATGCAGAAATGACTTATTCAGTGATAAAACTGCTGAGGAATCGTGTATTTTGGGTTCATAATAATCATGACTTTTTTTTAAGAATTAACTATGCAAACTGGCAGAAGGTTCTGTTTTCTTTGAATGTAAACATTTCTGATGAGCCTTTACTCTAGAACGGAGTATATCTACTAGATCTGTTATTTTACCTTTATCTTTAGTATCATTCCATTAGTTCACAGCTCAGGATTTAAGAATTATTAGCGATCTCATGAAGTCCCTTTTTAGAAGAAACATAGAAACACACATCATAACTATAGTCCCTATACATTCTATGGTACAGTGGCATACAGAGGAGTTTTATAAAGGCTTTCACTTCATAAAGTTTGCAAAATGCCCACAAAATCACACACAGTTTACAACTGAAATGTTTTGGTTATATCAATAAAGAAAATCTACTTTTCAGCCATTCATGCTGCAGACAGGAATGAGTTGATGCTTGTTATCAGGCACAGCTCCAGCATTCACTGCCACAGCTCCAACACACCAGATAGCTTCTCCACAATCTCTGACACATGGGTAGGTTCTAGGTTCTCAACACTGCAGAGGCAGGAGGTACATCCCACATCTGTAATGCTGCCTGGAATGATTGCATATGGGAGAACAGCCACATACATTGTGCCAGATTTGTGTGCCAGTGAGGCTGTTCTTCCCTAGCACCTGCTCCATGTAGGGCTGTGCCTCTCTCTCACACTCTCCCTACTGTCTTTGCAAGGAGAGACACCTCCAGGGCATCCCAGAAGCAGAGAGTGACTAAAGGAAATCTGGCACCATCGCAGCTTCTGGGTAGATTTCTGAGCTGTTGTGGCAGCTTTGACTGGGACTGGAGGCTATCTATTTCTGCAGGGGTTTGGATGGGATTTATAGCTCATACCATATTAACAGTGGCACAGCCTTAATCAGTATAGTCCTGTCCTGCTGGCATGGGTGGTTGGACTCCATGACATCATCTTGCTTGTACTTCATTTGTGCGGGATATTTCCCCTGCATGGAGAAATCATTTTGTATAATGGTTGCAGCTTGTCACAACTATAAACAATGCCATTCTGTGGTGACTATCTAGTTCATTTGCAAATGTAATTAGACACATCTGGCAGGTTATGCTGTTGGCCTGTATCTCTTATTGCCATTTAACCTGTACATAGAAGTGCAAAATGTCATCAGGTCAAAGTAATAGGGTTTTGTACCCCAATGACATTTACTGTAAGGTTTTGTAAGAGAAAGCACAGTAATAAAGCAGAGCTGAGAAAATAATTCTTTCACAGATGCAGGTTTTGGGAAGGCCCTTAACAGTGACACAAGAATAGGAATTTTCTTAGGCTTTGGGAAAGGATTTCACCCCACTCAAGAAACACACCAGTAGGTATGAGCACATGCTGTCGTCCTCAAATAATCACTAGCCAAATTGAACATAACGCTTTTATCTGAACCATAGTAGGCACTCAGAGCAGGAGAGCTACACTGGCAGAAAAATATGGGTTACTAACACATTTTTCTCTGCTTTCCTTTCAAGGCCATCTGGCATGCCTCAGTGCCAAAGTCTTAGAGCCAGACTGAAACAAACGATTGAAAATAAGCCTTACACAGTCACAGTTCCTACTTCGGCCAAACTCCACCCCATGTTACTCATGCAGAATAAGTGGGAAAACCTCCCTCCAACAGCGCTACAATTATTATACTCCAGTGCTTAGTCATAGGGTGTACCATGAGCTAGGATGTAAATCAGAAGGAAAAAACCATCTCTCTTTTCACTGCCAAACACTGATGCAGTTTAAAAACAAGAATTGCTGGATTCTGACAAACAATTTATTTTGCTTCCTTGTGTTTCTCTTGTATTTCTAATCTTTGCTAGAGGTTCTAGGCTGATTCTGCTATTACATCTGTTCAAAAGAGCTGGATTGATTTAGCTCATTCGTTAAATTTTGTGCTAAATCAGCTTCTGAGTGTTGTATATCAACGTAGATTATGCCAATGCAGGAACAGCTTCAGCTAAATAGATGCAAGACATCCAAACAATGTGTAAGCATCTAAGAGAAGAAGACCACTTCATTTTTACTAAATTAGGCTAGAGAGAAATTTAAAGGGCTGCTGGTGCTGTGTTTAGACCACCCCTAATAGCAAATACAAAGCAAAAATGCAGTTTCCCATACTATGTGTAAATCAGTTTTTGTGTAGGTCTTATATAAGAACTTATACTGTGCTTACCAGCTGATAGTTCAAATTGTTAATCTACATTATGCCATTCTGAAAATGTCCATTTCAATGCCTAACAAGGCCTATAAAGTTAGGTTTACCTCTTCATTCATCCTACTGGTCCTCTAGAGCAGTCCAAAGACTGGTGCCCTTCACCTTCTTAGTAATCAAAAGCACTAAAAGGCCTCCTGAAGCAGTGCAAGCATGGATGTATTTACACAGAAACCAAAAGTCCTCCCAGAGGAGATCTTAGCAATTGGCACAGGTCCAGAGTATGTGGTCTATCAGGTAGTTAAATCGCTCTCAGTGATACACAGATAACTGGGAGAAAACTGCTGGAAAGGAACGTTGTTTTTCAAGGCCAAGCTCCCAGTGGGTATGTTTGCTTGAACTGACCACCCTAGGTGAAAAGAACTTTGTGATCCAGGAGTCACCAAGAGCATAGAAACATTTGAGAAGATTGAAAAGTTAGATGGGAGGCAAAAGCCCTCTCTGGGTGAGGAGAAGAAGAATGTGTTTTTCACTGCCAGTAGAAGCTGCCTGCTGTGTGTGGCAAAAGCAGCATTAATGCCTGATGAAAAGGCATTTCTGGTCTCACCATTAGCTGAACCTGAAGCTCCCCTCAGGATGTAGAAAGGTGATGGGGTATCTGGATGATACTAGACTCCAAGTTGGTTAGTTACTAAACGGTTTAGTTAGTAAAGCCCTGAGGTTGCTGACAAACCTCTGCTTCCTGGAAGTGGCAGCCATAGGCAGCTCCAGACAAGGTTCCAGGTCCCAGTGCCTCACTGCTGCCTCCCACAGAGACTGTCTCAGGAGGAAATGGGAGATCTGTAGCTTTACAAAGCAACTCCAGCATTATATGAGCCCTGCACTACAGCTCCAGGAGTGCTGGTGCTGACTAAAAGGTATCCCACACTTGAATCTGGGGCACCCCGCCTTATAAATCTACTTAGGGTTTGTCAAGGGGTGTGGCATGGGGGAAGGAGAATCCTCTGACCTGCTGCCTGCATTATACAACTCATACACATGATGAAACATGGTGATTGCCATATCACTCCCATCATCTCCAGAGCAGGCTTTGTCAGGGACTGAGCCTCAGACTGCGCCACCAATACCAGAAGTGTCGTTTGTACATTTAGAACCGTGATCTCACACCAGGTGAAATGCTGGGAGTCACTCTTGCTGGCAGGCAGTCACCAACCAGGAGGTCTCCTCAGTGCAGGAATGAGTGTGTGCTTACTTGGCACTGACGGGGTCTTTTGTGGGACATCGAGCTCTAATGTGATCCATGTTTCTATGTTTGCATGTATGTCAATACAGGTCCCTCTACATCAACCTGTTGGGACTCTGGGCAATAATGGCCTGTGCCGCACTGTGTGGGCTGGCCCTCTACTCCATCTACAAAGACTGTGACCCATGGACAGCCAAGCAGGTGTCAGCACTCGACCAGGTAGGGCCCCACATTTTGGCAGAAAGTGGTGAGAGGGCATCCTTCATCTGCAGCCATAAGAACCAAACGGAGGCAGTTCAAGAGTCAGGGGGTTGGGAATAACGACACGCTGGAGTCCTGTATTGGGCGAGTCTGTAACACCAAGGAATTAAGCTGAGTCCACAGTGGGAGGAAATACCCTGGAGAAAGCAGCAGGTCTATCCTTGTCACTGTTCAGTCCCTGCATCCTCCAGCTGTGCTGGAGCTGCAGATCCCTCAGTGCTTGCTAAGGAGGGCAGCAGGGAGAGCAGCACTGTAGAGAGTGCTCAGTCCACCCTTCTCTGGAAATGTTTGGGTTTTTCACCCAAAATGGGCCCAGGAATGTCAGTGTTACATGAAACTGCTTTGAAGAGAAGTGAAGGGAAGAGGCTGGAGCAGCAGTGCCCTTGTGAGTGGCTGTGAGTCCTGGTGAGCTGCTTTGTGTCACCCAACGTAAATTGCTCTGTGCTGATGAAAGCAAAAGCCTTTTCAGACTCAAAACATTATCGTGGCAAAAGCATACACTTGGAGAAAGGCTACCAGCAGGCAGTTGTTCACTAGTGATGGAACATGCTTCCCTCCTTCGGAGGAGAGCTGGGCAATCAAACTGTGCTGCAGAGAAACCACCTCATCACAGGTGGCAACCTCTCCCTAAATAGACCTTGAGCAGCAGACTTACCTGAGGAATAAGAGTTCTGAGAGCCCATAGACTGGCCAGAGTCAGGGTCCATGGAAATCAAATGCCTTTTATTTGCATGTTTAAGGCTAAGATAATCACAGGCTCTGGATAACGCTCCAGTGTACAGTAAGCTGGAAAGCCAGGAGAAGAGCACAGACAATGGAGCACCTGAGGCAGGACCACCTGGTCTTTAAGGGAAAAATAAAATGAGAGCCAAGGTGGAAACCTGAAGGAAATTAAGTTGTTCCTGTCAGTCAAATTCTTTTGGTAGAAACTGGAAGTAAGATACTAAGAAGACCGACTTGTCTGTGAAAAAAAAAAATGGTTCTCAGGAAGAAAATCTTAAAATTCTTCTCTCTCTTTCCAGCACTCAAATGTTGCAAAGGTCAAAAAATATCTCACACTTTCCAATAATGAAGTTGTTTTCAGGTACCTTGAGGTTATTGGACTGTATATAAAAACCTTTTTGTGGAGTCAACAGCAGAAAAAGCATCTACAGTGGCATCCAATCCCCTCAACAGACTTCCTGCTGCCCAACACTAGCTTCCTATACCATTGTCACTGGAAACAAAGTTTCTCTGTAGAAAACCAATAATCGGAGCAAAATGAGACATTAAAAATTAGAACAGTTGGACAGAATGCCAGTGAGAAGGTCTATTAACAAAAATAATACAGTGATAAAATGAAAAATTAGGGCAAGATGATAATACTTCTTACTCTGAATTTTTCAGCTAATGCCATACCTGGTGCTGGATATCCTGCGCGATTTTCCGGGAGTGCCAGGGCTTTTTGTGGCTAGTGCCTACAGTGGGACATTAAGGTAATTTAATAATTTAGAAACTACTATCTTTCTTCCTTTTTTTGTTGGAGCTAAAGTTCCATTTATATTAAAACTTTAGCATTTCAGTTTTTTATCTTGCAAATTTTTATTCTTCAAAAAAAGCACTATAACATCTCTGATGATGCACCTTAAAAATCCATAGTTTCCAACAGTGCTGCTCTGAGGTCCTAGGACTGAAAGCTGCTTGGATTTCCCTATTAACATGAGGAAACGGCTAGCTACGTGTGATGTATATCACTAACAAATCCCCCTTTCTGTGCTGTGCTTTTAAAGCCCCTGTGCTATAGGAATTTTTGAGTATTATAAATGGGTAGTTACACCAAATAGCTACAATTTGGGGAAATTTCCTACTGCTTGTCTTTAATTTTCCAGTTTCAAATCTGCATAACATAAACCATCTGCCTTTCCTCACCCTCGATCTTTAGAGTTTTCTTTTCCAGAGTTCCTGGGCTTCTGATTGTCTTGAATGAATCCCATGAAACAATGATCACTATATATTTTTACTGTAGGAGACAAATTGATACCCTTCTATTCCATAGTGTGAAGCATTTTGTTCCGCTTTCCCAACGAGTGCCTTTTGGGAAACATTGTCTATCCCAAGGAATTCTTTGAATAGGCAGATAAAAATGAAGAAACTTATGAATGTGACACCAGAATAAACTTTCTTGTTCTGAGTACTTGTAGCTACATAAATAGAGGGAACAGCCAAGATTGTTTTCACATGCTGAAGAAAAGTTGGTGGCTTGCAAGAACAAGGTACACAGACACAAGATCATCGGTCTGACTTTGTGTCTTAGGAGTGCTGGTTTCTCTGACCCCACAGGGAGCCTACAATAGTTCATCAATTAGATCCCTAATTTTTAGATGACCATAATTAGGTTATCTGAATCCTCCTCTCAGAGTGAGTTCAAAGTAAGTGGGAATTTTACCTTCATAGATATATACTGTAGATCATTTATGAAGGTATAACATATACCAGTAGTGTTTACAGCTTAGGCATAAATATTTTCATTGACTTCTCCGGGCCCAGCTCAACTTTTCATCAGAATTTTCTTCGTCTTCACCAAGAGTAATTTTTTTAAACAATTTTTGTAAGCTATTAACTGCATTACCTGGAATAATAAGTTATTTTGACCAATACAGCAGTTACATTAGTTTTCTGACACTGTTCTAGACAGTGGCAGTTTCTCTCTGCCAGTAACCCACCTGTTATCTATGATTTCACCTTCTAAGATAAAAAAAATGATATAAATCTTGCCTTCTGTAGTACGGTGTCCTCCAGCATCAATGCTCTGGCTGCTGTGACTGTTGAAGACCTCATTAAGCCCTACTTCAGATCGCTCTCTGAAAAGAAGTTGTCATGGATTTCCATGGGGATGAGTATGTCTGGAAAACATCTTTTCTGCTTTTGCTTTATGAAGTGAGGGCTTGATTCAGATCTCTCTTATGATAGTGTAAGTCAGGAGTAAATAATTCACAGTAGTGGGACTATGTTGGTGCAACATCTGGGGGAGATGAGATCACCTGCGTAGGTCTTACACAAATGGGGAATAAGTGAGTTTAAGAAAAAGAATCTTGTTAGGTCTTTAAGAAGGAAGACCTTGTGTTCAATATTGATTTGCAACACTACAAACCCAAATATCTTAGCTATTTTTCTTTCATTTGTCAAAAATGAGAAGCATAGGAAACAGTTTTCTAACAAACCTTTTGAACTGATACGCAAGCAATAGCATTGTGTCCCAGAAATATTCCAGAGAATGAAAAACTTCACATCTTCTCTGATATACTCTTAGACTGTCACTGTGTTTAGCTCCTCTGCTTAATGTAGCTCAAAGAGGATCAAAACTAGGCTGAGCAGATGGTTTAAATCTGTGAAGTGCAATCACCATGTCTGCTAGCTGTACTGTCTGTGTCCAGCTGCAGGTGTAGCCCAGGAAAGTGTTTGTAGTAAGCATGGAAATACCACAGTTCCAACATGGTGTCACAGGCCATACCAGTGAGCACAACATACTGATGGTAGGGTAACAAGTATTAAATATTTTCACCTGAGGGAAGTTTCTTAAACATTATTGCAAACAATGCTTATGCCAAAATTGTTGTTTGTCATACCATGTGTCAGTTGCCTGACACATCACATTAAATAGTGGGATTAACATATTGCTTATGCAGTGAAATTCATCAGGGACGGAGGTGGAAAAAACAAGTAATCCGGTTTTATGGGTCCTGGGAAGACACTCTATATCCTGGTGACCCAGGATGTTCTTTGTCATGGTGCCAACTCCCAGTAATCTACCAGCATTTACTTTTTTGCTCCAAAGACTTTAGACTGAGAAGCAAAAATCATGCCCTCAAAATAAGGACAATGACCCAGGAGATTAGCTGAGGAATATAAATAATATGTGTTATTGCCACTATGACTAATCCATATGGCTGCCATTTAGTAACTAATCTTTGGTACTATACAGGAAGAAGATTTTGTCAAGTTTGCATGTTCTCCTCTTAACGTAAGCAGAAAGCTGACCTTTTGGCCAATTCAGGCTCTCTTATTAAAAATCTAGATACTAGCAGGTTTATCTTGTAGATGTCGAGGCCATGCTGGGTTAGACATAAACCTTTCTACTGGTGATTTTCAAACTTTGGCAGATTTGCGCATTGTTTTGCTTTTCCCACACAGGCCTGTTTTACGGTGGAGTCTGTATTGCTATGGCTGCAGTGGCATCTCTCCTGGGAGCCTTGTTGCAGGTAAGTGTCAGACAGCTTTTTCATGCCCATGTTGAATGATCCAGAATGAATTATGTAAGAAAATAATTGCTGGATACCATTATGAGGTTAGTTTTATTCTTCGTTGGGTACTGACCTCAAACCACCCATGGCTCAACCTCTGCTTTAAGCACCCGTGTAACTATACCTGGCAGCTGAGTACACACCAGTTAAAAAAATTCTCATGATTTCTTTCTCAATGTCTTCCCTTCTTGTCACTTTGGAGGCTTTGCCTTTTGTGCACAGCACCTGATAGCAGACTCCCTTCCTTCCTCAGGCAGCACTCAGCATTTTTGGCATGGTCGGTGGCCCCCTTTTAGGATTGTTTGCCTTGGGAATCCTCTGCTCCTTTGCAAATGGAACTGTAAGTAGAAATTTAAAGACCTGTTTGTCCAAAATTTTTTGACAATTTTGGGCATCTCCTTCATCCTCTTCCACCAATATATTGGGCAGCACGGAGATGTCTTTGGTACTTCCCGTGAGGACATTACACTTTGCTCCCTTTCTTCTTTTTCCTGAGGAAATGATGAATAGGACTGTATAGACTCTTAAATTTCCATCCCATGAAGAGATTTACATGTCCAGAAGGGGGAAAATATTCTGAATAAAAATGGAACTATGACAAGGATTTATTAAAGCCATAGTTTTAGAAGCAGGGAACAATGCATCTTGACATGTAGCTGAACAACCAATAGGCTGAGAGAATGCTGACCTGTCTGAGCAAAAGGGGGTCAGGCTGGAAAAATGAGGCCTAAGGGCTTGCAGCCCAAATTGGGGTATTTTCGGAGTGCTTCAGTATTGTGAAATTATCATTTCCAGAGGAAAACACTATTCCATCAAAAAAGGATTTTACGAACTTTGTTAATATGGTCCATGGGATAGTCTGGCAGGATTGCTATTTAGTAATCCTGAGATGTTCACTAATCACTAAGCTTTGTCTCTTTGCAGTTGCAAATTTTATACATATACTAAAGTACAAAAAAAAAAAAATCACAAGGTGTCAGCCAAAAAATCCACCTATGCCTGATGTAGGAGAGAGTTTTCACAAAAACAGGTCAGGTAAGAAAATGGAAAAATTGCTTCTGTGTTTGTTCAAGGAGGGTCTCAGATAAAGCAGGATTTTCCCATATACTATGCAGGCCAAAGTTATCCTTTGATTATAAAGACCTAGTGGCCAAATAAAAAGAGGTATGCTCAGGATCTGTGAGGAAACATTGTATGTTCCAAAAGGGGAATGAAGTAAAGTCCCCAGCTCTTCCCAACTGTATATTTCATTTCTGCCATGGAGCCTACAGTTTAGATTATCTTGACTGTTTCTTACTTGTCTAGTTGTTTCTTTCAAAATCCTTATGCTTTTCATGTAAATCCAAGTTTCATTTTTTATTTTGCAGGGTGCATTTGTGGGTCTTGTCAGTGGCTTCGCTATTTCACTTTGGGTCGGAATTGGATCTCAGATTTATCCTCCACTCCCAGAGAGGACCAAGCCACTGTATCTCTCAACTGCAGGCTGTAATATATCTTCAGGAAATATAACATCAACAGAAATTCCATTAACAACAATATTCAGCACACCAACTGCAGAGAGGTATATGAGTTCATCAAGTGCAATCAGCAAATGTGTAATTGTTTTAAAGCAACACAAACATCTGCAGAGCATTTGGGTTACTATAACTATTCCTCTCTGATTTACCTACCATGCTATTTAAGATGCAGAAGTTTCTTCTGGTTTTTTTTTTTTTTATTTTCCTGTGAAAATTAAGTTTGTCTGAGTTATCACAGAACAGAAGTCAAAATGAATCTTCCTATTGATCTGAAAAGCTTCAATTCAATATTTGAGTCTAAAGGCTTGGATATGCCTTACTGTGAACCACAATGTTAAACAAAAATAACATTTATAGTTATTAGATTAACTTCCACAGACTGTCACATAAATTAAAGGAGTAGGCATTTAAAGGGCAATTTACCAGTTTAACAGCTCTACCTACAGCAACTTGTCTATGCAGAATAATTATATTCAGGAAGTTCAGAAGTTGTAATCCATACAAAGGACACAACACAAGGAATTTCCTCCATTCTTCAATTACCATATGTCTTATTCTGGACAATCACAATTAAATTAAACAGTTATGAATGGGAATATAGGGAACACCAGGAACAGAAAGAAACTGAACAAAGACATTTGTAGGGTTTCCAAATCTTTACCCCTTAAGAGCATTGCACAGTCAAGAGGTACCCTGATACACACATGGGTGCCCAGCATCCAGTTTCATATACTACACCTCTTGCATGAGACCTCCAGCATTGCTCCTGACTGCAGGGAAGCAGCTGTTGTGACAGAGCACACAGTCAGGGAGAACAAAATAAGGTATAGACAGTTGCTCTATTGTTTCTGGCTGCTTAGGGCTGTACAGGGTTGATTTCCTCGTGTGTTTTTTTTCTGTGTCCCTTCCTTTAAATAACCTCACCCTTCAGAAAGAAACAATCCCTTAATCTGGATAACTGGAGTGTTCAACTGTGCCCTTGGTTCATAACAAAGACAGGACTGTCCTGTTTCACCTGCTCTGTCTCATGCGTTGCCTCACTGTACTGACCAGCCTCCTTTCTTGCGAAGGAACTTGTCCTATGAATTTTGAAACAAATTTGCAATGCACATATTATTGTATGGAGGTAGTTCAAGATTACCAGGCTGCTTGGTTCAGAAGAAACTCTGTATTTATAGACTGTCTGGAAACAGACATTTTCAAAGTGCTTGGAACAGGAAAGAAAGATTAACACTTTTTCTGCTCTATTTCAGGCCTGCCCTGGCAGACAACTGGTATTCCTTGTCTTACCTCTACTTCAGCACACTTGGGACACTTATCACAGTACTTGTGGGAATAATTATCAGCCTCCTAACAGGTACTAGTTCCAAAGCTGTGACTGAATGTGTCTTAGATCTCTGTCAAACTAAGACGACCAGAGAGCTGTCATTGCAAGCACTGTGTTACCATCCTAAATATAATTTCCTTCCCTCAGCCCTTCTGCATCCCATTCTTGGTCTCTGCTTACAACAAAAGTTACTTCAAGTTTCTGAGGAGAAACAAGTTTTAGCATATTTGTAAACCTGAGGGGAAAAAAAAGTGTAAGACATCTGTCTTTCCTGTTTTATTAGATGCCAGCAGAGGCTGGAGGTTTAAGGGTTGTCCCTGAACATCAACAGCTCCAAGCAAGGACAATACACCCATGCTTCTAGAGGACAAAAGCACTTTTACTTTCAGTGAGTTCAGAGCACTCAAGGGTTATTGCCTGCACCTATATAGTGCATGCTTTTCACCACATTCCCCGAGAATGTGCCTAAGAGCTGCATGGCTACGTTAGCTTCTTTCTGTTTCCCTGTCCTTTTGCACAAGGGAAAAAGCAGCACCCCATGGGTAAGAGTGAGGACTTCAGCTCCAGCCTGTGGCCTCACTACTTTTGCATCCAGGTGAGATGCAACATGCACTTGTCATCCACCTCACGCATGGCAGAAATATCAAAAAAGCAGCTGCTTTCACAGCTTTACCCAGTATCCCCAGCCGGGTTCCTATGACAGCCCTAAACTTCAAGGCTGTTAGATTTCTAACTTTTGGTCTGATCCACAGCTATGAAACTCCAAACTCAGCAAATAAACTCACTTCCATTAGCTTCCCTCTGCCTTGCAACTAATAAGTACAAGCTACACTTTTACCCTTTTCCTTTTAAGTTTTTATAAGATTTGCTCCCCACTTTCTTCCAATCTCATGCTCTTCCCATTGCTATAGTGATGCTTGTAGCCAAATTTTGCTTTTTACCAGCCTGGGATCAGGTTACTTACAGGCCATGAAATAAAGCCTGAAAACCAGACAACTCAGTAAATCCAGATGAGGAATACTGAGCCTAAGAAACAGAAACACAAAAGAACTTACCCAACCACAATGTCACCCTACTTGTGGAGCAAGATCCCATTTAAGCCTCAGGTGGCAAGCAGAGCTAATTCCCAACACTTACATCTCCTTTATTTTCCTCACAAGGATAGATAATCTTCCATGCCTTAAAAATGCCCAAACATTCCGTTAACCTTCATCCTCCCACGTTACGGCTGCCCTTAAATAATTCACTATAAAAATTGCTGGTGAGTTTGGAGACAGGAGTCTTGCTGACAAGGAGCTGAGAACTGGGGCTCAGGGCCCAGGGCAGCACAGCTCCTGGAATGGCAGGCTAATCTCAGACATAATCATGTGTGATTCATTCTTTTCTGATCATTGGCAGATTCTATGTTTTTTTTCCAAAATAGGAAATCTGAGGAGGACCTAGGATGCTGGGAAATGGCTAAGGCATTTCAAATAGACCTTGAGGGATCATTTTATATATTGGGAGGTGCAGGATATATATCTTTGTAAAGAAATTACTGAAACGTGTCTGTTTTGCAGGAGGACTAAAGCAGAACACAGATCGTAAATTCCTGCTGACCAAGGAAGATTTCCTGTCCAACTTCTCCCGATCTAAATCAGAGACAGTAAGTGTAATTGTGCATCTTTGATTTAAATCAATCTTTCCTCCCATGGACAAAGCCAAACAGTCTTAATCTTGCTTTTTTCCCACCAGGATGAATAGCACCTGATGCTGCCTGATATGACTATCTGCTTTAAGGCAGTATCAGAGCTCAGGGTTGGTAGGAGTAAGACAACTCCCATAGGCGAGGAAGTTATGTTTTGCCACAGCTTGACTTCAGTCAGCAACAGAGCATCAACTGAGAAAAGGGACAGTTGTTCTCTATGTTTCTGCTAAAATACTCCCTAACTAGCCTCTTGGAAGATGCCTCAAGGCACACTTTGGATTCATCAAAGCTTCCTTTGTTTGTAGTATGTTCTCTAAAGTCTGGATTTTTTTGTAACTTTGGCTACTGTTTGAGAGAAAACATTTCTAGTCAGTGTATCTGTTTCCTCCCTCCCTCCCCAAGATAAAAGAAAAGGGGAAGCATTATTGGGTAATAACATCTCTTAGAAGGGACAATACAGGAGAATTATTTTTTTTGTAAATAAACTACAGATCAGTTTTCAATCAATATCATCAGCTGAACATTCAAACTCAGCTTTGTTCAGTGCTTTTCAGGTGCTACACTATAGGCAGTGATTGTCTCTTTGAGGTGGTCCAGCTTACAAGCTGTTTTTCCTCTATACTGACAACTCCTTTTAGTATGATCCTATGTATTTCAATTTTGGGATAAGAAAACTAGAACACCAGTGAAAAAAAGGGATTTTTTACCATGCTATTGTAATGCTGTTTGCCCATGTCAGTACTGGAGGCCAGCTGTTGAGTTACTGTTATTCACTGTCTTTAATGGGCCAACATCTGTTTCCACTATCTGGGAATTTAATTCTGGAAGTCTTTTGCAAAAAAAAACAATCCACCACCCACATGGAAGCTAATGTCCACAGCCATACTTATTTTATGGCTGGAGTCAGAAATAAGTATGTCTTTTATATGGCTAAGAGCTGGATAACAAGTGGTTTGGCATCACAAATAATGCAGAAAGTTGTTGAGATAAAAAAGACAGGGTGAACTGAGCAACTTTCTGCATATGAAGAGCTCAACATCCATTATGTTTATCAGAAATGGAACATCAAAGCAATGATGCATGTTAATCTGCTCTTCCTGTCAAAAATGGGGCAAGGATGAAGGGTTGGGAGTAAAGAGCTCAAAGACCTGGTATCATTAGACATGAAAACAGCAATTAGAACTTTGGACTCCCAAAGCCACTTCAGCCAATTTGCAGGACAAGAACATTTTATGTGACAAGAGCATTTTACACAACTAGTACCTTATGCAATAAGAAACTTTCCATGCCCCTGAAAAATACCATCTACTGCAATGAGTAAGTGTTTGCGCTCTGTCAGCAGCCAACATGTGTTTTCCTGCAAGGCACCCTGTATGTCAGGACTGACTGCTGGCATGCAGGTCAAAGAGAGGAAGACTGTTCCTTCTGCTTCACAGCACAGCTTTTGTCTTTTGTTTTTTAGCCAGAGAATGTGGAAGTGTTGAACTGTAAACCATTTACCATGGCAGACGAAGGAACTGATAATCCTGCTTTCAGCCACATTGAAATGGATGTTGCAAGTGATAAGAACAAAGTCAATGGTCTTCATATGTGACACAAGGCAACGTCAGCCCACGAAGACAGTTTTCCTCATGCAAAGCACTGTTGACATTCCTGTTCTGGGTCGGTTACCAGCTCTGCTTGGGTCATGGGCAGGCGTCTGCAGAGCTTTGTGGCACCATTGCCCTTGTATGACCTTGACATTAGTCAAGAAAGGAATCAGGTCTTTCTTGTATTTCCTCACTCTCTCACTCTGGATCTTGGTGACAGGGTTTAAGGCAATGTTTCTATGTGAAACATTTGCCAGATATTCTTGAGCCTCCTGGAAAATACCTGCTTTCGATCTCATTTCACCCTCAGAGTAAATTTTTTATTTGGGAAGAGTACTATTCCTCCAGACATGGCTGTTTTTCTGGTTTGTGTTTTTCTTTTGTCTTTTAAGGCATTGAAAATATTAAGAGATTAGGGTTGTGGGACTATCAAATTGCAGGAAACAAGTGTTCTTTTTTTTTGGTACAGGAGCTGTATTTAATGCCATCTGGTTACTTTGTTGAACTGGTCCTGAGAGTGTATTTATTTTGCTGGTTTCATCATCTGTTTGTTTTTATTAAGCCACTTGTTCCTTGGTTACCTGCATCTCCTCCTCTGTGCTCACTGCTGGAAGATACAATAGTGACTTTGTTGGTGGGTAGAGGCAAGAGTCAGTACTGTCGTCCCCTTCACAGTCCATCTCCCTCTTCTGCCCCATCTTACCCTTACAGAGCTTGTGCTTATGAAGGAAATGAGTTATTGGGATTTTTATTCAACACCATAGAGCAGAACCACTGTATTCTTCTACTTCATGCCCAGCGTGCCAGCCTAGGATTGCTCTTGCTCTGGACTGGGCATAGTGTGGCAGAGATGTTAATAAAGAAGAGGGCCCTTTTGGCTGTACTGGACAAGAGGGAAGGCTGCATCTGCAGTTGCCACTGCTGTTATCTCCAGAGCTGTGAGCTGAACCCTCACGTACTCATTTGTATTCAGGCAGTCCTTGTATCTCTGGGGATTCACATTCAAGGCTGGTTCAGGCAAGAGCACACTGTGTGTTTTGGCAGGCAGGCAAAGCCACCTGCACAGTTCCGCAGGACAGGGAAGGGATCACAGAGGATGTCATTTGGTGAAGGCTTCTCCAGGGCTGCAGGCCATGGAAAGGCTTGTCATCTGGTTGGACTGCCAAGAGAAGCTGAACAGCTTCTGTGCACAGACCCTGCACTGTGCTGGTGTTTTGGGAGGGTGAAAGCCCCCACTACTTCCTTCTCCTGCACACTCTTTGGTACAGCAGGGAATAGATTCTGACGCACTGTGTTGGTTTTGTACTTCAGACTTTTACTATGGGTACACAAGAATGTTTAAAACTTCTCTACATCAGCAGAATCAAGTTGGAAAATAAAAGCCATTGTGGGAAAGTTGAGCTGGGAAGCCTAGGGAGCAGTCATGCTTGAGAATCAAGTGAAAAACTGATGGCATGTCTTAAATGCTTTCTAAAAGTTATGCTGCATTTGTGCCAAGTACTGAACTGCTGTAACTTGGAATATGATGCAGTGCTAGCTTATCTACCTTGACTGGGGCCCTTTAGCATCTAAATCAATTTTTTGCTGTGCCCCTGTGACAGAGGGCATTTTATGATCTACTGCGTAAGATGAACTGTCAGGATCAGAAAATATGAGGATGAAAAAATGGGCTCCAAGGACCAGACCTCTACTAGAGGAGAACAGGGCACTGTGTGGATGTCACCAAGGACATGACTCCCTTGGCTAATCCAGCACAAAACTATGAGACTGGGGCAGGTTTCCCCTTTGCCTCCTGAAGCACTGGTTTGCATGATCTAATCCAGAGTTTAGGACCCTTGTCTCACATTCCTCTGCTGCAGTTCTGTGTTCAGGTCATTGCCTAAAGCTGCTGTGTGGAAGGGGTATGAGTGAAGAGATAGATGTCATGAGTTATGTCTTTTGTCCCTATATCTAGGATCTGAGACAAACAATAGCTTCCTGAATAAAGTCTCCTGAGATTCGGGACAGGAATCTCTCTGTTCTGAGACTATCCTAGTCACTCTGAGACAATTAGCCCATTGACTGAATGAGCTGGATATGCTTCTAGAGTCTCAGAAGACAACTGCCTTGTCTTGTTCAGCCTTGTACCTTGTCTTCATGACAGAGAAATAGATATGGCATTCTGTGGTATGGAATAGTTCTTGAGCCTTGGAATATAATAATTTTTATTTAGCAGGTACTTTCAGCCCACAGATCTGAAAAAGGGTAAGTACTGGTATCTCCATGCTGTTGCAGAGTGCTGAAGTGGACCAGTGTGCCTCTGTGTACCTGTGCTTTGTGAGAGAGGGTAAGCTGCGAACAGAGAACAGAAGCCTGCAGCAAGCACTTGACCTGTGTGCCTGCTGGTATGGCTACAGCCTTCCCAACACAGATGCTGAATTCCCATCTGAATATGCTTCTCCTGAGGCTGACTGGTCACTCCCGTGTTAAACAGCATCAGCATGTCCTTTCTGCACCACTCTGTGCTGAGATCACTGTGCTGTAGTTGATGCTGCCTTAAGCTATCTTAGATCATCTGTAACTTCTACCGGTTTTGTTCATGAAGACTAATCTTCCTGGTTATCATAGTTAAAAAATGTAGCGACATAGAGTTTTCTTCTCAGTGTTTCCATACTTGTTTAAAAGTTCCCATACTTGTTTATAAAAGAGAAAACACATAAATTACCATCTTACCTCCCCTTTGTTGCTTGAAGTCACTATTTGAGCACTGAGCAGTCATTTAACTTTAATTTTGGTATTAAGTGAAAGTTTGGGCTAGGTAATATCTATCGGTCCACAATCATAACATAAAGATAAGTTTTCACTGGGAAGAATATCTTGCTGTAAGTGGTTTAGAGACAAACATCCTTAAGCTTTGCAGATGACCTCTGCAACTACCCTGTTTCTTGCTAACTAATCTCCCATGACCGCTGCAGAGCTACAAAGTGACTCTGCTTTAATTTTTTTCTATCTGCTTCTTGTTTTAATTGGCATCATTAATTAAAACAATTCATTAATTTTGAATAGTATTTTCTCTGGGATCATATACTGTCCTCTGCTAGCTAGACTCTGAGCCAGGGCCTTCCTTGTCTGTGTAAAAGAAGCAAGATAATTTTTGAAGTCTCCATCCCACTCCTGCACCCCGATCTTTCATCTCTTCCAGCTAAAAGCTTACCTGACAAAGATATGTGGGTTGCTCAAAACTAATTAATTCTGTGGGAGCAGTCCACACTGTCCAAATTACACGCAGCATCTGGCAGACCCACAAGACAAAACAAGGAGGAACATGTTTAAGTAGAAATATTAAAAAAAACTCCAACAACCCTAACAGGAACAATATTTGACTATGTGAATACACAACAGATCCACTGAGAGAAAGCACTGGTAGGTTTTGGCTCTTTTAGGGTTGCATTGATATTTGCTTCTACCTGACTGGTCTGTTTGCTTGCTGAACAAATAAGGTAGATAGAAAAGGAAGTAAAGAATGCCAACCAGTAAATTTTCATATGCATAATTTATTTTAAAGTTTATTATATCACATTATACAAGCATTAAACATGGCTTTATGTTGATGATTTTTTTTAAAGTGTGAAAACTTGACATTCTTCTCTATAGAATTTTTCTATTTACAAATAAACAATCTCTCTATATACTTCATATATATATTATATATATGGTAAATAATGTAACTCCCCTCAGAAAGATTTAAAATAAAAAAAACCTGATTTGTAAACATGGTTTCTGTCATAGTATTTGGTGGCTTGAATGCAGATGATGTTCTGTACCTAGATTTTTCTTTTGTCATAGTACCCAGGTTGTTCATTTACACTTTTTATTCTGAGATCTGTAAAACCAGCATGGGACAGAATGCAAAAAATATAGCAAACAGGCTGAAAAATAGTCCCAATATACAATTTTTTCCTTAGTTTTAAAAACTGGTGTGTAACTGCTCATGAAGTACATGCTGCTGTCAAGAGTGGTCTATGGAGATCAATCCTACACTGATTGCAAGATGATTTCACAGTAAATCCTCTAATGTGTGTGCTGTCCTGCTTGCTATGTAACGTGTCTGTGGCATGCAATGAGGTTGCATTTTTTTCTCATTCCCATGAAGGTAGTGCTCTTGTGGAGCTGGAATAAGTAAACAACATAGAGGATGGTCACCTGGAGGTTTAAGCAAAACCTATCATCAGATCAGGAAGGGAATGGCATAAATTAGTTATCTAGAGACCATTAAAATTCCATTTATTATTATTATTGTCCTATTATTTTTGTTTTCTTAATAAATAAAGAGGGCATCTTTCCTGAGTGTTCTGCTATACAGTTCTGAAGGACTCCAGGGAAATCTATTCAGCACACCAGCAGCAGAGAAACCTTGATGGGTTGACTGGTCAACCTAAAGTGACAGAAATGTACTCAGGGTCTGCCAGGGAGGTCAGAGCCCCTTGCAGCATCATACTAGTGTAAGCTTGGCAAGCAGCCAACCTATGATCTCATTTAGAGCAGAGTGGGACACAACTTCTAGCAGTGTATTGTCAGGAAAATTCATCATAATGTAGCTATGTTGAAAACTACTTTCAAAAGCAATTAATATCCATTGTGTTTCTGCTGCACTTTATTTGTTTCAGCACATTTTATTGAAGTGGTTCCTCTGGAGTGAAAGTCAGTTTATATTCTACTGGGTTTCAGTTGAGATCTTGGAAGTTACTAAGTTAACAAAGCTATATCTTACTGCAGGAGATTGCAAAGGTTCACACTCATATGGGTGACCACAATTTTATGCATGACTCGTCTTACTTTACTACTTAGCAAACAGTTTCTAAGCTCTTGTCATCTGTTGGTTTAGGTATAAAACAGAGGGTAAGCAAACCCAATTGTTCATGTGAATTTGGTCTGAATATGACTTTGCACAGCGATCCTGCCCAAAAGTCCCCAGACTGCCAGTGCAGTACAAAAGTGTAGATGGTGGATGGCAAATACTAACACATCTGGCATGTGTGTATTGGAGATCAACACTGCCTAATCCCTACACCCTATCTACAGAGACAGAAAAAATCCTACTTCACCACTGTCCAAGCAGGATGTGTCCGCAGCTGCTGTAAGCTGAAGCAAAGGTGAACAAGTTCACTTCCCCATTAGGCAGGAATACGCCCTACAACCACTAGCTGTGCTCCCCACTCCGTTTGGCACTGAGTCAACACAGAATGCACTAATCCTGAAGTTCTTTCAGTGCTTATGCTGCCTCATGGGACTTTCAGGCTTGGCCCAGGAGCAGCTGATAAAAGGGAGTTGCTATGTCATTTATCCGCTTCATGTAGGAAGGTGGTTCACTACTGGAGGAGGTTTCTTGCTACAAGGAAGAAAAGTGTAGGCAGGCAGTGGCTACAGAGAGGAGGGTACGCATATTTTCTTCCAACTCTCTCCTTCCTGAAGTCATATTACCTTTCATTAAAGCTTTCCCCCTTCATGGAAATAGCACAGTTCTCCCTTATAGTGGAAAGAAGACAATAGATCTAATTTGGTGATATGGTTCTTGGTGCAAGTGCTCCTGTTGTCTTGTGAAGCTTGAGGTATCCATCCATAGGGTCTTGCATTGTGTGGTCTGTCCAGAAGGGCAAATTCTAGTCCTTCTATCAAATTAATTCCAGAATAACTTGTAGAAACAACTGATGGAAGAGTTTTTGATTCATATTGCTCCATACAACACTTATGGAGTCTTCAGAGCTACAACTCCACAATTTTGGGTTAGTGGTCTGGGAAATTTTTAATTTCTTAATGCTAGGGAATTTCCTAAAGGATATAGACAGTAGCCTATTTTGCACAAGTTTAATTTGCAGCCTGTGTAGAATTGCTCTGCATAAAGGATTTCAAGCTATTTCATACTACAGTCTGTTGTTTTATTTTTTTCCCCTCCACCCCTTTATAGACAATGGAAGGATGAATGAAGAAAGTGTTACAAGTGTAGATATTTAGGATGATTGTGTTCTTTTGTTCTGATGACTTTGTTCATTTGTCTTCTTGTTTTTGTTTGTTTTACTTATGCAAATAGGTCTTTAAGACAGTCTGACTTCTAGATAAATACATCCTAATTCTTGACTAGAGCTCAGTGTGATCTTACAATACAAATACATGGGCAGTTTTGGGCAAGATGCCCTAACCTGATTTGATTCCTTCAGACACGAGACAGTCCTATAGGTGAAAAGGCACTGTTCAAATATTTAAAATATATTACCAACTTTGCACAGTATCATTTCCAAACAAACGACCCTACAGTTAAATACCTCTGGCCACATTTAGATGCTTAGCTATTCGTCAGCACTTCTGCATGCCTACATTTTTCAGCATTGTTAGACCAGTTGATCAGACTCATGATCATGCATCTCTTCCTAAATATTGTTGAGCAATGGAAATGGTCCACATGTGTGACCATAACTGGTGGCAAATGCAAACTAGCACAGTCCAGTCCACTGTGGAAGAGAGCAACACTGCCATGCACGTGCTGCAGGTGGTGGCCATACACACGGACAAGTACTGCCATGTTGCCAAGGCGCAGTCACTGATTATGAAGTAGCAACCTCATGAGAATGAGCCATAAGATCACCAAGTTCTCTAAAGCACTGTAAGATATATAACTGCTTTGAAGTTTAGGGCCTTGAATTTAAGTCAGGGCCTGGGAGCTTCCTGGAAAGAGTGCAGAGACGTAGCATTGGGCTGATGTGTTTACGTTCACATCAGCTCTGGAGAAGACTAAGCCTTGCAAAGATTTCTAATTTCAAAAGGCTTATGACAATATCCACCCTACTAAATAGGGGCCCACATGTGTTAAGTGCACACAACATTACTGACTATTCCTTTCAGTGCACTCTCCACAGTAGAAAACCAGGAATTCTTTATAAACGGGGTTCTTATCTTCTTTTAAGCACTTTCTTCCTCACCTGTCATGGCCACTCGTTGTGATAAGATTTTCCATTCTTTTTTCTTTCCTTCCGCTCTTTCTGCAGACGTTCTAGTTCAGCTTCATACATCATTTCCTGAATAAGATACTTTTCTCTCCTCATCCGATCTCTCAGATCTTTTGGAAGATCTGGAATTAAGTAGGAGATCAGGTGCTTTATGCAAAAGACAAGGTGCTGTGAAAACAAAAAAAGGAATGAAAAATCAAAAATCTTAGGAAGGAAACAAGTACTTTTCATGTCTTCTGAAAACCCTCTTTCCAATTTACAGAAAGATGCTGTGTTAAAACTAAACCCATTACTGATTTTGAATAAAACAAACCACGAGGGTTTTTTCCCCCACAAAAACTCCAACCAAAATCAGCTGGATATGGATCACAGCAAAGGTTATGAGCAGCTGAGTTCAAATAAGGCCTCAAAACTATTCTACAACCTGTGCGTTCAAGCCCCTGAGGTCATGATTTCCTGTAAGGTTGTTTGGACAGGGCCTGGTATTAGTATTGTTCTGCAGGAAGAGGAGGCTCAAATGATGTAACACTTTCCTGTTGCCTTAAAACACTTGGATCAGTATTGAAACTAATGTATTATCTATGCAAAACAAAAACAAAATATTTTTTCTTGTACTGTGTCTCTTATCCAAAGACATATTCCCATTTACTAAATACCACAAATAAGCACAAGGTAACTGATTGTTTGTCCCTCGTAATTTAGGCGTGCCACAGCAAAGCTTGAGTTTGATGAGGGAGGATTGCTGGAGTGTCCTTTTTTTGTTTGATCAAAGATGCTGCTTGGAGATTTACTCACTTCACTTGAGAGGAGGAGCAGAGAAACAGAAAAATCCTCCATCTCAGAAAGGACACACATTCTAGATTGGAGAAATAAAGGTATTTCTTCTTCTCCAAGCAGAACCCTTCCTTTGAAAGCCACTGAAAAGAGAATGTAAAATGTTTTCCCATGTATTCTTCCCTCACGAGAAATAAACTCACAACGGTTTAATTGTTGGGGGGTTTTGACAAACCTATAAAGAGAAAAAAACCTTCTTCTGTCAGTTTAGCCTGGACAGATAATTCCTTTTGCAGTGATAGGAAATACTTTTGTTTGTTTTTGAAGAAGGTCAAGATAACCAAAATAACCACACCCACAGTGCCAAAGAGGGGGCTGAGCCTAGGCAGTTATTTAGTTTACGGAAAAAAACCTACCTTGAATCACTTATCTTTCAGCGGAACCTTTTATTGTAAGCACTGTAGCAATCACAAGACACTAATTAGTGTTTTCTGCAAAGACAGTATTAGTTTCTGCTGCTATTACCTTTTTGATTTCATAGATACAGTTAAGGAAATAGTTTGCAGTGCCAATAGAGTGACTCATGTTGAGAGAGGCAGATATGAGCCAGCCTACAGCTTTGGGTGGGACAAAGCAAAGTCAAATCTGTTGTGCACGTATTGGGCAGACACAAAAAGTTATTCCACAGTAGGTTGCAAATTTGACTGGGCACCAGTACTTGAGCAAGGCTGATTTTTCTTGCCTCACTTATCTTTGGTCTTATGCTGTCCTGCCTTTATCTCAAGTGTGCATCAAGAAGCCAGCTCTCTTCAATCTTAAAAATGCTTAGGCTGACCTGCCAAGACCATTCTTTTAGTCCTTTTTACAGATGGATGCCGTGGCTTTCAGTACTGACAACTCAAGAAACTAGAAGAGATTAAACCCAGCACGCCTCTATCATACCTTTATTTCTTTCTTTCCCTTGATATTTCCCTGAGTGTGGAACAGATGATGGCAAAGATGACCTCCTTAGGACCAACTTCTAATGAATTACCCAGTGTAAAGGAAGAAGAGAGGCCAACCTATAGTGTCATATTCCTTCACTTGGGAAGGGCTGAAAGTCACAGTCATGGAGAATTTGCCACAGTCCCTGGGCTTCTGCTGAGGCACCAAGACACCTCTCTTCAAGAAATAATCTAGAAATGTTTCTCAACACATATACTTCTGTTGTGTTATCGAAAGAGGTGCTTTGTAAGCTCAGCTCAGAGTGAATTTACACAGTACTGTGAGTCAGAAATGCAGTATGTGCTCATGGACATTATGCTATATGCCAGTTTGGTGATTACAGCTTCCATACCTGTATTGAATGTCCCATTGCTGTGATATCAGAGCAGAGGATCAAGTAAAAAATTTTTTTAAATAAATTTTTTTGCCCCGTTTGGCTTCTTCACAGTGTAAAAGCCATTTCAAACTGCTTGTGCTGAAGAGACACTGATCCCTTGGATTCTAGGAGAGATATTCAGGCACTTGAAATTCAGGCCTTAAGAGCTGCATTTTGTTTTGTAAATTATCTTGTCCTATTTATCTACCTTCCTGGCTCTCTTTTTCAAAATCCGCCTGGGAATACCAGTCATGTGAAACTGGTATTATCTTCTCTGGTTTGTCTTAAAGATTTCTGAGATACTGATGGTAAATACTAATATTATGAATATAGCAAAACTATTGAATCCTTCTCATTGTCATAATCTGTGTGATGTCCATCATTCATGAGAAATTAAGAGCATTAAAAAAAAAAAAGAGAAAAAAAGCTAGATGTGTAAATACTGTAACTGAAACTATCTTTGTTTTTCAGTTGTTCAGATTTAATTTTTTCTTCTCATGTTCCTTCACCCCTTTGTCACAGACCAGTCAACGTATGGCTTCCCAGCATAGACAGGGTATGAGTGCCCGACCTCAAAAAGTAAATAAAAGCTTCATTTATTTCCCCCTCTTTGCAAGTCACTGCTACAGTTTTCAGTGTTACATTACCTTTTTTATTAGAACCTAAATACCTGTGAATGTTCAGAAAACAAATCTGAGAATACAAAGTACAATATAAGTAGCAGAAACTAAGACAAACAAATCAACAGCTGCCATCATAGATCTGCCCAATGGAAAAGCTTCAAAGGGAAATTAGTTTCATTCTGTTGCTTTTGTTTTGCCACCTGAATGGTCACTGACCTCAAATACAATAATGAAAGCCAACCGTGCTGCTAAGACATGCCAGAACTGCAGCGTGTAACCATAGGGCACGGGGGAATGAGGAGGGTCTCGGTAGTCTCTGTACCTGAAAGAGAACCATAGTATGGTAGTTAGCAAGCTCCTGCACTGCTGCCTGGGAGGAAGGCAAAATCAAAGCGCAGCATCTCTTCATCATTGCATTTTCTGCACCAAAAATGACCTCAGCTCAGATTGTGCAAGTTACTACAATACTGCTTGCTTTTAAGACTGGGCCTGTGCTAGTGTTTTATTTCAGATCAGGTGCATGCTTTTAAAGCAAGTGTCCTGATCACCTCCCCTTGCCATGCTTTGCTTCACCCCAATGGGTTTACTTTCAGCTGAAACCTAACAGTAAGAGGCACCCAGGAGTGTTCCAGCTGCTAATGGAAATTCGGTACAAAGGACCAAACCAGCACCTGTATGAAGCAAAACTGCTGAAGCAAATACAGAGGATGATGGGTGCTCAGCACTAGTAGTTTGGCCCTATAGCATCTCCCTTGGCAGCACACGTGCCTTGCAGGCATCTCCTCAGAACGTGGAGAAGGGTGGGATGCTCTGCTGTTTTGAGGGACACTTTATTCCCACTACAAGGCCATTTTAAAAACACAAATGTCCCCAGTTTTGCCAGCTTGATAGTGCTCCCAAAATCCATATAAAACTGCCTCATCGGCTCCAGCTGGCCCTTGGTCAATTAGTTGGCCATCCCTGGTGTAAAGTGTGACTCATCCTGACTTCCGTGGAGCCAGGACTGCATCTCTTGGTATATCAACAGGGCAAGGATTGTGTAAGAAAAGGACCTAGTGTCTTGTCTCACAGAATGTTACTTGGGAGACTTTAGGTCTCCTTAATGTAACTGTAGATATCTGTAGGGGAAGTTGAATCCAGGAAGACTCCAAAATTATATTTACAAATCATTAATCTGTTTAAGTCACACATTCTGGAGTCCATTTTTACTAACAGCTTGTTAATTCTAAAATACTCTTGCAGAGGGTTAATTTAAAAGTAATGTAAAAGTTTTTTCCTCCTTAATCTATTTCCTAGATGGGACAGAGAACCCGTTGTAAAAAATATTGAAAATACCACAGTAAGTAATAAAATCATTTAAGGTTGATCACTAAGCTAGTTTTAAGAAACTAAAAAAAAGGAAATGAATAAAAGAAATAAACAGTTACTGAATCTCTATGATAATCTGTATTTCTCCATGAAGTTTCACCTTCTTAGATTGCAGAGGGTGCTATACAAACTGAAATAAACTGTCTTGATATCTCAGTCAGCATCAAACTTCTCATAAATTGCAGTATCTCTAGTGCAAGTTCTTGAAACTGAGACGATCTTTCCTTATGCAAGCAGCACTCTAACTTCACAGTTTTGGAAGTTTTACAATATCCTAAGCATCTGTCTTGAAGTGCAATTAAAATGACTGATGTTTTAGGAGAATTCAGGTAGGTTAAGTAGCTGATAAACTCATCTAAGGAAATATATTAATTTGCTTTCAGGGATAGATATACATAACAATTCAGTGTCTCCCAAATGAACAGATTTATCTTTTAGAGATTTATCACACCAATTTTAATAGTGTTCTGTTTATGGAATATTGAGGAGACAATTTTTTTTTATTGGTTGGATTTCCATCATTCGCTTTAAGGAGCAGCAACCTCATGCTTGAAGAAAGGAATTGAGGGGAAGAGAATGATCAGAATTACAAAACATTATCAGATAGTGCTGCTGCAAATGATGTGGAACAGAATATTCTCACAGTGGTTCTGCTCCACAGAAAATATTATCTATGGATTCAACATTTGAATGAGCTTTCTGCCAAATAAGTTGCAACAGTCTTAAATATCAGTTAGTTAAATGAAAGCATTAATGCCCCAACCTTCCTCCCATTTATTATGCTATAGCACACAAAATTCTTCTCATTCATAAAAATGTCACAATATTGCAAGTATCACTGATTTTTGATGTATCACACTTTTCTTGAATCACAGGGTATCTTTTGATCATTAGGCTCTCATGAAAGGATATTTTAACTCTTCACAGTGAAAAATACTGGGACTAAGTGTATCTGCAACTACCAGGACTCATGCTTGAAATTCAATATCGCAATTAAAAATTGGTAGCTGTATTTATTGTTTGGTGTTCTGGGCTGGGACTCCATTTAAAACCTTTATGTACATCTTTGGGTTTTTTGGCCATTAAAATCACTCAGGTGCAAATCTGCCATTACAGACTTCTCTCAGATTGCTATTTCTCCAGTCTATTGGCTGAGGACAAAGACATGCAGATGATTAACTGCTCATTTTATTTTGATTCAAACCACAAATATATGATTACTACTAATAATTACACCTGCAAGCACTGACAAAACCGCATTAATCATTCAACAGTTAGGAAATGCAGGATTTGAGGTTTCACAAATGTATCTTAGGACAGACTCTGTTTATGTCTGGCAGACCTGTGAAATAACTGTGTCACCACTGCTGCGCAACCTTAACTTCCTTTTGCATGTCCTATGATATAATCTCATCACGATTTCATCTCACTGATACCTAAGTAATCAGGTACCTATTACTGGCCTTTTGATACCATGAGGATTTTACATGAGGATTGTGTCCAATTCAAGCTATGGCTAAAAATCCTGCATTAGGAACATCCTCCAGATACCAGCTTTTCAGCGTCTCCTTTTTCTGAGGTAGGAATCATGCAGTTAACAGCCAAGAAGTACCAAGAAGAGCATATCCCTGAGCAGGACAGTTAATCCTTTCTGTTACTGTTTTTTAAGTTCTGAAAATTAGTTCCAACCCTGGATTTATCATGATGCATCTCCCTTGCAATGTCTTAAAGCGAGGAAGTATGTTGATCAGATACTTACCTGCAATATTTTAATGGTGAACCAGAGAATTCGCTTCCATTTGATGTTGGCTCCGAACGGTTTTCAAAGTCAGACACCAAAAATACCGATAAACTGGCATTAACATAGCCAACCATACACCTAGAGGGGACAAAATGCTGCTGTCAGGACACAGCAAGGTTTTTCCATTAACTGTTTTACCCAGGAGGATGTCCTCTAAGTTTCATAAAATCCAAAGCACAATGTGATGCTTATTAATATTTGAAAGAGATGTTGAGGTAATATAAAAGAAATGCTCAAGTAGGTCAGATGGACAATAAAAGGGAAGAAATAGTACATTTCTGTGGGAGAAGAAATGGTGAAGATTGGGACTGGTTACTTTTGAAAAGGCACCTAAATGATGACACAATAGGGGCAGAGAAAATAATGAGTAGCATTAGGAAGATAATCAAAATATTCCCACTGTTACACTCATGGTACTAGTACAATGAGACATTAAGTAAGCTGGAAAGGTAATACACTTAAACCAGCTTTTTAGAAAATGTGATGGTGGCTGAGAACTGTGAGGGCCAGGCAGAGTTTAGAGAACATTGAGTAGAAGAAGGTAAGTCCCTGATGAAGGCCTGTGGGCATCACTAGAAGGCTCAGGTTTGGTGTTAGTAAAGGTGAGGACAGATGCAGCAAGTGTACTGTGGTGTTCACGCTGCACTGCCCAAGCACATGTAAGTGTAGGCACACTGCTCAGCTTGGTGCAGAGTATAATACACAGTAACGGTTGGGGTTTTTTTGTTTATTTGTTTTGGGGGTTTGTTTATTTTTTAAACTATGGACTCTACAGTCTTTGAGAAATTATATTCAAACACCATCTGGCTTTGTCTCAAAATCTCCATACTGATTGGATTTGGAACTTAATTTAATCACAGTATTTTTCTAGTATCACACTGTGTCATATGGATCTAATACCTACAGATGTTTTTTGAAAGAAAAAAGTACCTCTTACATTTAAGTGATTCAATAATAGATGGTCTTCACTTGTTGGTTTGAGAAAATTCATTATTCCTGTGGATTTTTGAATAGCTTCCTGATCCTGTAACAGTGCTTGCTAATAACAATATTCAGAATGCTGACCCAGATTGGCTCTTTCAAAGGATTACTACCTGATGGTTTCATGTAGGAATTCACTCAGAAAAGCAGGAGTGTGAAAACACTGTACAAGAGGTTTGTGGAAAGGTGATAAGAGCTTCTTCTGTGAACCAAGCTACTTATCCTATGCAGAACTAGTTTCAAAGCCACTGAGTCATATTTGAGTCTTAAAAAAGAAATATTTACATTTTTTTCAAGAACGATGGTCCTGAGCAAATCAGTAGTAAGGAAAGCTGCTTACAGTGCCGCAATATCCTACAGATCTTCATAATGGCACAAGCAGAGGCACATGCTTAGGAACAACTGGCACAAGACCATTTTACCCCCGAAGGGACTTTAACTCTTTGTGAAAGTAAATGGAACATTTTCTGTGGCACCACCTAAAATGCCAAACTCCTTGCAGGACAACAAGTCAGCAGAGCTGCTAATCAAGAGCTGCCACACCAGATGCCCTTTTTCTGTCAGTATGATTAAATGTATTGACAACCAAAAGACGTCAAAAAAGCAGCAACACAAGAACTCGCTTTCTATAGCAGGAAATAAAAAAAATCAATCTGCCATATGCCCAGTAGCAGAATGTAAGCTCTCTGTTACTGTCTGCTGTTTAACCTGGGTTTCTTTAAACAGTAGGGTCCCTGCTAATGTCACTGCTAAATCATTTGCAAACTGTGCCTATTTGTGTTTGGTTGAAGTCAATGACCTTCCCTGAGTCAAACAACCTAGATTTCACAAGTTGCCAGGCAGCAACTATCTCATACTTGCTGGTAGTGTGCACATCCTAATATAATCTCAGTGTTTAGCAACACTGAAAGAAAATCCACTTAGGCAGCAGGGATTCAGTTCACAAATATCTTCTGAAAAATTTAATCTAAGGACTATAGTTTTAGAAGAAAAACAAATTACTTTTCTCAGTAAGTATATCTTGATGTTTTGGTTGGGAATTGCTTCCTCTTGCTAGACACTACTGTTTTGAGTAATACATGCTGAATACTACATCAAGAAAAAAACCCCAGTGTATAAGTTTAAAATGCTCAACAAATCCTTAACTGATAAGTATCAGCATTGCTTCAGAATGAAAAGAAGATTATATCCATGTACACCAGCTGGGAAGTACAGCTTTGGCAGCATACTGTCACACACACTAAATCCCTGAAATAGCTCTGCCATGTTTGCCTTGAATTAACATCATAAATCACAGTCACAAAGCAACCTATTCTGTGAATATGCAAAGCTTTGATATCTATGGCTGATATCTGTTACTTGAGCAAAACCAATAAATCTACATTAGTGGAATCAGAACATACGTAGGCAGTACTGCTGCATCCATTCAAGTAGTAAGTGATTTTCATGAACATCTCTTTTTCCCCCTAAAAAAGCTTACTTTTGTCCAGCTTCTCCTTGGCCAGCACAAGGTCCATATTTGTAAGCATAAACAAGGCGAGGGATGAAATCCGATGTCACTGCTATAACAAATGCATTTGTGATAACAGAAAGAATTCCAATGCCTTCTAGGATCCCATACCAGATTCCTGTTCAACAAGGAGAGTATGTTAGCTCCTGGGAAAACAAGAACCATAATGCCTGAGGTACTGCATGATCTGAAGTAGTTGTCCCCGCCACACAAGATGTTTTTATGTAGTTTCTATACAAGAGTCACTGAGTAAAAATAATGTTTCTTAATGAACAGCAGGACCTCAGTGAATCAGTCTTCTGTTCCCACTGGGTGGAAATTTTGTTTATCCTGAAAAGAATCTCAAGGAGGCTGCAAAAATGCTCACAGAGGTCTTGGCTTACAAAGACACAACCACGTGGGCAGTTTTCCCTGCTTATGATGATGGTTACGCAGCCTTTGAGGTGGGTCTGCCAGGGTAGCCATAAATACGTGCAGTCCATCATCTTCCTGTAGTAGGGGCCTTGTGTGGAATTTGTGCATGGAACTCTTAGGTCAAGGTGTACCTATCAGCATTGAAATCTTCATGGCATACTAATGCTACACAGTGGCACAGAGTCTAGGCATCACCTGGATTTTTTGGCCCATCCTCAACTGCCTGACAGATCTTATGATACAGGTACACAGCAACTCTGGTCGTGAGGATCATCAGTGTGAACCATACCAAAGGAAGCTTAGACATATCCATTCGTTTAATGAGGCATCAAACTGTTCCTGAAAACTTTGCTGAATAAGGGGCAAATGCAACTTATTTTGAGAAATCACACCTGAATTGACCTGAAAAAAAAATTGTTTTTCTGTGATTTTATTATTTACATTACATAACTGTTTTTTCAGGAATTATGTCTGCAGTGTATGCTGTGCACTGGGTGTTGTCCAGGCTTGTGCCAAACTTCATAGATTCACACTGTTGATATTCAAAGCTTTAATCAGGCACAGAGTTTAGGTACATGGTGGACCATTCTGAGAGCAGAAAGTCTGGGCTTCTGCTATTTCATGGTGTGGGCTACTGATTTTTGCAATGCAGATGGGCAGTGAGGTATCCTATTTACCTTTCCAAAAACACCAGGGATTCAGTGTTAGGCAGATGACTTTGTTTTAGAGTTCTTCCTAAAGGTGTTCTTCTTCTGCACAGTGCAAGGACAGAAGAGATTTATAGTCAAAATAAGTTTGGTGAGCCCTTGCAGTAGTGTGTGGCTGGATGACCACAAAGTTATGTGAATCCTGTGTTTAGCAATGTGGGCATGACTCACTGAGAGCAAGTAGTCTGTTGGGTTCTACACCCACCCTGTCTGACCCCCCAGGGACCTAGTGGGCATAGCCCCTGAGTCACAGGGGGGCTTGGTTTTGGCTAGGTACATATAAAAAACACAGGTCCTTACAGATAGGCAGCCATTTTTACTTGACTTTCATGTTTCATCTGGTCTGTCTGGTTATTATATTCAAACTGAGCATATGAATGTGTTCACCCAGTGTGTCTGCCACAACAGAAAACCTGCAGAGAACACTGATCACTTCATTAAAACACCTTGGCTGTTAAGTGCCCCCCAAAATCATTAAAAGACATTTTCCAATGTAGACTATTAATTGCATGAGTAGATTGGCATTAGATACTTGAAGTTTTTTGAGCAATCAAATGGTGCGTCATTAATAGCAAAGATTACTGAAAATACCTTAATCTGCTCTTATTTGTCAATGCTTAGTCTTAACACACACCTATAACAAACACACATACAAAGAGCTCACCTATATCTTTGGCTCTTGAAGCTAAAGGCCTTCTCCACTGGGTAACAAATTTGTAAGCATCAAGCCGAATTTCAATAATATTGTTAAGTAAGGCCAGAAGTGGTGCCAGTGGAAAAGCTGCCACAAAAATGGTTGTGAACCCAAACTGAAGAACTAGGGGAAAAAAGGAAATACCATAGTATAATTATTAAGATCTAATTCCAAGGTCTATGATACCAAATAGTGTATGCGAGCAAACATTATGTATAAGTATACAAACATTTCTTATTATATCATACTATACAATAGCCTTGTAACAGCTGTACAGCAAGTCTTTGCCGAAAGTTCAGAGGAAAGATGAAAAGAACAAATGCACATCTGACACTGGAATGGACAGCAACATCTAAATTCTGTAATTTGGAATGAAGTTCAGAGGTGGACACATTATGCTTCTAGAAAGGAACATTTTTACTCCAGCACCAACTAGGATCTCTCAATACTTGCAAAGATTGGGGGTGAATACATTCCTTTTGCTAGTTCGGATGGGAAGCAGTTTGAAATTTTGTGCAAGTTTCTAGAGGTAGGTTTTAGGATTGCCAGATTTCCCATTAATTTGAAAAGAACCGTGTGAGGGAGAAAATAAAAAAAAACGATCATGGCATATGGAGTTCAGTCACATAGGGCAAAAGTTCTTGGTTTTTAATATTTTTGAAGCAGTTATCCTTCTCTCTCCACCAGATAGAGCAATGTCTTTTGGCAGCAAGCTACTTTGTAAATGTGAGGTAGTAAATGAGGGAAGATTTCAAACATAAACAAGCATGCAGGTCTGTACCATGCAGTTTAAAATAAAAGCACAAGGGAACTTCCCTTAGTAAATAACAGCAAAGATCTTCAGAAATGTGAGCAGATGAAGAACTGGTCTGTGGTTTGGGAAAAAAAAAGCCAGAATGGGAAGTGTTTCATAGATGCGTTAGCAAACCAGCAGCAGTGTGCTTAGCTGCATTGGTTTGGTTTTACAAAATTCCTTCCTTTCCTCACCCGACTCGTGAGAATAAAAACCATTTTGCAGCCTATTTAGCTTCATATAGAGATAATTAAAAGAATATACCAGACAACATCATCAAAAAAGCAACAACACTAAAATCTAGTGAAAGACAACAAATGTTAGAGCCATACTCATTTCTAGGTATTCATCAAAGAGTCCATAAGCATTCATAGGTTGCAGATTATAGTCCTTTTCCCACTGTGGGAAGCTTGTTTTTCTCTGCGTGCCATACTCTTGTCGTAGTTTTCTCCTGGTCCACCAGTTTTGAATTAGCCTACATTTTAAAATAAAGAAACAAAGTAAAGAGTATTAGTGGCTATTTATCACAAAATTGGAAGAGGTTAAATGGGCACAACACATACTGCAAAATTCATTTCCCAATACACAGGAAAATAGAGCGCAAGTAATATATGTGGCTGATGACACAGCATAATAGGTATGAAAACAAATACAGATGATGGGCTGTAATCCAGACCTAGATGTTTTTAAAATGGTGATGGGATTTTGACATATTTTCGTTACTTGTTTACTTCTTTTTCTCTGCACAGAATAGCAAATCACTTCAGGGTCTGTTTACATGGCAGAATGCAATGCTGTGTGGAGATAGTCCAGCTCAGTAAATAAGAGTGCTAATGCTGCTTGATCCCTTTGTGTGTGCGACACAGTATTTCTGCACGGCTCTACAGAGTGCAGAGTAACAGTCTCTGGGCAATCCTGTAAGGGAAAAGGCAACCCTGAATGGTGTCTGCAGTGAAACATTCAGAGGAACAAAAGACAGAAAGAAGTGACAACACGTGGGGGCTGAGAGGTGGATGGCTGACATGAGAGCTACTTCCATCTCAAGAAATGGGGGAGCTGTACCAGCCATCAGGGGGAAGATATTGTTCCCAAAGAAATGCATATGGAAGGCCACTGTCAGAGGCACTGAGCCAGAAGAGAAACGAAGACTCACACCTGAAATAAACATCTTTGCTTCTCAAGGTCAGGGAGTTGCACTGGTTTGACCAGCAAAGGACTCTAGTATAGAGAGCAAAAAAACTCCAAACCACAATGACAGAGATTCCTCTGAAGTTGTGGTTGGCCACTTCATCTCAGTCAGTTAGAAGGTGATGGCTCACCCAAATAATTCAAACCTTTTTTTGACAATGCTTCACTTTTTACCTTCACAGTGACCTGGTCTGGTCTGTGAATGATAGGCAAATAGTCATTGTATTTGGATAAGGATTTGGACAATTGCTTGTTTTCTTAAAGCTTGGAGATTATTTTTCCATTTAGGCCATTTATCAGAGAGGTTATAACTATTCCTGTCTTCCTTAAAAAAGTGTAGGTGCAACTGAGTGCAGTTCAACTGAGTTCAGCTACAGACTATAGGGTTGCCTCTAAGTCCTCTGGCCATCCACATGGTGCTGGCTCCAATCATATTCTTAGCAGAAAGGATCATGTTTTTTTCACACAAAAAGGAAATGCACCTGCCTGCAGCATTTCAGGGCTAGAAGGTGGATTGAAGGGTCTGCAGAGTAAATACATCTCTCATCAAAGTAAGTTGAAGCATCTCACAATGTTGTGACTGTATGTTTTATGTTGTGATTCTTGTTGCGACTTTAAAGTGAAGAAATTCACTTCACCTGAAGCAGTTTAGTCCTATTAAATTGCTTTCTCTTAAACAATCTCCTCCTATCTCCATCAGTCACCTTCTTTAATTCCCTTCTGTGCTCTTTATTAAGTTTCAAAATTCCTATTAATAGAAAGAAGAAAGTTCTAATAAAAACTGACAAAAGAGACAGCGAGTGGAAGGAGAAGGATCAATACGGCTGTTGCTGTTCCCTCCTACCCACCTCAAGTAATTCCTGCAGCCCTAACAGCTGCAAAATACTGGAAAGTAGCACTAGGCCTGGGAACAATGGAGAAATAGCAAGCATTGAGTACCTTGATTGTCAATTACTCTGTGCATTTAAATCATTTACTCCATTCTCATTACAGCCAGATGTGGCTGAGGCTTTTCATTACAGTACCGAGGCTGCCTGAAGTCGCTTCAGCAAAATGTTTCTGCAGGTCAGGGACCAAACTCGACACTAGCTCTGCAGTGGGTCCTTCAGCAGAGCAAATCCCCCTGAACTTTGGAAGGGCAAACTTTCTGACAATGTCATCTCTCTCTTACATTTTTGCATGTTAATTTTCCCTGGTGACCTGCCGTACAGTCTCTAACGTCTACTACACTAATCATATTAAACCTATATTAATCATATTAAACATGCTCATTAAATACTAATCAATAAGAAATGAACCAATAGGAAATGAATAATTGTCAACCTTTTTGGCTGGGGCACAGCTTCATAATACCCTGAAGATCACCAGGGAACTTGTCTACATACCAGTCAGTACACTTTTCTATCTCTGGGAGTGTATATGCCAGCAGTGCATTTTTTCCAGCTCATACCTGCTCTTTCAGGCATCTTTTATCACCTAGCAAGGAGAAATCCAATTTAAAACTTACTGGCATAGCTAAGAAGTGATACATGTAATATTTCCTGTGAAAGCAATACAGTGAACCCACAGTTATTTTTAAGGAGTTTTAAAGCACAGAATAAAATTTAATGAAATCAAGTACTTCCCATATATTATTTATTTGTTAATATTTATATTACACTTTCACTTTTGCAGACTATGTCCAATGTGGAAAAAAGCCCTAAACATCATCTCCACGTGTCCGTAATTTTGTGTCCCTGGGGGAATTTTCTATTGTAATGACTACTGTAACTTGTTTTTATTAACTGGTCATTAGGAAAGCATAAACTTAGTATTCTGTGACCTATAGAAGCATAGATATTATATTTACTTACGGATAGCCAAGTTCCATGAAATTATTCCATGTCTGCTTTAACACCATTATAATACCCATTTGCATACAGAGATCAATAAGGCATCCACTAGGGTGGCACTACAAGGACAAAAAAAGAGAAAGAAAATGTTAAACAGAAATTACATCAAGTTTTAAAGCATTTTTTAAAGACTAGAAACAGATATTAGATCATTTACTAAAATGAATTTAAATGTAATTATCTTTTTTTTTTTAAATATAAACTTATGGGAACATATGATGCTATCATACTGTCAGCCTTTTAAGACTATCATCTAATTCTCTGCAGAAGTTGGAGTCAGCTGAAATCAATGCAGTTTTCACATTAGTGCTTCTAATGTGCTGTGCAACTGTGAGTAGGTCAGTAGCAAAGGCCAATTTTCTCCATTGATTTCAATAGTTTTTGGGGTGGATGACTGTGCATCAAGTCAAAGAATGAAAATTCCTCCTGCCTCACAGGCAAAGAGTTTATGCCTTAAGGATAGATCTAATACTGTTGAGTACTATTTAATGTCTATGGTTGAGAGGACCATGCAAAGCTATTCTCTTCCTGAAGAATTAAAAGTCTCTTAACTGTTGAACAACAGGTCTTAGTATTTCTTGCTGAGTGCTTTCTTGCTTTAACAGTGGCTCCAGACCTTAAAGTTGTGGTGCTGCTTTTGGGAGAGATGTTCAGCTAGTACAAATTCAGGTAATTTTTCATCTAGTACTGGAAAAAACAGAAAAGGACCAAAAACTTTCTGCCCTCAAACAGTTCTTTGCACAATTGACTTTTCAGGTCCTAAGAGTGGAGTTTAAGCTGTATTTTTAAATCCTGGGTATTATAGATAAATTAAACAGATCACTTTCATAGAACTGGAATTACTTCTCATTAATTTTCAGAGAGAAAAATTAGTTCTGACCTGTAATAAAATGAGAAATTAATTTCTTATACATACTGCATTATCCAGTGCTCAGAACCTGGGTCCCTGCTGATGTTTATCTATAACCCTATATAACAGGGTGGCAGATTATTATTATTTTTTTAATTAACTTCTCTGTCACTATTATTAAATCATCATCCTTCTGTTTTTAGGAATCAGTCACATGAGCCAATATAACCCAAGAGAGGTAGATGCAGTGTTAACAAAGCAGCACTAATCTTACAACTGTAGTATCACAAAATACATAAACTGTGGTCTGATTATGTTCACAGGCTCTACTACACTATATCGTGTCACTACATGTCTTGGACTTGGCTTCATTCAACAGGTGAAGAGAGGACTATTGGAGGGATATCTGGACATGATTTTCTAAAGCATGTTTCTAATAAGATCTAGTACAGATATAGTCGATAAAGTCAAGACCTTTTTTTTTTTATTAGACATTTCTTTTATTATTAGACTTTTTTCTCTTTGTAAAAAGTAAAGTAGGGAGTACTAATAGTAGCTTCCATCAGCAACTGACCCAACCTATAACACCTCACAGTTGCACTTCCCTCACTTTTCCTCCCATCTCTGCTCCTGCAGAGAGATGAGGTTCTTTCCATATTCTCTGGTCCCTCTGTGTGTTGAATCAGCCCAGTAACTCATCAGAAAACCAATTTGTCCAGAAAAGGGAAGTTTACTGCTTATACAAGGAACTGAATAGGCTCCTCACAGGGTTGGACAAGCCAGAGCCAATGCAGAGGAAGAGGAAGGAGCAAATTTCTGGGGGAGGACTCAGAGGAACAGCAGAACTGGCTTCTTTTGACAGCAGCAATCTTTAGGTCAGCTCAGCCCCATTCAGATTTTGGAGGGATGTTAAATGAATTTCTGTCTCTCCATTTATCAAGTATTATTTACTTGAATTAATAGAATTCACTAGTTCACAACTTCTTTTTTTTCCCTCTTTTTTTTTCCCTAATATTTGAATGGCCTCTATTAACCAAAATATTTACATATCCAGAAATGTTTGAAAGTTCATGTTGGCAGGCATTTTCCACTTATAATTTGTTATTTATTTGCAAAGTTGTTTCAATTATTCAGCTGTGAAGCAGAAAAGAAACCAGGGGATTTGAGTGTGCAAATAGCACTGGAAACTAAATGACTGATTCAGAAACTGCTGCTGTTCACCTCCAGTAACAGTCAAATGGTTTTTGAATTCTGAATGTGTTTGTCAAAACAAACAAAAAAAAAGAGATGGGTCCTTGAGTGACTTGCAAAGCCAAACTCCATATTCGTTTGATTTTATAGACATGGAACATAATGCCTGTAGCTCGCTTGGGAAGCTTTTTCTGTTGTTTTGGTTAAATTTCATGTGCATTTTATGTGTCTAGATTTTTAACTTGTTATTTTATTATTTTAGCTCCTTGATCAGCAAGGTTAGATAAATCAAGAAGAAAAGATTTTTTTAGAAGCAAAAAGTTGTCAGATTAATATCTGACTTCAATTCATTCCAAGGGTGAAAAATTTCCAATGTAAATTGTGAGTAATTTTTAAACCATATGATACCACTATTCAAATGTGAAGCAAATACTAAAACCGCTAGCACTGAAAAGGGAATATATATATATCAATATGCAGATGTTTTTGTAGCAGATGGTAATGTCAATAGTGTGGAGTTAGACAGCAGCTGAAAATCCAATAACACACTCACAAATGCCTAGACAGAGTAATGTGTCTGCCTCTGCTTGCATTCATGGGATTCGTGGGCAGCAGATAAATCAGTGTGCAGTTACTGAACACTCACCTCTTCCAGCCTCCACCGGTTTATCAGCCTTAAGTAGGCACCAGGGTGTCCTGTAAATCTTTAACACAGGAATATATATCAACTCTGTTGTGTAAGCAGTCTGTTCACAGTAGTACAAGAAAGCTCACACTGTTATTTTAATCTGATGTTATCTTAGCATACCTGATATAACTTTAAAAGATGTTGAGCTGCAAAATGTATCAGAGAGTCCTGGAATAATCTCCATGAAGGACCGAGTATATTTTTACTTCCAGTTTTATTTTGATATCAAATACTCTGATGTTGGATATTGAACATATGCAGAGCGGACAGAAAATCTAACTGAAACTGTTCATGTCAGTTTGGAAAATGGCTCTCAACTGCCAGTCCACTTCCTTACACTATAATATGGGCTGTGATATCTCTCTTTCTGTGAAATCAGTGAAAATTTTAGTTTTCATTAAAAACCCCATAGTTTTATTACTATCCTTTCGTGTTTTCTCCCAAAATGACTCCCATATGCAAATGATCCATACTAATGGATTCTTCTAGTCAAACCTTCTCTGCTAAAAGGATCTTTCTTTTTAGGAGGCTGGCAGAAAGAGGTATACAAATTTTATATATATATAGATATAATATATACATATAAATATATATTATATTTTTATATGTAAAATATTCTGTGGGAAAAACCCCAACCAATAGCTCACAATTCACTCTTAACAGTCCAAATCATGTAATAGAAGCAGCAAAGTATTCAGGCTGTAGGACTAGATGACTGCTGTAGATCCTTTACAACTGAACTATCTACCCTATATTACCTTAGCCTAGCCTAGCCTAGCTTATCCTATCTTTCACTTGCCTGTACAAAATACACACATAAAGGCAGAATGAAATGATCTGCATATATAATATTGTGGGATGCATCTGTTCCCAACAGTAAAATTGTTGTTAGCATTTAGACCATGTGGTGATAGGAAATGAAAACTGGTTCTGTTTCTGGGCTTTTGAAAGGAAAATAAAACTGCAATCTGTTCTGCCTTGCTAATATAGAGTTTGCATTTTGAGATGTGTGATAATATGGTCCATTTTGTTTCATTACAGACAATTTTATTCCTTTTCTCTACTTCACTTTGCATATATGAGGGAGCAGACATCAATCCTACCTTCCAAGGAAGAATGCTATATAAAATGTAGAGCTGTTCAGATTGACAAACTGAAAAAGAAACATTTTCAGAGTGAAGCTGTTCTCCCACTCGGACTCAGTACGAGGCTGCTCTGTGAAGAAAATTATCAGAGTTTCAGAGGTCTAATCAGATTAACAATTTCCCTTGGCACAAGGGATGCACACGCGTATGAGAGCTGGCAATGTATTTGTAAATTAGCCTGCTGATTTCAAACTGTAAGATGACAGAAATTGTATCCAAAAGCAGCACTCGGCAAGTGAGCTTGTAGAGACTTAGAAATCTCTTCTGATATCTGGATATGTATATTCCCAGGAGACCATAAGAAACTGGTCAAAGTAATGTGTATAGTAAACATCTCTCCTCTATTTCAATGGTCTTTACAGGCTCAGCCTCCTCTCTTGTTTCCTTTTATGTATCCTACCATAATGACATTGCCAGAAAGCACTTTACTACAAGCTATTTAAGTGCCTTTTTCTTAGAGATGTCACACTGAACTGGAGAAAATCCTCCTTGTAATTCTGTTTCATGGGTTTGCCCACAGGTATCAGTTGAGTGCCACTGCATAACTTCCTTTCCTTGTCCTAGGGAACTCACCATAGAAAACTGAGAAAAAAATTAGTTTGCAGTGGATGGGCTAAGGCAAACAGGAAAGGGGAAGACATATTCTTCCCTTCAAGTAGGCCCTTAATCTCCATCTAAAGAGATATCAAGACAGAAGTCAACAAAACAACCTCTATGCCAACACACCAGTACCATGTCCTGGAATTACTTTCCAGTTGGCAGGAGCTTGTTATTAGCCAAGCATTGCTGTGAACAGGAGAAATCAGAGGAGAGGTGGAGGTGCTAATGGTGATTCTGAGTATCATAATCATAGCACTCATATACTACTTCCGAAGGAGGGTCCAGTCAGTACTGGAAGTACAGAAACAACAGTTCTCTTTACTTGGAGCTGCTCTCTAAACAGATGCCAGTCTGTGGGCAGGACAAGTTTGACTATAACAGGACTGCTGCAGCTGAAGATTTGCTCATATGCCCATCAGAGACAACGGTGATGCTCTGGAGGAGCATGGACATGAGTTCTGGAAAAGGTCATGAAAAAGGCTGAAGAAGGACATTCTGAATACAGTTTTCCTGCCAATTCCACTCTGAGTTTATTACATTGATAAAGATCATTCAAACCAAATCAGTTCCTTAGGCCATCAGAGTAAAAATCACAAAACAGTCTGAACATATCAGAACATCTTGACCCACTGAATTTTCATACAAGTGCTTTCTGCACAGGTTACAAGAAGCAGACATACCTTGATGATAACCTGAGAGAAAGTAATCAAGCTTCAAGGTCTCCAGAACATATCTTACTGTCCCCAGGGTATCACAGGGAGCAAGAGGGCACTGCTTGTGCAAATCACATACTTGAAAGTCAGATTTCTCAACTGTAACTAGCAAGTATCTTTTCCATGGATACAGGAGAGCAAAAATATTTTAAAATTACAGCATACAAATGAGGATGCTCAGCTTAAAAAGAAACAAAAGAGTAAAATGCTGTTTTACATAGATGTGCTTCGAACACATCAGCAGTGACTTCCCAGATTTAGAAAAACCCTGACTAAAATAGCTAAATAGTAGCTAAAATCAGCTTTTTCCTCTGAGCAGACACCAAAATCTGTCCATCTGGTCCAAAATACTTTACTGCACATCATCAATGTACACAGGTTGCCAGGAGCTCAAAATAACCCCCTCAAACCTCTTCTACTACACATGCTATAATATGGTTTGCTTAGTAGGCCTTCAGCAAGAGTCTCATTTCAGGCTTCTTGACACTGAAGAGCCCTTGCCAATAGCTGCAAACTACTGCAATCTTCCAAAATTATCAAAATTCCCCAGGTTCTGCCTGAGACATGGAGATATGAATGACAGCCTATTGTTACCCCAGTGACAGTACACGCTCTCCTTAGAAAACGTGTTTCCTTACTTTAACATGAAGACCACCTTTATGGGTGAGCTGAAAAGATTACTGAAATTTAGAACACCATTATAATTTGTGTGTAGGCAAAGTCGATGACTCATCTAGTTATTTTTGCTCCAAATTACTACCCCTCTTAAAGGCAAATGTTTGATAGTCAATTAGCACCTCAGTTTCAAGCTATAAGTTTCTTTTCCAGAAGGGATTCTCCTTTTCCAGGTCATCACAAAACCTGGGGGTTGTGAGTGCTCAATCTGTCTGAAAAGTCATACCTTTTCCCCCAAGGTAGCACTATGTTTACATTCTTAAAAGGTAAGGGGTTGGAACAAGGACAAAGGTGGATGATTGCTGTCACCACTGATTGAATGGCACTATAATTTAGTTTCTGTACTCTTTTATTATAAACTTAAGAAAAACATTAATTCCTATAGACTGCAAATTAATTAGGATTTTTCGTATTTATGCAGACATTCTGAATGTTACCAGAGTATATGGATCAATAAATCAGTATAATATCATTCAGTTTTGTATTTAACTTACCTAAATTTGTCAGGAAAAGAGCAACCTTTTCATACAGCTGTAATAAAGAAGAAACAACCTCTTAGTTACATGACCATCTCAAAAATATTGAACTGCCTTCTAGGAAGAGCAATTGCTCTTGCGTGCTAAATCTGACATTCAGGTGATTTCTTGGATGTTCTGACAATTACAATAAAACTATTGTTTTTAAAAAAATCATTACATAGTAATAATAAAAAAATGATATAATTAAACATGGAAAAGTAATGCTTTTATAGCTTATGCTCAGCTCTTTTTATCCACAATATATGGAGAAAAAAATGCAGTCACTGTCCCTATTTTACATACACAGTGAAAAAGGGTGAAACATCTTTTCCAAAATCACAAAGCAGAACAATAGCTTAACCAGCTTGTGGAACAAGTTACTTGTGGAACATTTATCTCACAAAAAAAATCGCCCTAGAAAAGCATGCTATGGTATGTTGGGTATGTTGGGTATTTTGGGTTTTTTCTTTGGTTTGAGACTTTTCTGGTGCTGAAAGGAAAGGCACTGAAGGGACAAGGTTACTTCAGAGAAAATCTTTAGCAATCCCCACAGCACATTTCCTACTCTGAGCTCGTAACATTTTTCTAAATCCTAAATTGTACTTTGTCCATTTAGCAGATACCATGCTCTCAAACTTTGTAGGAGACTGGTAACTTCAAAGAGCTTACAAAACTAACTTGGAAGGTTTTCACAATCACTATTTGCAAAGGAGTTTTGTGTCTATAACCCAACAACCTCAGTATTACTGTAAATTAATACAAAGATTTTCATTTGCTTTAAATGAAACTGGAGCCTATTGCCATAAATTGCTAAATGTCCTTAAGTCTCACTGATGTCTAGAGGGATACAAACCTTCTCATATTTCAGGCTGAAGTACTTACTTATCCTCAAAGTGCAGATCAGCAATGTTTCTTTTCATTTCCAGTTATCCTTATAAACTCTTGACAAAATTGAATTATGTACAGTTTACAGATCAAACTGCCTGCTTAAGAACTGAAGTCACCCTGAAATCTCTCATCCATATTAATAACCACTTCTTGCTTAGAATAGCTTTTTGCTGCCTTTGGAGTAAATTGTTTTGTTTCAAGTAATGGAAAAGGTAGTTTCTTCTGAATTTAAAAGCATCTCTTAAGGGCAACTGTAAAAGTGCAAAATGTCTAGGTCATTTATATCCTAATCTCAGCAGAGAGTGTTCTATTTTACAAATGTATGTTGCTCTGCAGAAGTGGGTATCAAAACTGTATTTTGTTGCTATTCCTTCTGGAACAGTAAGACTGTGTTAGAGATTCTGTTAGCAATGTTTGGATCTAATTATCTGCTACTGCATTTTATCACTACTAGTCCCAAGGGTCCTTGTTTAGGATCACATTCTGCTCTATGTTCATATTTTCCATGGGCAATATCACTGGAATTAACAGGTTTTATTAACCTAGGCAAAGCTAGTGATTGTCTTCAGGTCAAGGCTGCAGGATTATCTGGGAGACATTATGCTTGAAGGTCATTTTGTTTTGTCATGAAGGATTTGTCAGAGTATGTACCTAGTGCTCAGAGCATCTGGTCTTGAATTTACTGTGGTCTAGACATTTCCCCCCGATGCTTTGAGAGGCTGTCAGATTGTATCAGAATCACTGGTAGTTTTCAAGGCTTCCTAGCAGGGAATTCTCTACTGCTGTACACATATTGGTCTGTTCTGGTTTTATTACTGTATCTTTGCTTGCTCTTCTGGTACTTTTCATAGAATCATAGAATCATAGAATATGATGAGTTGGAAGGGACTCACAAGGATCATTGAGTCCAACTCCTGGCCCTGTGCAGGACACCCCAAGAACCACATGTGCCTGAAAGCATTGTCCAAATGCTTGAGTCAGAGTTCATGGAGGATTCAACTACCTTAATTGCTTCCCCTCAATAAACTACATTAATCCATCATGGGAAGTGGGGGGATTATATGTTCCTAAATCCTTCTTTTGAAAAGCTCCTGCAGCTTCATATTTTGTGGATCTTTTGTTTTCATGAGCTATATCCAGATCTATGGCTGTGGTCGCTGTTGAATGGTAATGAGTCTAAGGCTTAAGAAATACATCTTTGCAGTGCTCCACTTATTTGATGTATTTTAGGAAAAAAAGAAAAGTTTCTCAAAAGGCACCTTCAAGCAATCTTACATTATTTTAAAAAATTCTCTAAGCTGTAAAACTCTTTGAGAACAAAATGATTTTGTTTGTGCAATGTTTCTTTGTTGCTGCTTCACTGCATATACAATGACATAGTGAGAGCTTGGAAATGGATGTTGTACTGGCATAGATATATATATAGTTTTCTTTTTATTTCTCCTATACATATTGTGTGCTTTAAGTTGAGTAAAGAAAACCCCCAAAAGCTGCAGACAACAAACAATAAATGAAAAATAACATAAAAGAGCTCTCAGTACAAATTCAGACAGAAAAACATCTTCTTCCTCTTCTTCCTGTCCTTTCTCAGCCTACAGTCCCACCTAAGGGAAAACACAGAAAAGTCAACAGTTCTAGATAGACTGTCTTAGTCACTAATCCAGTCTTGTCTATGCCAAAGGGTGAAGTAAAATCCTGCAACAAAGACTCTTGGAATTTCCAGCCACAGAAACAAGGGGCTGTTAAGATTAATTTTTAGATGATGGAAATGCTTGGGTATTGCACAGGAAAGAAAGTAGTCTCTAAGCCTGCACGTGGAAATAAGCAGGCCTGAAATAACATCTCACACTCTCTAGGAAATCAGTTAGCACATCTTCTGGAGTAAAGCCTAACATGCTTTTTGCACAAGATGCTAGCTACGGGTTGCTAGAGGTACCCCATCTTGGCTCTAATACCTGAGTGGTTTGTACGTTGATCTCTCCTTCCCCTTAAAATGCATTCCTATAACGTCAGTTGGCAAAAACCTGACAGTGAAAGGCCATACACCTCTTGCCAAGAGCAATGAATAGAAGACACACAGAGCAATATACAGGAGTATCAGCATCTCAATGCAAGGATGAAACTCATTCCCATCTGATATCTGCTATACTGTCTTACTGGGATGTAGAAATTCCATCTTTCTCTCTATCCCAAGTCTGGTTCCAAATCAGTTCACAACAATAACCTGACTTCAGCCAGTCCCAGTTCACTGCACTCAGACAGCACCAGTCTCTGGTGTACCTTGGCAAAGGCCATAGATGGCTCTAGAACAAGTCACATCTGCTCAAGCCTTGCAAAATTTTCAGCCCAAGAGAGTCATCGGGCATAGGGACATTGTGTCTGTATATGCATATCCTCAGTGGTAAACTACCAGAAAAACTGAAACTGGAATTACTGAAAATAGCATAAATAAGAATTTAGCTTGGTCACTGTATTTAAAAAATAACATCAAAACACAATTAGAAACAAAAATATTAGAGAAATGGACTGAAAGCTGCAAATGTATAAAAGGGGAAAAAAAAGAGGCAGAGGATAAAAGAGGGGTATGTCTCCCTAAAATATTTTTAGAACATTCGAACACACTTTACATAATGTTTTGGGTTTGGAATTGTACTTTACATTAATAGTGACTGATATCCATAAATAATAATTCCATGTCTGTCATAGCAAGACACTCCATTCCTGCTGAAAAAAGGAACTGAAAGCATTTGGTGGTCTTCAGATGAAGATATCTACAGCTCTGATGGTATGGGCATAATTTCAGATATGTTAATTTTACTCACCACATTCAGTAGCATGATGATGCAAAAGTTGATGCACACTGCAGTCCCTGTAGTTGCAACCTGAGAGTTATTCCTGATTAAAGCCCACTTAAAGGCAGCAAAAGTGCTGACAGTCACAACACGATAAATAACGATGCCAAAAACAGCAGCAATCACCACACAGATCTAAAGGAAGAAAAAATCAGAGAGAAGAACCTGAAAACCTCCAGTAGAACAGGAGTTAGTTTCTTTCTGAAACTCTGCAAACTAATATAATAAATGAAAGACTTTAAAAATCCATCCCATTTGATTCCAGAGAAAGGTTTCAACATGATTATTCTTATTGTGAAGTTCTTTTTATTTTGCATAATGAAAAATATTTTTGAAATCATATTAAAAAAATTTTTACTTTTAAACATTTTCTTGAAGATGTTTCTCTTCCTTAGCATTAATGTGGGAAACAGTGTTGCCAGCTCTGGGAGTTAGAAATTTTCCTTATGTGCACATGATGTGCAAAGGCTAGTCTCAAGCTGATGTCCCAGTTTGATGATATCATTTGGGACGGATTTGTGCTTTGACAGACTTCACACTTACAGGAAAAAATATCTCCATTTGTAAGCACTGCCTCAACAACAACCCTGCCAAGCTACCCTATCTGTTTCTTCCTACAGTTCTAGACAGTTTCTATCCAGAGAAGGTATCAAGTTCAACCGTCCTTGTAATTTCTTTTCTGATGAAACTTTCAGCAAATCAGTGAAGCAGTTACAATGAGAAATCCATGAAGCTGAGCCAGCCTGCTAAATTTCTTGATGTTCCCTATGCAACAGTTGAGCACTAAATGACAACTGTTTTCCATTCTGACCAATTTATGTCACAGTTTAGCAAGCCACCTAAAGGACAAACTGTTGGGCATTACATGGGTGACTCCTCTCACAGACACTTTGACACAGGACCCATTAGCCACCTTATTAGACAAGGAGAAAGAGTTTCCTCAGTAGAACACCGAAAATTATTTGCTAAAGTGGTGCATTGCGAGGTTGTGCATAGACAAGTTAAACCGATCAAAATTGAGGTATATCTGAGCTAATTAAATGGGCAAAATTACTTGGAAACACTGAATGCTAATCAAGCTGCTTTCATATTTTCACATTCATTACAAAATTGACCGACATAATCTCAATGCAGAAGTAAATGTGCGTGAATGTGATGGATTGTCTCTTGATTCCCTGCATAGTATTGAGGGGAGGAAGGACCACTTTCCTTTTCCTTACCAGGGAACAAGTAGCCTGGTTCAAGCTGTATTAGTAACTGCACTGTGTGAATCAATGCTGAGAAATTTTGACAACTACTCTGACTTGAAGTTTTGGTAAGCGTATAGCTCCTGTGCTTACAGGGGTAATTTTAAAGGGGAGAAATGCCACATTTTAGTCAAGGAACATTGGTTTCTCCATTTCAATTGCACTAGGAATATGAACCCTCTTTCCTTATCTCCTCAATACACTGAAAAACTAGGACATAGTAACATCATTAGACACTCTAGGCATCTTACGTTCTCTGTGAAGTTTACAAAGAACAACTGCCTCTTCTATGGCATCTTTCCCCATCACTCTGCACTGTCCACAAAGGAAAGACAACCAGTGAGCTAGTTCAGTCAGCTGAAGATGGTGCCTAAATGTGAGAGAAACACTATTCTGGTATGTATGTCATTACATGTAATCTTACAGGTACAGCCTTGAAGGAAGGACTTAACTGTGAGACTTAGTGAAGAGTGAATTAGTGTAGGACTTTACAGAAACTTGGGTGATTTGCTATGTAGATTTTCAAGCTGCAGTAAACATGCTAGAGCTTATTTCACTTTATAGCAGTCATATCCAATATTTAGATACTCTATCATCAGAGATAATGCTATTTTGCATTTTTTTCAACTGGTAAATAAATAACAGTTCTCAAACCATAAAAAATATTCCAGATGCAGAAACGATGAGTCTGCTGCATTTATCTGCAAACGCTTGATAAGGCTCTGGCTTCCCAGATATGGGGTTCATTCGTTCTTTCTTGGAGTATTTGGCTTCAAACTGTGGACGTATCTCCTCCTAAGGAACAGACAGACAATGTTCATATACAGCACAGCTAGGAAAAACTCTATAGGAAACTTCAGATCTTTTATCAGGTCACTGTTATTGGAAATTAAATCTTTGCATTCACATCTGGCACAGCTACTATAAAAGATGAGCTGGAAAATCAGGTCTCCTTTCTGAGAATTGGAATAAATCACTGTACCCATAAAAGTATGTATTGAAAGTATTTATTAAAATCCCCAGTTAGCTATTCCTCTAAACAATGCTCTTTCAAACTATGTGTCTGCAAGACAAATCTTTTTAAAGTTGATATCACAGAATTTTTCTGTCTGACATTATCCTACTAATTCTGGGATTTTTCAACAAAGCAAAAAGAAAAAAAAAAACTAACCTCATTTTTCCAAACCAAATTGCTGTTTTTTTAGGTATTTACCTTCCCAATATCAGCAAAATCTTCTCATCATTTTAAAAAGGATCCATGCCATCTAATGCTGCTCAAATGTTTCCTAACTTGGACAATATTATCATCAGGAACAACTTTCAGCAACAGGAATGCCAAATCTTTCTTTGCCATTTAAACCCCTCTTCTGAAATGAAACTTGAGGATTACCTGGGGAGAGACTTGGTTACATCTGTTTACAGCATTTGTCAGAAGACAGGGTTCACTCTTAGTGCAGGTAATACCTCACAGTTTTCAGCTGCAGTAGGGCTACCCTAACACGCAGAGGTTCACCAACAGCCACGTGTCCTGTGCCACTTTACCCAATTCTGACATCCAGGACACTGTCACATATGAGAGAAAGAACCAGGCTATGAGGATGGGCTCTCACAACTGCTGGCAGATGTTAGATCAATGTTTATAGTGCTCTGCTGTATACTGAAGAACTGGCCCATGGTACAGCTGACTACAAGGGAGCAGACAAGAATCCACTTACAAATTTCAGTCACTTCCAACTCTTCAACTGCATTTAATTGAACTCTGACTGACTAAAGTTGTAAATGCCCTGACCTAAAATGACTGCATTGAAATGGGTGAATGTTAACTGCTCACAAATATCTTTAGAATGTGAATAAAAGTGAGATATCCTAAAAGCCTACATCCTTTTTATAAAATTCCCCTGGAAAGGGCAAAAACAAAGACAGTCTTGTCTCATTTTCCTTCTCCCAAGTTTTGAAGACACCTTCTCAGCACAGTTAATTTTCAGATTCACACAGCAATCTTTTACAAACATGTTCATAAGGTTTTATAAAAACAAGTTAAGATTCAGGTATGCCTAACTGCAATGCCTGTGTAACTAATTATGTGCTTGAGGGAACCAGACCTACATAACCTATACACAAAGGCTAAGCATGTTTCTGTGGAGACAGAGTAACACCTTGTTCTTATTCTATGTTGCTTAAGCTGTTCCTGACATATCAGGGCTGCAGGCAGCTGAGCAAACCATAATCTGGCAAAAAGAACCATGTGAGTAGTATTCCTATGTGCCCAGGGGCATGCAAAAGGACAGAGTGTGACAGCGTTGAAGCAGGGTGCTTGAGAATTGCATCCTGTAGATTGTGCAAGGGCTCTGCCGGCTGGCTCACTGAGTCATAGACAAGAAATCCTTACTTCTCTGCAACTCTCTCTGAGCCAAGGTTTAATTATCTTTTACGGTTTGCCCTATAGGGAAGTCCTTATCATATCAACATGTCCTACAATCTCCAGTCAATTCAGATAATGCAACTGCTATTTTTACAGGAATTCTCCACAAAAAAATGAGACTCTGGCATGAACCTTTGTACCTCTTTAATGACACTCAACTGTGCTTGGGGCTGGAAGTAAAAAGTACAGTGTCTGGCTGAGGTTAATGATACAAAGAAAGTGACACTGAAGAGAAAGAAAAAAGTATGCTATTAAGAGCAACAGAAACTATATTCTGTCTGGGAGTGCCAGGAACTGTGTGCAGTTTGTTTCTTGTGGAATGCCCACCCAAGACCCTCCATTTCTCCCACCTTGCACCTGATTTACAAGAACAGGAAATCCAGATATGTAGGATTGAAAGAGCCCGAACACGTTCAGTCCATGTCCAGAGACTGAGGGACCTGGACACTGCAGGGGTTGCTGCATCCCTTCCTTGGGTGAAAATCTAAACTAGTGAGGAATTTGCAAGGTTGGATATCTGAATAAATATAATTGTCCTTTCTTATTGTTTCATTTATTTGCCTCTTCATTTAGAACAGGAAAGAGATAACAAAGTGATAGGAAGCCTTATGATTTTTTTTTCAGTCTACTGTTGGTAGGAGTTAATAAATTTCGCTCTGTAGCAAAATCTTGTTTTTCAATTTGTGCATGAAGACTAAAGGAAGCAAAAGCTAGACATATAGTGTTGTTAAAATACCAATCTTCATTATCAAAAGCTTGTGATTTACAACAGTAATTAGACCTCTTTAATTGATTTCTTCGAAATAACTAATAAAAGCAATCAGCTGATTTTGTCCAGTGATAACTGAATGGAATGTAGATAGGAAATTTAATTAGCAGTGGTTTTCTTAGAATGTAGCACTTCAAGGAGTAAAATTTTCACATTATGGAGACAAAATTCTCATTGACTTCTCACTGTTCGTATCACTTCACGATCAAACTCCACAGGATGTGTCTTTTCTACCTACATAAAATAGACTGTTTTCCTTCCTTCCCACTTCTCAAATATGGATAGTTCCAAGTCTTTACTCGTAGGTGAAACCATACTGATTTCTGGAGTATCAAATACAGATTAATATGCACTGCCTTAGACCAGATCTTTGTGCTCTAGAAGAGCTACTCTATATTGCTTTGTGAAATATATGCTTTTTTTTCCCCAAGAGTTTTCTAATCCTTCAACAGGTGAATTCTTGAAATAGTCCTATCCTTCCTAGTCCAAGGATATGTTGTCCTCTGTAGCCCAGATGTAGAAAAAAAGATTTGTAGATCAAAAATCTGAAGCTTGGTCACTGATATGATTATATCATCCCCAGAAGTAAGTCTTCATGCAAAGCCTGCAGTTTGCAGGTCATCCTGTTTGCAGCTGAAGGTAATGGCAAAGTGATGAATGATCTCAACACTGCTTCATCTGGGACACCTGCTTCCAAACTGTGACTTTCTTAACGGTAACGTCCTTTGAAGCCCACAGTGCCAATGGAAAAGTGCAGCATTATATACTCAAGAAGAGGAGACAGTGGTCCATAGAGCTGACTCTAAAGCAAGGACATGCTTGAGTTGTGCAATAGACATGGACACTGGCAGCTGTAGCATCTTTGGAGAAGACATCTCTGGGAAGCAATCAGCTCCTGCTCTTGGGATCCCACTGAATGCTGAACAAAGGAGGAACTGATGCCTGAAATGCCAATAAGATACTGATGTTCTGATAACTGGTCACACAAATCTTTGAGATCTCACCCAGGTGAGTTCCTATTAGCATCTTTAACCTCTAATTTGAGAGAGAAAAGTATCATGTGGCACACTACTTCTGAAAAGACTGCTACCTGCTGCTGTAGAGGCTTATAAAACTCCCTCTAGACCTGTAAGGAGGTGCAATGAATAGCTCTGAAGCATGTACAATCATTAGTAGTCCTGACTGAGATCTTGTTGACAGAGCTCACTGGAAAAATTCTGCTGTGAGAATAAAAGACCAGCTGACCATCAGCAGGGAGCAGGTATCCTCTGAAAATTACCAATATGCAAATGTCATCCTGCAGGCCAAACTGAAATAATCTGCCAGAGGGAAATAAGCATCTCTTACGAAAAAACCAATGTTATTTAATAGGCATCATGAAATAAACACATCATATTTCTACAAGGACAGTTTCAACTACCAGAAACTCTTTCAGGCTTTTTGGCTGGTGGAGGAAAAATCTAGAAACTGCACTCTCTCTTCTCTTTTCGGTGTTTATTCCAGCTAAAGTCTTAGTTGCATAGGCATGATAATGCTTTTCCAAAAAAGCTTAAATAGCAGAGAGTGAGTCATAGCAATGCTTTCCTCCAGGCTCCTTAGGAAGACATGCACTTTCCATAGTAGCATCGAAGTTATACCTGGAATTTGAACGTGTGCATAAAGAGAAGAGGGAAACAGAATCAGAAGGGATCCTAATTGGGCTTGAAGCTGTTGTGGTCACATCTAAGTAAAAGACTCCCCCAAGCACTACCATAGCAGCCAGAAATCACTTAGTAGTATTACATAAGAAGCTAATAAAAAGCCCAAGCAAAGAAACAAGCAGAAAAATCCCCCATCACTTAAGGACAACCTTACCAAGAAATTCAATATTTGTAAATGAACTGATCATAGAAGATTCAGGTGGATGGCTTTATAAATCAGCATAGTACACATCCAAGTGGGTTAAATGGTGAAAGATGAAGATATATAGCATCTTAGACTAAATACATCTGCAAGAACTGACTTCCTGGGAAAAAAAGGATCTCATATTTTCAATACTTACTTTTGTATTTTGTTAGTTTTAAGGCTCCTTCCCATTCCAGGGACATGGACAGAGCTATAATAGTCACTTGGAAATTGCAGTTTGGTGCAGTCATCTTTTGTCTTACCTGTCAGCAGCAGTAGCAGCTTTTTTGCAACTAGATATTAGGGAACATGATCCCTGCAGGTCAATCCTGACTGCTATTTGAACCTCAAGCAGGATTGTCTCAATGTAGTCTCTCTGTGACTTGCCAGTATGGGCAAGAGCAGGCTGCTAATCTCAAGAGACTTAAATCAGTATCAGAGTATTTCCTAAATACATGACAATTATTGTGAGGTATCGCCAAGAACTCACTGAATATGACCACACATAATAATATTCCTGTTGCTGTAAAGAAATCAGTTTCCAGTTGGTAAGTTATTTCATGTTATGTTCTTGGGATATTTTCTTAGTTGTTAAGCATTTAATAAAAAAATATCCCAGCAGCAAATGAGCAATTGTACCATTTCATGGCCTCACTCAACTACATTGCCTCATAGAGACAAAAAATCTCATAACTCAGAAGTCTATTCCTCTTCTGGCAAGATAAATACTCCACAAAAGCAGGAATATAGAAGTTCAACTGCATTGAGACAACTACAGCAGCCTCTAACCATCTCTCCAAGAGTTTCAGGACAGTCTCTATAGAGGAAGGAAAGCAGACTTTGTGGATATCTGTAGTCTAAATCCCACTCAAGGAACATTCTTTCTGCCATATCCATCTTGCTTTTGTCCTGCATAATAAAACCTTCTAGTTCCACTTACACCTCAGTTCACAGTCCCAAGAGCATGTTGTTCCTTTCTGGTAAACACTACAGGAAAAGGTTAAGGTTATTTTTTGCTATTTAGGTTCCTCCCTAAGGGAATTTCCTCTACCAACACAGGATGAAATAAGTCCTTTGAGTTTGTTCATCTCCCCCTCTCTCTCCACAGCACTTTTCAAAAAAAAAAGAGCACCTGAATGTTCAGAAGCTGGTACAAGCCTCAAAAGGCTTTCTTTCCATCAATACTCCTAGTGACTACGTAAAAGAATAAATAAAAGCTCATTTGCCAAATTTCGTGGTACCTTGGGTTGTCAAGAATTTCCTTGGATTAAACAGCAAAATTTGTTAGCTACCAAAACAAAAATGGATTTCCCACAAAGTGCATTTTCCCCATGAAATCTTGCAAATTAATTTAGATTTACAAAGATGTAAAAAGTGAGGACAGTCTGGCTCAGAGAAAGTTTCTTCATGTTTCAGAGGAAAATTTTAAGGAGAAAAATGCTTATTTCATAGTTTATAAAGATTTGAATAATGAATTGAAAATAAATCCAAAATAAAACCACAAATTTGTAACAAAATCTCTTTGTTTTAAAGACCAGGGTGTACATTTTTTTATACAAACCTCTTCTTCTTCCCAGTCTATCAAGTCCCAGTCATAAGCAATTACGGCTCGCCTTCTTTTCCAAAACTCCAGAAAAACAGTAGCTGGAGCAAGTAGAAAAAAGATACAAAATTGGTTTTAAGTCAAGAAAATCGTAATGAGTATCACAGAACTGTTGAATGAAGCTGTTACATTATTTTAATTTCTTTGCATAAACAGGTTCCTTTGAACAGCAAATCTTGCTGATGATCAAAACTGCTTTCAGAAAGCATGGCTTTCTAAGGATTACTTTGCTTGCTTCAAGTATGATTGAGGCTTTAGAAATTTCATTTAGTGCTAAATGAGAATGTTCAATTTCTAACCAACCAAGGGAGGGCTCTCAAAAAGTAAAATTGTTCCTGTGAGTCATCACTACCAGATATAGCAGATTTCTGATGAAGCTAAAGGTTTCTTGGGGTTTTCTCTTGCAGATAAAGTAGTAACTTTCTTTCTTTGAAGACCATTTACAATATACAGAAACCAGAACCCACTGGAAGTGCATTCCAGTGCATATGCAAACCTGTAGAGTACTACTGAAGAAATGGGAACTTCTGTTTTACACCTTTCTAATCCAGACCCTTTTTTACACTACCTAAGTTCATATACGTGATGTGGCATTAACATCTGATAATTAAACATTGTATTGTACAGCCCTTATTGATAGAGTTCAAGACAGAGTAACAGGCCTGCACATGACTGCTGTGGGAATATGACTGGGAGTAAAACTAGAGGACTGGGAAGTTATATTCACATTCTAACAGAGGTTAGAATGGTAGGGAAATTATATGGTGAAATGCAATTGATACTTCCTGAATGAAATGTGGTCAGCATGCCCAAAACCTATTCCATGATTATTCCCTCTTCACACACAATCTACAACCTTAAGCACATGCTAAAGGGGATGGAGTAGAAGGTGGAGTGGAATGGAGACACTGTGACCAGCCTCTGGTGTAATCCTTGCAGGGAGTGGATCTCGATGGTACCTTGTAGATAAACCCCATAGCAGCTGTCACCCAAAGGAGACAGGAGAAGATGTCTTCCTGCTGAACAAGCAACTGTGGTGGAATCACTCTCTTTGGATGAACTTGGTTCATTATAATCTAACTGTATTACTAACACACACCTCCATCCCCAAGTTACCTACCTCCAAGGTATGACCACCCCTCATGGAGCATGTGCTCTATATTTTATTGACTATATATTTAAAAGAGAAGTGAGAGAATTTTACACCAGTAAGTAACAAACGTATGTGAGTCACTCTAGCTCCACATAAATGTGAAGAAGTAGTATAAAAGTAAGTTAAGAACTGGGAAAAGTCATAACTTTTGGAATCAGTTGATGGTCTGAACCTGTCTTATCCCCCTATAGGGATGCCTATTGGGTAAGAGCATTCTATGCTCTCTGATCATCTTGAGCTACATTTAATTGGTGATTAGAGCTTGTCTGTACATTGCTTTGAACAAGTTTTTGCAGTCAGACTCTATCACCATCATTCTTCAAACCGTAACCTATCACAATTTTCTATTATCAGTGTGTATATTAACAAACTGTTAATGTGAGTCCTTCAAGGGTGCTAGCAGTTGCTGGCAGTGGGTAACATATTCAACCAAAAGTGTGAAGATCTGGGAGGGGGTCTCTCTTATGCTGTTGGCACGTGTCCCTGAGCAAGTTAGTCGAACCATCCTCTGATCCAGCAGACTGGTCAGTGGAGAGTCACCATAACAGGATGTTGACAGACTGACGTGCCACAAGGGTCTTGGCTTTCCTGCAGCACTGACAGACCAATCAAACACTAAGGATTTGAGGAAATCCCCCTTTTCATTTGACAACCGTGCTTCCATTTTGTGATGGAAAGAACGATTAAGGAAACAGTAATAAAATAATAGGCACATAATCTGAAGATTAATACTGAGCCTGTTTATAGTTAGAGGGGTTTTAAAATTTATTTTGCAAAAAGAATGTAGAGGCTGTCTAAAGCCAACACAAATCAATGGACAGGCTTCCTTTCCCACTGTGAAGTTTGGCTCTTTCCTTTATTGTTTACTGAAAAGCAGCAGGCTGCTAACCACAGAGAACATAAACCTCTTTGTTCATGAGGTAGCACAGTATCAGCTGTAACAGTGTCACAATAGTCTGGCAATATGTTCCACATCCAGCCCTAAAAGCATCTCCTTAATAGTCTGTCTGCCCTACTGCAGCATATTGATAAAAATGGGACATGATACTAAACACTGGCATTAGTTTGGCAAAAGTGAATTTTTAATAAGTAAGAATTATATTTTATTGTACTAGTCAATGCAGCTAAGGTATGCTTAGAAAATGAACACTACAAGCAGATAAGGTAAAGTATCAAAAACATGTTTAGGGAGCAGATATTTGGTTTAAAGGCATTTACCTGTGTCATGTCCTTCTTTTTCCGACAGCTGGAATTATGTTACACCAGGTCACAGATTTCACAGAATATTCTGAGTTGGAAGGGACCCACAAGGATCATCAAGTCCAACTTTTAAGTGAATGACCCATACAGAGATCAAACCCACAATCTTGGTGTTATTAGCACTAACCAACTAACCAGCTGCTTTGATTTAATCTAGTAAAATTAATGAGCCTAATGTTTCTATAAATTTTTGTAATAATTGCAGTATGATTGGTTGGTGTCAGCAAAACTAGTAAGTTCTAATGAGGCTCCACTGCTGCTGAACCACCACATGGTTCATTCCTTGATTTTTTTCTGGTAGGGTTGTTTGTCTCCTATCAGCTCATATTGAATTATTTTGTACAGGATAAACAAGTAGTCCTGCACTTTTTGGAGACCTGGGAGAAAGAAGCATGATTACTACCATTCTGTTTTCATTCCAAAAAATATCTGGTAGCAGTATTCCAGTGGGCGTATGAGTCCCGTGCATGAACCTCTCAGATATGCCTGTGCTGAACAATACTTCCTTTCTTCCTTGTTTTTCACACACCTGGAATGAGGAATCTATACATATTATATGTAGCATATTTAGCACCTCTCAGAGTAAGTATGTGCAGTTCCTTAAAGCTTCTTTAGAAAGCTATTTTCTAACTGTTAAGTAGTAAACAGGATGATCCATACAGTGCTGTTTTAGCTTTCACTGTTACACTTTTCTGCCTCTATCCAGGTCAGTATGTAGTTTTACCTTGCTAGATAGTTTAAAATTTGCTATAAATAACCATCTTTGATTGATTCACTGTGCTACTTAGGTCTTCTAAAACTTAAGGTACTGCATTTTGAAATTTCTCTGCTTCTGTTTTGGTCAGGTAATTACAAATACCCTCTAAAAATTTTAGCATTCATTTTCAACTTTAACACTCAACAGGACACAACTGTACTTATTGTTGCCCTATTTTCCAGTTGGTATGTTTAAACGAGATGCTGCATATTATCAAAAAGTCCTGCTTGGAATTTTGAATTTCTCATTTGCCTTAGCTCCCAGATCTTTTGCTATCTTTTTCTATACAGTGCTTGTCCTACTTCAGAGCTCAGCCTTGCAGCTGAGTTCTCAAATCCACTTGTACAAACAGCTGTCTTAATATCACTTCCTCAGTTGCTTCTGTAATAAGTTGTGATCTTATCTAGTAATGCAGTAAATAACTTTATCCTGACCTTTTCTGAGAAATCCTCTCTCTATTGTATTTCAGAACACTATTTAATATATCCATCCTGACTCCTTGAATATATTCTATATTGCAGGAGTATTGCTGAAGAACATCCTTAAATTCTATCTCCTCAGAGAGCAGATCAATGTGAACATTTTATGCTAGAGGCAAGGTTTGTAGGAAAGTAATATCTTTTATCAGACTAACTGATAAATTTAGAAAAATTGTTTTGTGTTGGCATTTCTCATTGCTTGAAAAAAATGTTAAATTCTTCATGCCAGGCTTTTTTTTTGCCTCCTAACTTTGCCTTTCAGCAAGAGTTCTAAAGCTACTTCCTTTATCAAAGGAAACATGCTTCTAGCTAGACAAGAAGAAATTTCAAAAAGGATTTTTCTTGTGTCCCTTAGTCCCTCATAGATACGCAGAGACAGAGAAACTACCACCGGCCCACTTTATCTATAACAGTGCATTAGAAATGACAAATTGCTGGACTTTCCTGTTGAACAGTTACAGAACTTTGCTACTGAGCTTCAGGAAACATCTTGACAGTAACATCTTTGCAATAGGTTTCCCTAGTATCTCAGTTTTGGAAAAGCAAAAGCTACAATTCTGTCTGGCTTTACAGAAACATGCTGGAAGTCAACTGAGTATCAAATTTACCTAGTTTTTTTTAATGAGAATTAGCTTTTACTGCACTTTAATTGCCAGCATTTATTTTGAATTAACATCTTCCTCTCATTTTCTGTCTTTGGTAAGAATCTAATGCAGACTGTAAAAAGAGAGAAGTTTTTCCTAGAAATGAGACCTACCTTTTCATTGAGCCCAACATATCTCAGGGCATACATAAAGGACAAAGTGTGGGTGTTTCCCCTAGTGCAGACGCACAAAATGTGCTATTGCTCCCCTCTTTTTGAAAGCTTTGAACATCTGGAAAATATCATCAAGACTAGAGATTCTCAGAAGAAAAAAGTTATTTTCCATCTTCTGAGATGATGACGCCTCAGTGAGCATCAATGATAATCTGTACAGCAATAAAGAATAAAGTAAAAAAAAGTTTTAGTCTTTATAGGGACTTATTTTTTCCCATGAACTACAGAGATTTACAGCTTCAATCTGATTGAAAGTGTATTTCCTTTCAACAGAAGTTTCAATACAGAAAAGCTTATACAAACTACCACTGAATTCCTTAAGTGTACTGAAGGGAGACTACCTTTTGTCCTTTGCTACATCAGTTTAAAATGAATGTTGTCTTAAGTCATAGGGCTTTCAGGTATACTTTAGCAAGTATCATATTTTTTTCTGTTGCATCAATTACTTTTACTTCTCATATAGAACTTTGCTTACATGGGCAGAAATCAAATAAGTGAGGTGATGGGTCAATATATATTTTGAAGAAAAGTGTGTTTCTATTCCAGTATCTCCTGGTGCACTTGACAATTCTAGCCTTTGATGGCACTCACTCATCTCACGAGGAAGCATTATAAAAGATGAGTCCCTGTGCTTCAGAGACCTACAGTCAGGCTCATTGCTGGTCCACAAATCAAGCAGTCTTTGCTGGTATTTGCCACGGTAATTCCTCTCCCTATCCTGGCCACAGCAGTTTGCTTGTCATTTGGAGAAGAATTTTATTTATATTTAAAATGTCAGCAAACCACTTTGTCCATCAATTAAAGATGTCTTCAGAGTAAAAGGAGGAAAGCTCCATACAGATCATCTCTTCATGGAAAGACCAATCTGACCACATCTGGTTTTGAAAAACCCAAGCGAATGCCTGAGGCTTCTCCCACAACATGGGAACTCACTAATGGATATAAAGACAGTGAAGAAAGTACTTTACATAATAATAAGTGTCTAAAGTCCAGCTAAAGAGATAACATAGTTCTAGCTGCCTTTTTTTGCTTTCATTCTCTTTTTATAAAAACACTGCCATCATTATTTTGTATGTTAGTGCCTACCAAATTGGATCATCTGTAAGGCTGAACTTTTCACACTCAATATTTCATGCACTTGCCAGTTGTTTCATGCTGACAGAAAAAACATTTCCACAATCAAACCTGTATCATTGTTTCTTCTCTCCTTCCATGATTTACTGCAATGATGGCAATTCCTGCATATGCCAACAGGCCTACTGCAGACTGAAAACCCATTTAACACAGGCAGTAAGCCAACTCCTAAACACAGCACCAGAAAATCCCTGGAAAGAGTGACTTTCTTTATTGTAAGGCTGCTTTAGCCCTATCTGCACAGAAAATATCTCCACAATCTCACTGTTGTCTCTGCAAGGTCTTCTTTAAGAAACTACAATTTGGGTGGAGCCATAGGATTGCTCTGTTCCCCAAACCATACCCTACACTCACATCTCCTTCCTGTTGCTGTCTCTACCTCCCTCTTGGTGGCAAGCTCACAAGCACAGTGTAAGCCAACAAAAGTGGTGGGAAAAGCTCTCTCCCTCAGCTACTCTCCTATAGTTTCTTCTCCAGTAGCCAAATCATCCATAGGGCAGCTTTTACTGTATTTTTTTCTTATCTCACTGTGGACTTAGGTGCTGTAAATGCATGGATGAGTAGTGCATTTCCCAGTGCTGGCAGGCTGGTGTGGAGATATTCCCAGAGGGAATTTGGATCTGGGAGTCTGACAGTGATGCTGAAGGAGGGGGATGAAGGAGAGGCTAACCAGAATCAGATGTAGCTTCTGTCAACTAGGACAGGAAAGAGAGAGGACCTACAATATTTTGTAGGCAGGCATGTTCAGCCTCCCCAGTCTTCTCAAAAGCAGTGACCACAATGCAGGACCGGGCATGGTTACCTGAGTGAGGGACTCCCCTTACCTAGAGGTACTTTTCCTACAGCCCTGGATCTGGGCAGTGCTAAGACACAGATGCCATGCTGTAAGCACAGCTGTTTTTTGAAATCAGTGTTATTGTTAAGGAGGAAGAAAAGCATTAGTGCAAAAAGCTGCAATCCAAAGACATGCTCATCAGCAGCTAGAAACTGTGATGTCAATGTTCAACAATGTTAAACCATCAATTTCCCTAGCTGAGATTGGAAGTCCATGTCTCTACGCTGAATTGGAAATTCTTAACTTTAGTGAACACACAGAGAAAGAGCTTGGAAAAGCTGAGTAAACATCTATAAAAACCTTTAAGTCTTAGAAATTTTTAGTAGTTCTCAGCTCTGGTGTAGTTTAAAACAAAGCTGAAATATCAAGCAGAAACATAAAATCTGTATGATCTGTGGATTTTATTCTAAATGTAATTTGTGATACTTTAATACTGTCAATACTACATGAAATGACATGAACGGGCTTGATTGGTTTATGACCTAATTTAATTGGTTAACTAAGACAAAATGGGATTTTTGGAGGAAGGAACTGAGACAGACAGGTTGGCTAATCTGTGTTGTCCTGGTGGCTGCCACGTTGCCTCTTACATATTTCTTGTAGTTCAGTAAAGAGATTTGCAGTTTAAAATGGAGATTATAAGAATTACTTGGACACCTTTCCAAAGCAGTTGGAGATGTGTGAGTAAGAACAGGAGAACAATGACAAATCAGGATAGCTCAAGTACCTGGAGCTGTGAGATGGATGCTATATTTGAATTACCTCATTGAGCCATTTTTTAAAGTCATTAACCTTCTCTCAGAATGGCATGGCAGTACCTAAGAGCCTAGGCATTCTTAGGCAGCTTGTGCTGCCAGAAATTACTGTTTCCTCTTTCCTTCAATTCTGCCTACATGATCATAGTAGGAAAAATAGCTGAGCCAGAAATAGAACTGTTCTATGGGCAAAATTCAGCCTCCATGGCAACAGTTAGACCACTCTCAGATCAATTTGCCATTCAATGAAATCTTCCATTTGTTTCATCTGAGTTTTGATTTAACTGCAACCAGCTTACCTGTATTTATTTAGGCTTTACTGCCTTTCTGCAGGATGGGGAAACAATACATTACTTCTTTTCAATACTGACACTAAACTCAATTGCCCTAAGCTAAGAAAAGTCCTTAACAGTAACAGAGAAAAGGCTTCAGTATCAATGGATTTAAAAAAAGTTAGAAATCCCCACAGAATGTTATATATATATATATATATATACATATGTAAAATCTACATAGACACTACATACTGAATTCATGTTTTTATTTTAATTAAAATTTAATTATCACATAAAAACCTGATTCTACAAATTCCATCTTTTTTTTGCAGAAACAGAAAAGACTCAAACCTATATTGTTTTTCTCAGTGTCTGAAAAAGGCGTGCCTGAAAATAAAAAGGTGTGGGTTGCATCACAATCTTTAAGAAACAGATGGTTCAATTACTTAATATCAAAACAAAAACTTACCCCACACAGCCATGAAAACAGCAAAAAAGACAGTAGCTCCATTGTCAAAAAGGTGGGTAACCTGAGGGATATGTTAATAGTGTGGTCAATTTATAATAATAAGACTTTATTTTCTATTTTCACCTAATAACGTTAATGTGATCACGAGTGTAGCTGACCTGACACTGAGGATCCTTCCCATGATATGTGAAATGCACCTGTCAATTGACAGGACTATTTGCCAGCCTGGCCTGGGACTGCCCCCTGCCAACACCAGATGTGAGCATCATTTCAGACCCAAAGCATTCATCCAACAGAGGATGGATCAGGAGTTAAAGGCTAATGTCAATGGCACCATACACATGCATCTAGGATACGACCTCTGAGACTGCTGAATCTCTAAGTGCAAATTACATTACTTGGTTTTACAACCCAAGTACTGGTGAAAGGCAATGTTAATGTTGGCTGAACTCGATCTGTCCTTCAAGATTTTAGCTACTCAAGCTCACTAAAGACAAATGCAAAAGGTAAAATTAATGCTTTTACCAGGACAGCATTTCTATTTGCACAGCCTAAAACATACCTTGGCATAAATGCAGCTGTCTGACAACCTCATGAAGGGGCAGTATTTATCACATATAGGACACATTATGATATCTGTAGCTTGACAGACTTCTTTACTGGAAAAATAGAAAAGACAAAAATTAATAGCTTGATTACTACAACAATCTGCACAATGATTTGTCTTAAAATGGATTGATAGGTTTCACCAATATTCAGTTATTTGTTGAACAAAACTGCTCTGTAACTGAAGCCAAGATATTTATAACTGCATGTATACAGTTAATATTTGTTGACTGTCTAAGACTGCAGAGCTTACAGTCATAATTGCAGAGTACAGTTCTTCAGGGACAACCTAGCAGCGTTTCTTTACCATCTCCAGCTTCTCCTTGAGTTAGAGTGAAGGATGAAGAGAGTGAGGATAATTGCAGACAAAGTTCAGTTTGACTTATTCTTGTGACTTGTCTTAAATGTGCAAGAATTTAGAGATGAAGCACTTAGCAGAAAGTGCAGGGGTTTCTTCATTGGGAAAGGCCTTAAAGAGAGTGAAAATTTCCCACTCTTCTGCTGGCCTGTTTCAAAAGCAATGAAGGGCCCAACTTTTTCCCTACTTCATGCTGAGCTGTCAAGACCATCAGCAACTGGAACTGGGCAAGCATTTCCTCTCATCCCAATTCAGGAGCAAAAAACATAGGAAGTTTGACACTGGGTGCCTTGTGAGAACCAAGCAGTCTTTTCTGATAGTTCATTCAACAGTTCAAAATGAAATAATTAACAACTTATGGGAAGTTCTGTTAAATTATTCATAAAAACCCACAGCTGTAATTTCCTTATAAAAGTTCCCCTGTTACCTGACTTGGCAGTGGTTCAAAGTGGTGACTCCATACAAAAAGACAAACAATCCAATGAAGGCAGCTGGGAAGAGCATCCCCGTGTACCAGCCTAACCAGGCAAAGTACAGTCCAATTTTCTCACCAAAGTACCGCCTGTTTTAAAACACAACACAGCAAATTTACCTGCTAATTAGAATAAATCTGCTTAATCTCATTCATTTGTAGAAAATAAACATTTCTATCATATCTGAAGAGTAGATTAGAAAGCAGTCAGAATTTTCTGAAGAAAAACCCTTCAACTAGGCTTCTAAATGCACAGTGAGGGACCCGACTCATGAATGAACTTAAAATATGAACTTAAAAGTTCACTGACCACAGTTTACAGTTAGATGAGTGGAGACCTCATAAAGGAAACACTGAGTTACTTTTAAAAAGCTAGTTTTTTGTATGTGGGAAATTGATGGTTTGCTTTGCCTTTTGGCCATGTAACTGTACTGCCTAAATAATTGCATTGAAATAAGTTTTGTCCCTAAAACTGGTACAACAGCAAAAATTATTTGAGCCCAGATTATTTCTAAGAAATTAATTAACCAGAGTTTATTCTCCAATAAAATTTATTTTCATTTGATTATTTCTTTTCTTAGCTCAGTTCCTGGAAAACTAATTTCATGATTCTACCACAGGTGGAAAGCGAAGTGCAAATAAGGTTCATCATCCTGCATTGATTTGAGGAAAGTAGTCCTAATTTATTAGATACCTTGCTGAAAAACTAGCAGCAAAGTGGCCAGAAAGCTCCTTTTAGCTACACATTCCTTAGCACTTTTCCTTCCCCTACACACAACCAAACTTTTGTTTATGTGTTAATCAGTACATCAAGCACACAAAAAACCTACTGAACTCATTGGCATAGGGGCAGGTTCATGTACTGCCCTGAGTCTGATGTCTTGCCCACAGTAGGCTGAGATTTTAGGGGATTATTTGCAAGATTAGTTTTAAAGAATGGAGGCAAGACAATATGCTTGTGTTTCAGAGACTTTGCAAATAACCTAAACTTGTGTATCCACTGAACTGGAAAATACCTACTGCTGAAAACACACTTTCTCACTAATGATAAAACTTCTGATCTACCCAGAGACAAATGAAGGGAGTCAGCACTGCTGGCTCCTCTGTGCTACCAGAAAACATCTTTGGCCAAACTTTCACAATGAGAGTGGAAAGACCTATGACGGTTCTAGGGCTGGATGCATTGTAGAAGAGGGTACTTGGTCTGGACTGCACAAAAATAGCAGCTTACAAATGGTTATTAAAAATTTCCAGTGTGAGAAATATCTATATGGGCTGAGCTCATAGTCTCTTGAATGATACTGACCTCTATGACTATTTTCATTTGAGTTTACCAGCTCTGTATAAGAAGCCAAATATCATCATGTTGTTTTTATCCTTCTGTGTTTCAACAGAGACTCAAATTTACAGGCTAGAGATGATAAGCTAATGATAACGTGCTCAGTTCTGACAAGGGCAGCAGGTCTAATTGCAAAAAAAACCACACTGGAAACTGCTTTTTGAGCCCTGACTTCAGAATGTCATTGAAACCTTTGGCCTAATTGTTTTCCTGACACTTAGGGTATCAAGCTGTGCCTGCTCCTCTGGAAAAGTAAGCTCACATTGTGAGCTTACTTCTACTGAATATTTATGACTTTTCTCCACATACATAGTTTAAAATAGTGAAATAAACCTGACCTTCATCAAGCTTTATTTTTTATTTCATTCCCTACACTCAGGGATGAATGCTTCCTCGTTCCAATGCCCTAGCTGACAAATATTCATGACAAAATTCATCTCCTATCCTGTTGAGCCCTTCAGCCTAATGGTGCAAATCATACTATTCTTTTTGAGCTAAAGATCAAACAGCTTAATACTAGATGAAGACCCAAGAAAGGTTCAGTGTGCACGTAAATAAGAATGGCCATGATGGGGAGCAACCCATCTCTGCAAAGTAAGAAAAAGGCACCTGAGCCTGGTTTCAAAAATGAGTGAAGGATGTTGACATTACTTTGATACGTATTGATTTAAATATGGACAAACAGCCTTGATATTCCACTATTGCCCTTTGCAACACAGCTGGTATTCCTGTACTGCTGTAATTTGCATCAGGATCAAGTTAATATTGTATGTCTTTTGGCCCAATAGTTAGCATATTTTTCCTTTTAGTCTCTTCTCAGATACCACTATGTTAAGTGCTATAGAAACAAACTATGGCAGTAAGAAGGTCTGTGGAGACCTCTGTAGGTGCCATGTTCAGAGCAGTTCCATACTTATTCCAATGTGTAGTTCAGCTAGTCTGGGCTATCATGACCCATAGGAGGTGTAAATGGTTTAGAGATACCTTTGCCATTCTTTCCCTTCTATATGCCCCAAATATTTGCATGAAGAACAAGCTCTTTGTTTCTTCTCTGTCACTATATAAAGAACAGAAATTTCATATAGCTTTCCGAAGGGATGATAGTTATCTTTGAGCCAGAGCTCAGCAGTGTACACGAAGAATTCCAGAGGTTTTTTTCTAGAATGCATCACTGTGCATTACTTATACCTAAATTTCACTCTGCTCATTTGAAGGCCTCTTTGAACTTTTCCAGCATTGATAACATTCTTGTATTCTTTTAACTTTGCTAATTTATTGCTATCCAGTTTTTCAGATTATTAATGAGGAGAGAAAAAAAATGTTTGAATCTTTGATGGTTCTCCCACATAAAATTTTCTCCACAACTAACCTAAAAAACAAAGACATGAAAACCCCCCAAGCACCTGATAGAATAATCTATCTCTCCAATTCCTGTATATGCTGTACCATTAAAATAATAATAAAAAATAATTTCAGCTTCTCAATTGCATGCTAGCCTGTACACTAGCACCTCAATACTGCTTCCCTTAATGGTGACCTCTCTATGCTCTCACCCCATTCTAATGGTAGAACTACGATTTAACTGGGCCAAGATTTCAATCTCAGTATTTATCAATAAGGCACATTTTTGATAATATAATAATAATAATAATAATATAATGATAGGGTTAAACTTCAAGGTCTAATTTCAGACCTATGAAATGTGGTATTGGATTATTCTGTGGTTAATGATCTTCATTATAGAATATTTTGCTTTCAGGATGCCCAGAAGGAAATCATGGATCTAGAAATATACAGGTTTGGGCTCAAGCCAAGAACCTATCTATTTTCATTAACCCTTTTGCAGGTCAGAATGAAATCCTGTACAGAATTTTCTACATCACAGAAACTAGAGCTTTCCAGCAAGTGCTTTGGACATATGAAGCTCCCATGTCAGAAGCAATGGGGTGTAGAAAAAGGCTTGACAGGAAATTGAAAGGGTGTGGTCAGCTTGAGATCAAGACATTTAATGTCTTGAGCAAAATTCAAGTTACTGAGGCATTAGTTTTGTTTTCAGATTCATTTTAGTAGCTTTACAATCACTTTAAAAATATAGTTTTCTCCCTCCCTTTTTGTCCTGTGAATAACATGCACAAGCAGCAGCAGGAGCAATTTGTGCACAATCTAGAGGGAAGCAGTTATGCACAGAAGTGTGAAGGAGGTGTCCCCAGAAATCACTTCAACTGTTTCCATTGATTTACATGGTCCCAGAGCATATAAATATAATAGATTTTGTTTCCTTCCAATTATTATCAGTTCTAAGAATCTTAAATTTTTCTTGTAAAGCAACTATGGATATTAAATTCCGAGAGAAGTATAATTAAAATCATTGTGCTACATCTGTTGATTAATGAGAGTGGCTTTGCAAATTATGCCAAGTCTGTTTCTTCATACTGCTGCATGTTTCAAAGCAGAGTGAAAGCAGGATCATGCAATTCCCCTCAAATGTCTTTTTCGCATTTATTTCCAGTGACTATTATCTCCATATCAGCCATCTGATGAGATTAAATGTAATCTGAGATTCACCAAATTGACAGCGCAGCAGATGGAAACCTCATTTTAACATCTTAGGAAAATAAAATAGCACAAAAGTATGAAAAATTTCACTTAGCATTGTGGCAACTTGACTTTGATGTAGAAATATCATATCTAGTAATGTGATAATTATATTATCTGCATCTAATTTACTTCTTAGTCTTTCTAAAACATAATGTCAACTAGAGTCATAAGTTCTGGCCAGATGTCTGTGAAAGAATCAAAATCCATCCACTCCTTTTGTACAGATGACAACACTATACCCTTCAAGCACAACACCACATAGCTGTTGTTATGGGGAAAAAAAAGTTACTCCTGCTGTAGAACTGGTGCTAAAGAAAAGCTTCTGTTTAAAGTATGCCTGCTGAGATGCTGCCAAGTGAAATGAACAACTTGCTGGTCTTGCTGGTGTTGTCAGTTCTTCAAGAAAAAATCTCCAGCTCAATAGACATGTGAACTGCTGGGAGTGGCAGGAGACATGAAAGATTCATTCATAGATGCTGGATTACTCGCATTTGCTTAGCTCCTGCTGAATTTTCAGAGAATTTGAAGTCTTGGCAGGAGCTAAGGAAATGCAAGGAATCCAGCATCTGTGAAGTGAGAAGAAAAAGGAATTCCCTTCCCTTTCTCGTCACCCCTCCTTCAGTGAATTCATTAAAGCGGAGGATGTGTTCCAGCAGCAAATGGCAAGCCATGCTGGGGCTGCAGCCTTGAACCCTTCTGAGTTTGATGGCATCCAAGACTCAGCCTGCTGTCAGTGCTCAGGGAATCTCACAACTTCTCTAAACATGTACTCTGAACAATGACAGTACACTCATGACCTCAGCTAGGGGGTCTGCTCTTTCAATAGCTTTTTTTTTTTTTTTTTGTAAAATGGATTTGGAAAACACTGTTAGATGAAAACCTAAAACTTCTTAAAAAATGTTAAACTTTAAATCCAGGCTATTCAAGAAGGCTGCTACCAAGGTCCAGAACTTAGAATGTTAGAATGTTTCTAACTTTGCTGGTTCTGTTACCATTTATTGCCATACTTAAAAGCCCCTTTCAGATGCTAGATCAGCAAATTAATCCAAACACCAGATATTGCCTCAACAGCACTTTCACAGACAAGAAATGCTGATGAAGAACAGTAGCCTTGACCACCATGGACAAATGATTAAAAAACACTACAGAGATAAGTTGTTTATATGGTGATATTAATATCTTATTGTATACCAGGAAATTAGAAGTTAAAAAAACCCTTCAGTATAACTGTTGGCTCCTCCATAAATCAGCAATTTCCATCATGTAATTTGACAGAAATTCCATATTTCTAGTTATGAGTCCAATGTATTAAAAAAGAATTAAGAAGCTTTTGGGACTAAATTATGAGGACTAATACATTATTTTGTAAAGCATTAAAAAAATTACATGGCTCAGTAAAACTTTTTTTTGTATTTCTCTGTGAACTTTTTATGCATGGAAATTGAGCACCTTCTGTTTCATGAAATGGATAAGTTTTATATAGCCTTAATTGGTAACACTGTCTATCTTGAGGGCCACCCTCTACAAATCTTTCATCTGGAAACAATTTTGAGAATAAGTAAAAGCAAAGATTTCTATCAGTTACAGGACTTATGAAAGGGGAAATTAATATGCTGGACTGATTGCATGCTCTGGATAACCCTTCCTGATAGCCAATGTATCAGTGTCTTTAGTAGTCCCGGTACATCTGAACACTTTATTAATAGGCTGTTGTAGCTCAATATTTCTCTCTTCAAGTAGAAAAAGTCCATTAATGCCCAATAATACTTCTGTCAATATGATCAGTAAAGGCTTTGGCTCTCTATATATGCGTAAAAAACATGTAATCCTCTATTAGTACATTAAAGCCTATTTGAAAACATTATTTAAAAGGGCTGTAAGAACTGGAATCACATCTCAACTTTCTCAGTTTTTTCCTTGCAGGCTACTTCCAAAATGAATACAAATCTGGACAGTGATGACATAACTGATCTGAGCTGAAGGGCGGTGGCACAGAGAAGACTTCAACCACTAGTGTTGTTGAACACATAGCACACTCCATGACTGTAAGCTCTGCTCTGTGCCATTTGTAAGCATGGAGAAACTTCATCCAGGGCCTGTTCTGTGGTTGCACTTTTGCAAAGAGAAGTTTTAGTCAATGAGAGCCTGTTTTTTGCCAAAGCCATGCTCTGAAGAGGAAGAACTCCTCTAGTAGACAGATAGGTAACCAAGTATATCCAGCCTCCACAGATTTCTCTCTTCATTTTTTTCTCTCTTAAATATTTTGTAATCTGTTCATTAGAAATTATGGTATCAGGAAACTTTAGAAGGAAACTTCCTTCATTCTTGGGCCCTCCTACAAACTCCTCTATAGATATTTCTTTGGATGTAGTGGCACCATGAACTAAATGGAGTCCCATGACCTCAGGATCAGATTTTAAAAATGACATGAATTATTTGAGCTCTTCATGGTTTTGTCAGACGTGAGATAACCTATTCTCAAAGCACCTACAATGTGACAAAGTAAAAGCAGGTAAGTCCTACCTTACAAGATCCAGAGGCTGGTATTTATACCACACTCCCCAGGAAGCCCAGCACTCATAGAGCAAGTGTCTGTGGTTTTCTGCCCCATGGGTTTTTATCGAATTCTTGCTTCTGTAACTTCCCTAAAATACAAATCTGGACATTAATGAACAACACCAGCAAAAAAAGAATATTTAAGAAATCTCTCTCACTATCAGTATGGATAACACAATTTATGTAAACTGTGTATTTGTACTCTGAAAGCTAAACACGACATTAAAAAAATATCATCTGATTTCACTAAGATTTGAGATTATTCTTCCTAAGAAATTTACAATAAATGATATTCAAGTCAATGGCTATAAATTGCAGAATCTCAAAAAAACATGATATTTTTTCCCCTCTGAAAATATACTGATTTATCAATGCAAATACTTTTTACAGAATAGATCCAGAACAACTCTCCTTACTCATCTCTTTTTACAAGAAAAACTCCCCATTTTTTTCTCAAGGAAAAACCATTGCTAAATGGGAGGTATGTCAGAGGCAGACACAGAATGTAAGAGAGTAATAATATTAATAAGATTGAGAATAAATGGTTATACAATTAAGGATTAAATTTGTGGAAAATGTCTGTTCAAAAAGAAAAAAAACTGAGAAAAATACCTCATGAAGAGGAAATGCAGCTTCATAGGAGCCATTACTGAGCAATCGATTCAGACCTAAGAATCAAAAGTATTCAATTATTTACCAATAGGAGTAGAAAAACTGCTAGGTAAAAAACAAAACACATTTTCATAATAACTGGCTAATGAAGATTGAAGTCCATTGACAGTACAAGATACATGTAGAAAAATTATTCTTTTATAGATTTTGATAACTATGATATAATACAAACAAAGACTTGTTCAAATATTAATCAGAATCTACAATTTATTATGCTAGAAGTTTAAAGATTCATTTTCTATATCCACCTTTAGTGTAACTTCACTGAAATTGGAAACCTCACAGCTGGATTGAAGTTTGACCTCATAAAATATGGTCTAAGAAAGCTATTTAGATGAAAGGTTGCATATCTTGGGAGCTGAAAACTTCAGGGGAGCTCTTTACGTTTTTACACTGCAGGCCACTAAAGCAACTGAAATTCTGAATTTCCATATGATAACAACTTTCTAAAATATGTTCAATTTATGTCTTATGAAAGCTGCTGAACAAACAGAACAGGAAGAAGACAGGCTGCAGCAGTACAAGATCAGAAAACAAACGAGACGTACACCCCACTCACTCAGGCCTTTTCCCTCTTTAATGAGAGCCTTAAGATAAATAATAATGCTTGCTGAGGTTAGGGTGTTTTTCACTTGGAAACTCACCAAAATAGGACTGAAGAGTTACTAGCAAATGCAAAACAAAATACCCAGACTAATAGCCTGATGGCATTTGAACCCTATTGACCAAGAGGCATAGAGCCTTGATTCCTTTCCTAATTCACAAGGGACTGATAGCAGAAAGAACACAGCAATGAGACGTACTAATTCAATGTGAATACCACTTTCAATCAGTATCTGCCTGGCAGAATATGCTTTCTCCCAATGTCTCTAGCAGAAAAGCAAAATCTGTACAGCCAAGCTGCCCTTTGCTCTACCCAGTGATCACTGCAAGGTTGTATTCATTGTACGTACAACACAAGTTGATATGTGAGGGAGATTGGGATTTTGAGGAAGGCAGGGACAGCAAGTGTGTGTACTAGATGCAATGGCTGCTCTGCTTAAGCTATTGCTGCCCTCATCCCTGGGGCTGAGAAAGAAAGAAAAAAGTGACATTCTGGGATATTTCTTGTCCTCTTTGGGAAAGGTGGGGTTTAAACAGCAGGGAAATTAAATAGTCTGCAGATTTTTACAGGGCTTGCCTCTACATTTGTGATGCCACACTCTAGGTGGTACTCAAGTAGCATGTGCTCTGTATCACAGAAGGCAGCCACTGTTTTGTATTCTATCCCTCTTCTGTCTCTGCCTGCTCTCCTGGACCTGCATTATGTGCTGCTGCAAATGCCCACTCCACTCACTATTTGAAAGTGAAGCCACAGTTATGTACAGCACTTTTTGCACTGAGGACATCAGCGGTAAATTCCCTTTTGAACTACAGCAACTACAGAGATACAGTACTTCTCATCTCTCTTAGGGATGGACAGGTATCCAGGGAGAAGCCCTATAGGCTGAGATGTACAGCAGCACAAATCTTGCCATCCTTCCAAATACATGTTTATGGAGGAGCAAAAGTTTTCCCGCATGAGTCTATCTGCTTCTCCACTGCTTGTAATATGTTCGTATTTCCAGTTTAAATCAGCCTCTTCCCTTGCAGAGGTGATAAATCCCATGTCACGACACGTGCGTGTGAAAGCCACCTGAAATTACAGGGAGATGATCACATCTTCCAGGCAAAACTGCTACAACAGCAGTAGGTGAGATGTAAACAGCTCAGAACTGGGGTTGATTAAAAAGGAAGAAAAGTAGTCTGTTCTTAGCCCAGGTAGACTTCTCCTCTCTTTTTTTAAACCCATGATTAAAAGCACATTGCTCAGTACCTACCAATTTTGTTTTTCCCTTCTTCATATTTCACTCTTTGTAAGATATGGTGTACAATTCTACTTCTTGTAGCATTATTGAAGAAAGTATCTTTGTTGTGTATTATGAAGCTGCATGAAAATAAAAAAAAAGGCATCTCAGAAATATATAGTAGCACATTTAAGGCAAATATTTAGTTCTGTTACTTTTTATAGCACACTAAAAATCTACAGTATGTGAAGAAGTGCAAGGAGAGTTAAAGATACTAGATTGAGATACTTCACCAGATGAGGTAATGTCAGTAACAGTATTCATTCTCTAACAAAGAGAATGAATTATATGGAGAAGTCTGGAGAAAGTATTCATCACGATAAACATCACTTTTAGATAATTCATTGAAAACTACACAATACTTGCACAAAATTTGTAAAAACATAACATTTGTAATTTCAGCACCAAAAGGCTGAGAATATCTCAAGTAGTTGTAGCTATGTGTCCAACATCCCAGTTAGAGGCTGACATAAATTAGGGCAATGCCAGAGAAGTTTCAATTTATCTCAAAAATCAGAGGAATTGTTCTTGTCAGGTGAGAATCAGGCAGCTCAGTGTAGGACCCCCTTTCAACCACTACCCTTTCCTTCCATGGATATTTCTTTCTCTGAAATTTTTGTGCTCCAGGTTGTCTTATTTCTGAATGTGACTGGTAAATCCATATTCACAGAATAACCATCAAGGCTATTTCATGGTCTACAGCATCCAATAAAGAATTCAGAGAAAGATTTTCTCAGTCTATGAAAATCTCACACTTCAAATTTCAGTTCACAGAGGCCAGAGCTGAAGACATTTTCAAACTAGGTGCACGTAAACATTTATCAGACATTACCGAGCTATAAACTGTATAAGGCAGAGACTTCTAGTGAGTTTTTTAACCTTTGTTGCTATAAGATGGAACATTTTACTCAGCCATTCTGTTTCTGCTGCCCTTGTTAGATTTTCAATATGCTCAAGGATTTGAATATTCATAAGAGCAATACAGCTTGTCTTCAGGCTCAGTAAGGGCTTAGGTTTTATTTATGAGACAGGTTTTTATTGCTTTGTTGCCTCATTTGTAAGATAAAAAATAAGTAAGGATTAATAGACTATAATTTTTATTAGCCATGAAGTTAATATATATGTAGATAAAGCCAGTGATTTGTCTCACAACAGCTATAGCCATTAGCCTGGTCCTGTAAGTCCTATCTGTGTGAGGTGTCCTTACTCAAAAGGAAAATCCAAATGAAGATAATAAGAGTACTTCTGTGAGGAAAGGTGCCACAGCTGATTCTTAATTAAACTCCCTTTAAAAATGTCAGTGTGGAAAAATTGCTCTTACATTCACACTGTAAGAGGCATGAAGAGTCAGTGAAGGTTAATTGCTTTGAAATTCTATTTGTAGCCTTCTTAATTAGACTCTGAACTGGAAATTTCAAACTATCTTTCCATGGATAACAAAGCACAGCAAACTGTTGACTAAAGAAAGGCCTCAAATGAGTGTAAATTCAATCAAGAACAAATTACAGGTGAATTCCTGTTCATACATTCTCTTTGGTAATTTTGCAGGTTGTACAAACTCCTTAATGGCAAATTTAGCTCTTGAATATTTGAAAACCCATTTGAAAAAAAATGGGTTTACTTTTCAAACTATTTTGGGGAAGCAAAAGTCAGGAAAAGGCTACTTTCTGCTGTACTGGTAAGATACACAAGCCAAAAACTGACCAGTCGTGGTCTGTTTACAAAGCTACAAAGCCACAAAGTGAGGATGTATTCATGGACTTGCCAATGTGCATCTTTGCTCTATGGGATCCACAGACACTGAAACATTTGATGTCAGACACTCACTGTACCTAAGAGGGTGTTCCAAGAAAATGCCTACTGCTGGAGGAAGTACAAACTAAGAGCACAAATGTTGTCCAAAGTAGTAATCATTATATAAGTGGTGTATTCTTTAGCACAGGAAAAATGCCCAACTCTGTGTACTCCCAGGTAAATAACTGAAGCCAGCTACCTGTTGTTGGCTGAGGCAGGAGCAGGTTTTTAGCTCATTTAACATCACAGAGAATAAATCATCAGCTGTAGTAGCAGCAACAAGATAAACCTGTAGTATTCCAGTGAGAATATTACCACACATTTCTATAATTTATTTGTATGAAAATGGGTATATTACGAACACTTGCTTTTTATTTTCATTTTGCTTGACTTTTAACTTAAACTTTTAACTTAATTTTTTTTTGTTTATCTAAAAGGAAATGTTTATTAATGGTTATCAGGGATTTTTCATATCATATGCCTAAAACAGGATCACTTTAGGATGAAGAATGTCTTCAGATAGAGTGGCTCTCTCTGTTTCCAATTTGGCACATCACAGCCTCAAAAGTGCCAAAGTAAAATAGAGAGTCATGAAAGTGCTGAATCTCTCCTCCATCTTCCTCTGCCCATTCCCCCAGACCAGTCTTCCCCAGATGACTTCTTAATTTAAATTGGTTCATTCAGAAATATTCACCTGAGAGAGAATGAATTTAATGTGTTTTTCAGGGATGCCCTGTTTCATTTCATTTGTCAGGCAATTAAAACTTCCAGAATTAGAGAGAATTTAAAAAACCCATTGCAGGGCAATGCTTGGCAGCACAAAGATTTGTTTAAGAGCAGGATTTACAGAACTGTGATTCCCCATGTATAAAAAGCCATTTATCAACATATAGTTTTTAAACTGTAGATGTATTTAAAAACAAGAATGACCACCTTGGTTCAAAATAAGTAAGTGTCCATGCAGTCCTGTGCCTTGTCTCTAATTGCAGCAGCCCCCTGATCCATCCATGATTTTGGGGTGAGGCAGCTCAGGGGAATATGGGCATAGATCATCTTGGTAGAGATGGGATTTTTTACGATCAGTTTGAAAATCAGAGAAAGCTTAAAAAGTAACTCCACCCTGAGAGACACATATCTTGGAAATGTGAAAAAGATACAGAACAAGGCCCTCGTACCACAAGAGGACATAGTACAAATGAGAGTCACTCCATTAACCTCTGGTAAACAGGGCCATTTTTGTTTAATTAATCCAGGTACTATATTAGTCCTCCTAATTGTGTAAATTTTTAATCTGATTTTCATTAAGTAATAAATATTTATTTTAAGTGGTTTATTGAATTATATATTAAAATAATACTTAACCAGAGAGTTTATTGCCTTTAAAAGAAATCTTTAAACAGCAATTAAAAGTATTTTCCTAGCTAACATACAGCTACCTAAGAATTTGCAGCTAATTGCTACCGTTACTATTCCCAACTGACTAGCAGCTCACTACATAAAATAACTAAGATGTAGTAGAAAAACATCTAATCATGTCTGAGGGAAAACATTTTTCACATATTGTGCATTCTTGTAACTGATAATTTTCGGAATAAAATCTTTTCCAAGTTGTGGCTGCAGAAAAGAGACACTACTTAGAAGTCTACCCCAAAAATTAGCATTTTGTATTCCACACAATTAAAAAAAAAAAAAAAAGCAAAGTCGTGTAGAACTTCCTTCCTCCAAAAAGAGATTTCCTATTACTTAAGAAACAAGATGAATTTTGGTCTTCTATTGTACTGACAGTTTTGGGATATACCCTCTAAGTCATGCCATAATCGCTGTGAAAGAAAACCTGAAGCCATGCTGCAAAACATATTTAGGCACATCTCACAAATGTAATTCTTTTATTTTCTTCTTTGTCTGTTTTGGAGGGAGGACAGACAGCTAGCTCTTAAAACAAACAATTTTTTTCAGACAACCAGCCTTTCTCCACATTGGGCCTTTTTCCATCTGAATGAGAAAGAAAAATGCAAGAAAAAAAAGACGATCAATATCAAGACCTACTAAAATTGCCCGTGCTCCTTACACATCAGTACTTAAAAAATATTAGTTCCTATTGAAAAAAGGACTGATCAACCATTGTTGGGTTTACTCTTAACTATTTTCCTCCCTAGACACTGAATTGTAAGTATTGTCAGTCATCTGTCTTTCCATGCTTTTAAAAGCAGCTATCACAAATGAAGACTGTACTCAGACCATGTAATAAACATCATCTGTATCAGACTGGAGACCTACATGCAAAAGCTGTGGCTACATCACAAAAGATAAACTGCCTGTTCTTTGATGATGTGAAAAACATCTGAAGCTATGAAGAATGGAAGAAATAAGGAATTCTTGACCCAACTCCATAAGTAACTGCCTGTGACAATTATGTAGCCTCCATTATAACTGCATTGTAATGGCAATATGATATGGCAAGAACACTGCAACAAAGCCTTAACTACCCCAAATATGAAAATGTGTGAACTTTTCTTACCACTGACAAAATGCAAGCTAAATTATCATAACATTACTGTAGATGGCAATTCTTAATTTCAACATCTCAAGAATTTCAGTAATTATTTATCTTCACATTCCTAAAACATTATTGTGGTTCTCTGGATTGAAAATTAAAACATTTGCATGCAGCTCACTAGACAAATATTGAACAAGTCACTGTATTTCAAAATTCTAGTGAACCAAAACAAGACAGAGGCAGCCAACAGGCTGGAGCATGATAGGAACACAATTGCTGTCAGAGCAGGAATCTTTTGGGAGAAGGAGGACAGCTCAGCCAATATTTTATCAGTCCCCACAAAAAAGGAAAGGAAGACTACACGCAGAAAATAAAACAGAAAATGTTGGGCCTGCTGGGGAGCAAAGCTTCCAAGTCTGCAAATTATGTAAAAGAAGTGCCAAGCAACAGCAGGAGTGTTAATGAAACTAACACAGTACTTAATAAATCCCTCATGCCAGTTTATGAACACAAACATGAGCCAGGCAGAAGAATGAAAAAAATATTCTGGTTCATATATGTCAATTTTCCTTTCAGCTATGAAAAAATACCCAACCCCTTTCTTATATGCAGTAATTTTACAGAAAGTTAGCAGTTAATATTACTGTTAATAAAAATATTAATAATATCCCAATTTATTAATTTTTTATCACTGGTCTACTCTCAAACTAACTTGCACCTACTCTTCATCTTGCAGGGCACAACAACTGACCCATCTTTTTGCTCAATTATCAAACAGGCTTCTACTGAAATTTCCCTGGAGTTTTGCACCTGTTCTTGTTTTTCTGCTGTTGGAAAGACACTACTTGTGGTAGAGGTTTATGTTATTCATTCTTATTGCAGCTAATACATCCAATCCCTGAAAGATTATTCATTCAAAGTGAGGCATTTTAGAGCACTATGAACTTGGCTTCTCCCTGAATAAAAACATCTATTTCAGAATTTTGGCTTTGAGCTACCTGTAATTCATTCTGTTAGTATCCTTGTCAGTGCTGCCTATTCTTTGTGGTTTTGCTCTCAGGTAACAATTCTTTCCCATATCACAAACACTATAACTACCCATAAGACATCCAAAATTTGACACCCCTTAAATGCAACACGAGCACTGAAAGTCATGTGGGGCTTTTTCTGTTCTGCATTTTGCAAGTGAATAAAGGCTTCTTATAGTCAAATGATTTGTCAATGACATTGGTGCAACACTGGTGCCATTGGTATGCTTGGAAAAGTGTCTGATCAGACTTATCGGTTTATATTGGTAGGTCTAAACACTGGCATTTTGCAAGCTGTTTTACTTCCATAAAAGTGAAAGTGAAACACAAAAAACCCCGACATTGTCTGTTTTCTTTGGAGTTCTGTTTTTTCTACAGTCATAACTAGGAATGAAATGCCTTATCAGTATTTCAACCATCAGTGCTAGAAGGACTAATTTTGATTATGCTAAAGATATAGAAATGCTGAGAAAAGAAGTTTTAATCACATCTTCAAGTTAAAAAGAACAACTGCAATTCTGACCTGAGAGAAAATAGCTGTTTGACTACTTTAGGAATGTATTTGAAATTCCAGTGAATTAAAAGGAACTTTCCAATGTATTTCCTTTAGCTTTGAGCTGGACCTTTAATCAAGAGAAATGCAGAATCTCTATCTCTCCCTTTTTGTGACAAAGAACTAATACGAAGGCACTAGTCTTTAAGACATGAACTAAGAAATTGATTTTTTCAAAGATGTATCCAGAATGAAAAGTTTTCATCTTGCCATTGTAATAAAATACTCACTGATGAATTCTTTGTTGGCTGAATGGAGCAGTATAGCAGTCATTCTCCTCCAGATCTGGCAGTGTTTCCTTGTCCAGTTTCATTGGCTTTCTGGGCAACCATCCTCGGAACCTGCTTATTTGTTTCTCGATCCTGCAGCACATGAAAAGTGTGAGCATTTGAAATAATGGTTTTTGTCACTACATTACTGAGCACAAGTTGTCAAACCAGGCCACTTAATATTTACAACTAGAAAAGATGCAATGTCTTTTGACTTTTTTTGAGGTAGACCAAATTATACACGCTGAACTTAACTATTAATAATCAGCTTTCAGCAGTGGAGCATCTTATTTTGTCTCAGCACTGCTGATGGTACTTGCTGTTATAATCTTATTAAGTCCAGTAAGCACCTGGCATGTCTCTAAACCTTTATTTCTCAGCTTTTCAGATAGCTTAAAGTTCAGGTTTAATTGACACAGTAGATTTTGGACATCTAAACATTAGAACACTGGATACTGTGACAGAGATCTTTGACAGCTAAATCCCAGCAAGTTACACCCCTTTACTGCTCTCTGTACAGATTCTTACCTTGCAACTGATGCTATTAAAAAATAGGCTACTTTGTTCATTTGGTTCAATTGCAGTTTCTTGCAATTCTACAACCTCCATGAAACCAGCATACTCAGTGTACAGGTTAGCAGGTGACTGCTATGCAGATTCTTATATTTGGAAGGTGAAAGCACGCTATGATCAAGCTGGAGAAAGGGCAGATTTAACTACAAGTGCAGTCATGCAAAGATACGCAGTGAAATGAAGGGAAGAATCAGGCCTGATTGGAGAAGACAATCTAAATAAAATTCAAATCCATACTAAGATCCTGTAATGAAAAATGCTTAAGAAAGATGATACATCTGGCACAATGAGCCCTACTCTCTCAGAAATCCCTAAAAACTTCAAGTCCTAGTGATCCCAGGCTGCAAAAATCACAGACTCCAGATTATGGGCTATGCAGGTACTTCAGTAACTGGATGACTCTTTTCAGAATTGGCCTAAAGGGCAAGAATTGACTTCTTTTGAACTTAAAGTTCAGTTCTGGATGAAGCACAAGAACTGGAAATGTGGTTTGTTTGTTTTTGACAGAAGCCAGTACAATAATTCTATGACCAGGAAATGCTGAGAGCTCTGCACAGTCAGTTTGAGGGAGGGTGTGTGAGAAAGTGACATGAAAGTATTACATACTTTAATTTAAAATACATATAATATTTCCTGAAATATTCTACCTTCTCTTATCAGGTATTTTTACCTTGGATGAGAAAGCTAATGCTTGTTTTTAAACATGGACACACTTAAAAATTGTAACCAAATCAGCTCTACCTGTTTTAGACTCATTTGTGTACTTTCAATCTGGGAATAGCATGATGGAGGGAAATGTGTTGCGTGTATGCAAATTTATCATCAGGACTGTTTGGACAAACAGGAATATACGTGTAAACATAACATAAGATTTACACTAAATTAATCATAAACTCTTCATAGGCAGTGTTTGCACTGACCCAGCAGTTTGGAGCACAGGAGGAGGTAGTTTGCAAGTGTCTGTACAGGTGAGATGTCAGATCCCAGGCCTATAAGGGGCCCAATCCGTTGTAACTCTTCAGTTGCAGCATCCAGCCTGACATCTTTGAGCTGGTCTGTGTAGCCACTGATAGGAGTGCCAAGGGAAAGTTCTCTGCGGGGGAAATCCCTGTTTTTTGGCCTCCAGTTTTTCCTCTGTAAATGCCACCAGCTCTGTGCTACTATATATTCAACAGGCTTAGTGTGTCTGGGTATGGAAAAGGGAAGCGAATCAGGAAGAAGGTTTTTCTGAATATCCTGTTCCATTCTTACTAACTAAAATAATCTGAATTCTCTAAGCTATTAACACCCTTGTGAATCTGCAATCCTTTCCCATTCATCCTGCAAGTCAATGTGTACATTTGAGATACTGCAGGTTTATCACACCACACAAGCACTCACAAAGGGACTGAGTGCTTTCCCCACTTAAGAGCAATGCATTATTCCTGTTGGCTTCTCACTGAGTATACCCAGAATTTTAGTGGTTTGTCATTCCCAAGACTCAGATTATTCGGCATGCTCAGTGAACCTGCTGGCAACAGGGGTCTGAAAATGCTGCAAAACCTTTCTACAAGGCACAGAACATGCAGTACAGTGGGGAAAACACCCCTCCCCCCACCCCCCCCAGTTATCTCCTTGAAAAAGAAAAATGACAAAATTTTTAAATTGTCTGCAGCTCATTCCAACAGGGCCACCAATCAACAGTGCTGGCTCTGTATTCTACAGGAACATCTTTCAAAAGGAAACAGCTGAAAGAGTGGTGTTGGTGCTAACACAGATGCTCAGTGTTAAAAATCTACTATTTTTTATTACTTCTTCAAGGCTTATCCATGTCTCATTTTCCCTTATAGAGAAGCTTACATACAGCTGAATAGGGAAACGGTTTGGAAAGTGTGACCTACACAGGAACAATAGGGTGTATGGAGTGATGAAGCATTAGCCACTTAAAACAGTGTTTCAAATAGAGAACCTCTTCCACTTCAATCCTGCCCGTGCTCCCCAAGTCTAGTCTTTAGTTAGTATCCTCTTTCTGAATACATATTGTGTTTAACTAACACAAAGCGTTTCTCAAATACTTTTAACTAAACTGTTTTCTCACTATGAAGTGGGGTAGGCATAAAATCATTTTTCAAAGGAAAGAGAAGGTTAGGAAAATAAAAAAAAAAGTTTTTAATTGAGACTGATTTTTATCTGTGGGTCAGCTTCCACAGAACCTTATGCATATTCTAGTGCTAGATATTGTATTGGTTTGATTTTAAACACCATGCAGGTGCTGGATAGGCACCTGATACCTCTCCTTTCCTTTAAAATACGTAAGGGGAATCTTGTTATCTGAAGTTTTGAGATCACTAGAATTTTTCAAAGAGAAAATCCAAGTCATGTTGGCAAGTTGCAAGAGACCTGCTCTGGGTTTTGTCTTGTGACAGGCCCTCTCTAAAATACATTTGCCCAAGTGACAATATAATGTTTGTCTTAGCTCAAAAAATGGATAAAAGCTTCAAGTACTTGTAATCTACACTGAATTAGGAGTATAGGAAATAGATACTTTTATTGAAGCTGTGTATCTAAGTTTCACATAAGTGAAAATAAAGCTCACTGTTTTCTTTTTTCCCACTGGAGCTACTCACTTATAGCTTTTCTACCTCAAGTAGCTATTTATAGATCTGAGCCCAAGTGTTCTCATAATTAAGGAACTAAATACTAGTAAAAGATAATACCTCTTCCCATTGAGAAATTGAAATAGAAAATGAACATGAAGCAAAACCTCCTACACCACATCTGTTAGAGTCTTCACCTACTCCTTCTTGACCTTCTCTCATCAGGTATTTTTATCTTGGATGAGACATTGCTTTAATCAAAGCAGCCATATCCTTATTAAAATTAAGACAAATGTCAAAGTTAACAGCCACTATACTATTTATTGTAAGGTGGGAATGGAAAGAGGGGGAGTATCAACAAATTTCAGAAGAATTGCATATACCTATTACCTTGTACCAAGAGGTAAAATGTCTTAACTCCACAGAGTGCTCATTTGGTACTTACTAATATAAAGAAGCAAATACTGTAATGTGAGATCAGTGCTGGTACTGTAAAGTCACCATCGCACTGCGACATAATTTAATATACAAAATACTTTTTAATATGTTCATACAGCACACAGTGATAATATATGATTTGTTTTCCCATGGATGTGAATATAATGACATTATCTGCAAAGTGATACAGCTCTGTACTCCAAAATGCAGATTTTTCAAATTAATTCTTCTCTCTAAGAGGTTCTTGGGAATATTTCCACTGACCTCAGCTTGACACAGTAAATCAGGCACTAGACCCTTTTGTAAAACCGCATCACCAGCACTGGGGCATTAAATGCCAACGTATGATCTGGTCTTTGCCAAGCCTGTATGATTTTCAGGCATTTTGGAGATATTTTCATTTAATTTTGTTCAAGGTATCAAAAAGGAAATGCAAACTGCAGCATTGAAAGTGTTTCAGTGCATTAAGTCAGACATAAACCAGGCATCAAACACAAATTTAAAGATATTTAATAATTGAGTGAAAGCACTTCAAAGATTTTTGGAAAATACTCATCTCTCAAGCTCAATAATGTTACACCAGAGATGAACTTGGTTCATTGCCTTCCTATCTACCAATAAAGTACTAAGCATCCCCACAGAGATAGCAATAAATAAATAATGCCATCACTATTACGAATAAGCAAGGTGTATGGAAATGAACAAAAAGCTGTAACTGTGGTACTCTAACCCCAAGAAACTCCCTAATGAGCTGCATGAAAAGAAAGAGATACAGTGTTTGCACTAACATACTTACTCTTCTTTATAAGTCCATCAACTATAAAATATTTCCTTATTCCTAAAGAAGGCATCACTGATAAAATGAATTGCCTCTTTTACATTGCAGATGCCTTAAAAATGCAAATTCTTTATTATTTTTTTGCAGATGTCCTAGGTGTAATCACTCCCTTCACCCTTCCTACAAACACAGCTAATAAACTTTTCCTTCCAGCTTGACTTTATTTGGGTCTAAATGAACATAAACTGGACTGGCATAAGAATTGTACTCACCTATTCATGAACTTGTATCGGCGGTGCAGGTAATAGATTTTTCTCCTGGAAGAACAGCAAAAATGAAGCCAGTCGAGAAGAAAACCCATCGTCAGTTACAGTATGAACTAGCAAGGAAGGAAAGGAGATTGAAGACAGAAGCCTGTAAGAGGTGGAGGAAGAGACTAAAAGAGAGATTAACAGAACTGTCACAGGAAGCCACACAGACTCTGGTGGCATTTGAATTGCCAGAAGTTCATAATTTTCCCTTTGTCTCCTCCTTTTCTGCTATTTGTCATGTGTGAAAGATGGGGACCCAAAGACGTTTCTATTTGGAGAAGTCCATAAGGTGTTGAAGGAATTCTATAGGACTGACACAAATATGGATAAATTATCTGACAGCTACTAGTGAATTATTAAAGCTGTATTTGGTGAAACACAAAGGGAAATCATGTAGGAAAGCCAGGAAAGCTGTACCTTATGTTGCAATGTGCCATAACACATGCGGTACCGAGCAAGATCAGTGATTGCTGTTGGGGTAATATCCCCTGAAACAGAATATAGGCTACACAAGCAAATATGGATGTGCTCAGCACCCTGCCAAGTGTGCAGCCACTCCCTCTGCTACTCATACAGGCACAGCTGATTTCTGTTGTCAGTGAAATCAGCAAGACATGTAATGTGAGTGCAATCAGTAGCATGTGATGAACAAGTGAGCAGACAGGGGTATGCGAGCAGACTCATGCTGAATCCGCTCTCAGTGAGCTTCCTGACCAGCCTTGCAGTGCAGAGTGGCCCCCTAACCATGATGTGTAGATCCAGGACAGGGAGTCCACCTCCCATCCCACTCTCCTGCTCATAGATGTCTATAACACCACAGCTGTCAGGATTTGAGCCATTGCCTTCAGCACAGAGATCACATCTTCATAAGAGAAAATCTGAGGGCTCTTAAGTGTGAATTTGGACTGACATTCCTTACTGGAAGATTTGGATGCCTGCCTGAACTTTTGGTTACCTCCTCCAGGGGCTGACTTTGTCATCATAGAAGGTCATTGCTAAATCAAGGTGGTTTCTGTGTATTCTGAGAGGCTCCATTGTGTAACCACATATGTGTGTACCACACATATTCTGAATGTAGCATAGTAATGGTGTTAGTACTTTGGAAGCAAGCCCTCTAAAATAAGAGAGCAGTGATGCTTTATAAACTGTGGGGAAAAATTTTGTTAGTATTCCAGGTTAATTTTCAGAATTTTTGGCATTATTTTTGTTGACAGAGTCCATACTGTGTTGGTGAAGTGACATTTTCAAAATTATTTCATGTTGGCCAGCCTTCTTTTGATAGCGTTATTTATCTTGCTCTATTCAATAGGAGCAGAGAAGGGTCAAAGCTAAGTGTTACTGAAGATGCTATCTACTTCTTGAGTTTGCTTCAAATATTCAGAGGTATCCACTCTTTTGGCAACCATGCTTTGAAACAGCATTGGTTTCAATCACTGATGCATGGACCTTGCAGGATTCCAGCCTGAAATATCGTGAGTGATATGCAATCAGCAGCCCTTAAAATGAGGGTTACACAAAGGCATCTGGATACAGGCAGTCTAGACTTGTGGGCACTTTGTAAAATTCTGGTCCTTGTTTTTAAATGGTAAACAGTAGTGTTGCTTTTAAAATAAAATTGAAGAGCCTGCCCACCAGACATTAGAGAATCACCACAATTTCCTCTTAACAATACTCTCATTGTGGTTGTAGAAAGAATGAAGCTGTGATCCTGAAGCAATTAAAGAAACCTTTAGTATTTTCAAAACTTTCTGTATCATCTGTATGGCACCTGCTTTGCTATCTGCTGAGTGATTAGGAAAGAATAAGCTGCTCAATGACTAAAATTGAAGTTCCTGGTGTATTTGTGAATCATGAGACCTTACCCTGCTACTGGGACAGGTCCACCTCAGTGAATGCCACAGAAGTCAAAGGAGACACACTTTTGGCCTAGCCTGTTGTTTCTATGGCTAGAATACCTTTAAAAAAGAATATTAATATCTTGCAATGATTTGTGATGAATGGTTTTAGAATTTTCTCTTTAGCACTAAAAGAACAAGAAAGAGCAGCTGAAGATTTACTGTGAAAATGAAAACCAAAATAAATACAAAATAAGCCTACAATTTTGTCATTTGTACATATCCATTTTTCCTTGCAAGTTCTGTACTGCTACAAGTTGTCTCATACCAGAGGTGTTTTTCATCCTTAGGTAAGAAAAAACCAGAAAGACTCCTACAAAGGGCACCAGCTTACTAGTTTCATATTCTGGGTCTGATCCTTTTCTTCCTCAGGAGTAATTCCATTAAAATCAATGGAGCTTTACATCTATAAACCCTGCTAATCGAAAGAAGAATCAATGCCTCTTAGTTCATGGGTTTTGGTCAGTTCCAGTGGAAGTCTTTAGGCTACTTTAACAGTTCGGATAACCAGCAGAATGAAAGCAATGTTTTACATAGAAAATTTTACCCCAACATGCAAATAAAATTAAATTAATAAGAAAAATATTCTGAATCTCAATGTGGAATTAATTTGGTTGTCAGTATACATACTCTATTTTCTCCACAGAAAAAAGCATTTAGAGTCTGAATTGTTCTCCTATTGGATGGGTTACTTATTTATACTTATTTATGGGATACTAATTACATAATTACTATACAAGCATTTTATGAGTGCATACCAGATACGTTCAACAGACATGCACTCTCTGTGCTGCCTTACGTACCTGGATCTTCTTGACCTCCCATTGATTTCAATGAAATGTCCATTTAAAAAACAGCAGCGCACAAGTATGCAGGGGGCTCCAGCATTGAAGGGGTTAAAGGGCCTAAGAATAGAATACCCCATGAAAACAGCTTCACTGCTACAGCCCATCTTAATCTCAAACCATTATACTGAAATTGCAGGCTTTAACAAGAAACAGCAATGAACACGGTATCTAAGGTACTCCATTTATATTTTCTAAAGATGTGTGGTATCTTAAAGAAGAGCTTGTCCATGTGCATTTTGGTATTATCATATTAGCTTTACAGTACAGTGTGACTTTGGAAGTTGAGACAAGACACAACTACACCTACCTGAAAGGCATTCTTACATTCATCAATTCAGCATATTTGCCCAGGACCTCCCAAGGGGCATGCAGTTTCACAAAGATGATGTCACTGTTTGTTAGAGATGACTGCAAGAGAAAAACAAAACAGCCACCAGGGCTTACTTTTTCAAGTAAAATAGGAATAAGCTGTGGTCAGATGTCAATATCTTGTGTCACCCTTCCCAGCTCCCAATTCTGCCTCAAATGTGTAGTTCTATCAGTATTTTGTCCACTCATTTTACTTTTGCTTTCCTGAAACCCATGCTGTGACTCCCTTCTGGCCTGCATGTGTGTTTCCTTCACATGGAAAAGAGGACATAGAGGAGAGACTGACGTGCATCTATGGGTTAGTCAAGTGCTGAGTGGAAGGAAGGTTGGCAGGTAAATCTGGGTCAGAAAGCTTGGTCCTGAATTTCAGTTAAAAGCTGAATGGCAGGTCAAGATTGATGCTTTCAACTGATATGGTTTTATGTGTTCACACAGAAGTGCAGATGTGTGGAGGTACATCTAGCAACCAAGACAAGTTTGTATGACAGTGTGGTTTTATTTCTGTTGCCTCACGTGGACAAATAATGAAGTCCAAGCTACCGAGCCATGGTTTTCAGCATCTCTTCCTCCTACTTCTCTCTGAGGCACATGAATTCTGAGTGTTAGAACTAAAGCCAGTGGGAGAAAACAAAAATTGATGCTATGTAAAGCATAAAATATTGTCCAGATTTGTTGCCCAGAGAGGTCAAGGGCCATGACTATGCCAGCAAGATCTCTTCCCAATGTTACCATCTTCTTTACTATGGATTGTACACAGCATGAAGAGAACTGTATGTAGGGTGTGCACATCAGAATGGCTGTTACCTAACAGAAAACTGCATGGCAAAGATCAGTGAATATGCAGCAAAGAGGAGAAGAGAAGAAATTTAGCTCTGTTTGCACTCAGGAGGAGACACAGTGCTTTACAAGAAAGCTACATCAGGGCTGGCTGAAGCTGATGTGAGAACACAGAGAGCCACATGATAATACTGGAAGATAAAATGTTCAAATTCTAATGAAAATTAATGAAATTTTCATAAAATTACATACAATACAGTTTTAGACAACCAAATGGATGGTATTCCAAGAAATGGGTAAAGATGTACTTAGTACAAGAAAAAGTAAGTATGAAGACAGAAAACCAGGCAAGAAAATTGTTGGTTAGCTTTGAGGATGATTTCCTAGTTTTTTAGGCATTGTATTATGTTCAATGTTTCTCACATTAATTTTTGGTTAACACAACTTACTGAGAGTTCTTAAATCTAGTATTGTTTATCTGGGAACTACTATAACTATATGGTCGGGAGGCTAACATTTATATTTTTGATGCCCTTCCTCCATTATCTTGATAGATACTGAAATTATTGAAACTGCTATAGCACATTCATGTCCTTGGAGTAGCTAAGACATTACTACTAGTTTGTGACATGATAGGAATGAAAGCTCCAACAGTTAAGTTATATATGTATGATTTTCTTTAGCACATCAAAAAAAAGGAAGAAAAAAACCCCCAACTCAGTCGCTACAGAGGTAACATTTTTTAGACAAATATAATATTGGAACATAATGAACACAGAGAAATATCTGTACTCAAAGTTTCACCGGGCTGCACAAAAAAATGGATTTAACGGATAAAGAAACAAGTGACTTTCTGGTGTTAAAAACTGTGGAAAAAAATCTTGCTGTTCTTTTGCTGATGAATTTGTGAAAAATATTTCAATACAAAATGATACAACAGCAACAAAATGCCCCCATGAGACTTGCTTCAGAGACAATGAATTCACTTGTACTCTTTCCATTGACTTTAATGGATTCTAAATCAGGCTCTAATGATGTTTTTCCTTTATAGGTACATTTCACAAATTAACTTATATTTTCCCATAAGACTTTAGCAAGTAGATACCACAAAACCAAAACTAAATTTTTCTGCCCTAAAAATCTCCTGCAAACTGCTCTCTCAAAGATCAGGTTAAGTCAACAGTGGACTGGTAATTTTGTGATAAACATCTTGGATTAAAAACAAAACAAAACACAATCCATCAAAACCCAAAAGAACCATCTAATAAGCCCAGTATACAGAAGAAAACTACAGTCCTGACACACCAATAAAGATTGAGAAATGGAAGAAATTAATTAGAAACAGCCTATAGACTTAGTGATGGCTGTTAAACAGGAAGCTTATAGGCATTTTCCAGCACATTGCAGTTTAAGCCATACTGGATATGGCAGCCAAACATACCTTATGAAGATGCTGTTTCACAAACGAACACTATCTTCATCTAAATTTTATTTCTCATGTGTTATGTTATTATACAGAAACACAAAAACTTCCAAATAGTTATCACAATACAGATGTTTAAAGAATATTTTTTTACTCAATATGTTGCAGTTATTTTATCAGCTTTGTCAACAGAAGATCTAACCAAAATACATTTGGGAGGTTCAGTTATATTCAGGAGAAAAAAAAACCCAACACTGAATTATTAATATGGAAATCCATTTCTCTTTGGTTTGCTCATATTGTGTTCATAAAGAACAGCACTAAACAAGGCTGAGAAAAACAAGATTGGAAAGAGAATAACAAATCCAGATGAAGGGCCAATGGAATGAACTGTCACTCTTGCTTAATCTAAGGAGAAAATAGCTAACCAAAATATCTGGAAAAAAAACAAACATGAACATCATCTTAGTTCCAAAAATAATTCAGTGAATAAAATATCCTAAACTTTCTTGGTTAGATTAGTATTTAGACACAGTATCCTTCAGCTTATAACTCTGTCATTGAGAGGAGAGGAGCATTCTTCTGTAAGAAGAACCTGTAATCAGCCTAAGGTTTGGTTCATTGAATGGTTTGGAGATATAAACTCAATTTCACATTATGGGAACAAGCAAACAAAAATCAATGTAACATTACTCCCTTTTGAAATTTAACTAAGACAACTATTGACATGAGCAATCTGCTAGAAAGTGATATTTTGATGATGAAGAAAGAAAAACAGAGGAATCAAGGGGACAGACAATGAGATAAAACACTTAGGAAACACAAAAATGGAATAAGTGTTTGGAATTGACTTGTGGCACCAGTGCCTATGGAGTTATCAGCAAGCAATAACAGTCAGACCACCCATGATCAAACAAATTGGTTTGATCAAACTGATCAATCAAATCAAATTGATTTATTGAGGACGAATACCCATAACAAAATAGATTTTTTTCTTGTCAGTAATAACATTCTTGCTGGTCTTCAGAACAGTGCAAACTCTAGGTGAGAAGAGACTTACCAGAACTAGAGAACCACAGACTCATCTGGGCTGGAAGGGACTTCTAGGGGTTATCTGGATTTAGTCTCTTGTTAAAGAAGGGCCACCTGAGATCAGCCTGCTCAGACAGGGGCTTGTCCCATTGAGTACTGAGCATCTCCACAGGCAGAGACTTCACAGCCTCCGGGCAGCCCACTGACTGAAATTGGCTAGAGAAAAGAATATTTTATATGGAAGAATGGCTCTCTTCTCTAGAGAAATATTGGATTAAAACTACCAGTTTCCAGGATTGCATTCTTTAAAAAACAACTTATTTCTTAGAAGAACTTTATTTAATTGTTATTCTCATTGAGAAACTGTAGCAATGTGCATTTAGTTTAATTGAACCCTGATCTTCAAAGCGGGTTTGTATGGTGGAGTTCAGATGATCAGAATCTGGGTTACAGATAGTCAATATACTTTCTGGCTTCACTGACAAACCACTTTTGTACCATATCATTGCTGCCAGTCGTAGAATACAGGCCATACCATAAGACCACAATTATAGATTTGCCCTTCTGGCAAGACTATTTTTCTGCTTTACCATTAAGTTTATAAAGACATTTTTATTTCCCGAAGAAGACCAATCAAACACAAACATGTTTAAAAACGAAGCTCCATATTCTTCTCCAGTATCACAAATATAAGGAGTGGAATAGACTAAAGGGGGGCCATCTATATAACTCCAAAAGCAGAAACACCAGCTTTGGTGAGTTACAGTCATCAGGTTAAGGAAAACTTGCAAAGTTCAGGTTCTCATTTTCTTTCTAAAGCAAGAACAGAGTGGTGATAACTGCTGTTTAATTTCTGGCTACTAAACACATACATAGTCCTGCAAGCATTCTAATGCTTTTTGATGGCAGAAGTTAAACATATATATTCGTTATTGACCTGACTCTGCTCATTCTGAACTTACCATTGCTAGCTTGAATGGAAGCAAAGTTATGCTGACATTGAATGTCTCTTGAAAAGCCCATATTTTGCTGTATTTGCAGGCTGCCTTCCAGGAACAAGGCTAGAAATAAGTACCTTTTGTCAAATACCCTTTTGAACATTCTCCTCCTGCTAACTAATTTTAGTTAATCTTCAATAATATTGTCTAGTCATTTTAAGACAAAAACCGCTGTAGGTACTCATCTTGATACAAGCATTTCTTGAGTCTAAAAGTTAAAAAGGTGAGAAAACAGATTCACAGGATACAACCTTGAAAAAGGGTAAAATTATAGTGCCTCCAGTTGAATGGTACCATTGTTTATTTGCCTTGAGGCTAATAGGCAGGTATTAATTTAGGTATGAATAGCAGTAGGGGAAAAAAGTTAAAAAGCCAGACTGAAAAGCTATGTTTTGGTAAACATAGCTAATTTCTGAAAAGACCATACTGCAGCAAAAGCCAGAAAAGGAGAGAAAATCAACATACTTCCTCTAGTAACAATTCTTTCTATAATCTAGCTTTGTATGATGTCTGAGTGCAGAGTAGTAAATAATAACTACTACAGGTTCCACTGTTTTTGATAACTACTCTGATATCTTAAAAGCACAGATTGATTTGCCTTGTGGATGTATTTTAAGTGGAAAAAAAAACCCAGTAAATTTTAGTTGATTATACTGTTCTTCCTCAGTCAAACCAAAGTACTTGTAAATTCACAAGGGTAATTCCACAGAACAGGAAAAGCAGCAGGAATATGCTGCCAGTACTTTTCAAGTGCATAGACTACCACTGGGCAATTGTTTAGGTACTGTCAATATATGTTTGGTTTTGTTACATACACACAAGTGTTTACCTCCACGTTCGTGCCTCTGAGGAATCTAATAAATAGCAGTGCTAATATCTTTCACACACGTACTTTCAACCAGAAAACAGGTTTAGTGAAAAAGGGGAATACACTGTTCATATTTTAGTTAGGATTTTAAGAAACTTTTGACTTAAAAAAAACCTTAGGGCAAAAGCAGAAAGAATGAAAATAAGACTAAAAAAAGAAAGCCCCAACCAAAAAATAGAAAGCTATTGATAAAAACAATTTTGATCTGAGGACACTGACATGTAAAATGCAGAATAACTTGATTTAAGGATTTAAGCCACATGATCACACTTTAAAATAATTTTTACATGAAATCTCACGACAAAATACGATGATGAAGTAAAGCTTTATTTTTACTTTGCAAAGTACTTCCAGAGGTTCTGCTTCAGTGGGGTCAATAAAGAAGGCAGGTGGCTGCTTATTGCCAGCATTCAGGCAATGTGTCATCTAATCCAACTCAGAGCAGGTGGCATTGTTTCAGTGTTTAATTTCTGGCAGTATTTTACAGGATCACAATTCTGAAACAGAACAAGGGGAAACACTTGCAAATGTCCTTCCATGTAGACAAAAATATATGAGTGGGCGGACAACTCCAAGAACAGGGTAGTTTACTTGAGTAGAAGTAAAATGCAAACACCATCTCTGCATGAGATTTCTTTTTATGGCCAACCTGGAACTGTGGCTTGCTGAAGCCAACATATTGAGATGGATTTGCCTTTATCTCTTGTTGCTTTGTATGTAATTTTTTTGGGAAATCTTACACGGTCTGAGCACGATTTGCAATTTAAAAGAAGGTAAACTTATTTAATTATTTTAATTTGAATTGCAAATTGAATAATGGTAATCAAACCTATTCTCAACCTCCTACTTTTCTTTGGAAAGAACTTCCCCCTTCTGCAGTAACAGTGTCATATCTGGAGAGACAACTGCTCTACCAGAAGCCAGAATAGGGTAAGGTGTGTGAAGAGGAAAAAAATAATCAAATTAAGACCATACAGAACTTAATACCCCAGTCCTTTATGTTGTGTAACTATTCAGCAGGGGTCTTAGTATTTTTGGATATTGGTAGTAGTTTGTTAGAGTTATGGAGAATGTCTGTCAGGCATTTAGAGAGGTGCACATGTGCTTTTAGAAAATACAAATTCTAGGTATTCAAGAAAACTTGACACATAATCATGTGTCCATTGTCAATTTTTAGGAACTGACTGTGATAGTCTCTGGCCATGGGATAAGAAATATAAGTGCAAGTAATCAATTTATGTCCTTGTATATCCTGAGGAGATCTGAACCAAATTGTGGCCTGGTACTATGTCCCAGACTGTTGATCTAATTTTACCTTTCTGTAGTCACAGGAAGTAAAATACCTGTGCATGGACCCTGATTGCAAAGGCTTCTGTTAGACAATTTCTACATCAGAAATCTAGTAATGAATTTAGAAAATTAGATTTTCTTTTATGTGACACACTATCTGATGGAAAATATCCTTCATGTCTTACAAGTAGTCTATGAAATTAATTAATAAGAGAATCAGCATATAAAAACTTCCACTAGCTAGGCAAGCTTAATCCTATATGAACATTCCAGTGGCCAACTGGGATGCCATTTGAGAGTGAAAAGCATTTTGTTGCAACACCAAACTGAATAAATTATATGAAAATGGAGCAAATTGGACAAGATTTCCAAAAATTTTTCGGGAAACACAAGAAAATTTTCTCTTTTATTTAGTTTTAAAAATTCTCCATAAAAAAGAGCATGTTTTTGGTATACTACCGGATTAGATCTGTTTTCTCTTCTGTAAAGACAGCTTTTTTTAACAACTAGCATGACATTGTAATATCAGGTTTTTAATATTGAATCTGTTTAAATGAAATATTTTTACATATTCAGAATTTTTCCCTCTTTCCTCAGCTAAAACTCTTTGTGGAGTCTAAACTATATTGTGATTATTAATTCCTTGCCTTTTTCCTTCTCTGCATTCTGTTAAGACATTCTCCATAAATACAAAATATTTGTTTCAAGATGTTAAGAGTTTGTATTGTATTTCTAAAGAGATTTTACACTCAGATTTTTATAGTGGGAGTTACACAGTGAGGAGGGGGCTTTTCTTACATGTCTGCCATGATTTAATGTTGATATGCCTCCACGTTTTGATACTAGCTTCCTCTTACGCTTTCTCACTCTTCCCCTCTTCGCTTTCTTCCCCTCTTTTCCAAATCTCTCATACACTCACCTTTCCCAAATAATGTTTATATTGTGCCTTTTGGCTGGGATAATGCCTTAATAAGATACATGAGTTGTGTTTCCTTTCACAATGCAGACCAGAAACAGGTCAACTCATCAATTCACAATCAAACCATCAAAGAACAAAAAATTGGAAAAACTGCAGAAACATTTTATTTATTCCATAGCTTGGGGAGTTTAGAATGGAAATTTTCAGTTGTTACACAATTCCTTTAGCTGTATACTTTACACTCCACCAGTATTGGGGATGATCTTGTACCCCACAGATCTATTTATGTAAATCCATAGATAACACTTGGACACAGAGCAAACAAAAAAGCTTAACTTGACGAGTTTATAGATAGGATGTGTGACATTATCTGACCCAGTTTTCCCTACCGGATGCAGGTAGGCCACTAGGTTTGAATCAGAACATTGGCACTGTCATGTCTCTAAGTCCACTGATCCTGAGAAATTCCCTGAAGGCTTACTCCCAAGGAGCAGACATCACAGGTGTGATTCAGGGCAACTAAGTTTAGATATCTGCAATGGAGAGGAACAGGCACCTTCAGGCTATGATTCATTTGTTCTGTTTTCCTCGAATTGAGATGAACTGCTGCCTAGAAGGTCTTGTTCCTCCCCAGCCAGATATGTACATCACTAACAGCTACATCAATAAGACATTTTTCCCCTCTTGGGGCTCTGCAGTACAGCCACCTTATTTTCCCTGGACTCCTCTCACCTTCCTCACCACCTACGCTAACTTCTGCAGTAGTGTAGACACATTACTTCCAACAACTGCTCCTTATGGGTGACTCTAGTTTACTGTTTAGCTGTCTGGGACACATCACAGTGACAGCTCTTGATACAGAACAATTTACAGGGCCTTGGCTACCATCTATTTCCCCCAACCCACTTTATTTATTCTGCCCACAGAGAAGCCGTAGGAAAATGCAGATCTGTAACTAGCAAAGCCTCCCATAATGTCCTCTGTACTTTAAAAGGCCTCTTGATTTTGATCAGTACTTTCTTAATTTATTACTTGAATTCCTCTCTGCTGTGAATTTCTGAAGCTAATGATAAAATCCATAAATCTGCTAAATGTTGACCTGGGATGTTCTACATATCACAGTTTCCATCCTCTCAACTGCTGTTTCAGGACATTTGTTTAATCCAATCCTGTCTCAGAAAGTCACAGTTTCCTTTAGTGATACCACTCACAGTACAACTTCAAGAACTCTGGAGATGAATGGCCAGGCTATAGTCTGCAATGAACTACAGATACAGAAGAAAAAAGTCATGGTCATCCTGATCTAGCATTGGTAACAGCTCTGCTCATGAAGCTGCCCTTCAGATGTGCCTTCCCTCCAGCACTCCTGTGATGGTAGGAAGCTGGAGCTCCAGATTCCCCAGAAAATGATGTCACAAAACAGATTATTAGCTTCTAAGGCACAGAAAGGCACAGAAGTCTAGATATAGAAAGACAAGTTTCTTGTCGAAAAGAACAAGAATTTTGCATATAGTAAGAGAAAGTAAAGAGTCACGGTTTCCAGATTTACGTCTTTGTTTTGTTCTTCTCCTATCTATGTTTTAACTGTGGAGGTATTATTCTCTACGAAAAGTTCTGAATTTTAGAAAGGTGTAAGAGATGGCTGTTAAAAGAAAAGTAAGCAAAAAGTTTTTATATTTTAGTGCTTGACAATGGAGACTTCAGAAAGAGGAGTCAATCTTGTTATAAATGGAAAAGTCTGTTTGAGTCTACTAACAAAACCAAAGGTGTACCTAACAAAAGTAACAAGTAGAGCACTATGAAGATCTTCAAGGGGAAACTAAAAGGTCTTGCAGAGTTTTACCTAAAAGGCTCTTTTGCAGATTCTTCCTAAGGCTTTCCGATAAATATATAAAAGATAATTTATGCACAGAAGAGAGTTTTGTAAACCAGATAAGACTTTAAACAGGGGGACAGGACTAACTGGCTGACAGAAGTTTCAGCCAATGTGGTTATCTCAGGAGCATTTTTCCCTCAAGTCATGCTTTATTAAACTTCATTTACAACACCATTTCATTACCACTCAAATAGCAAAAAACAAATATGTAAATATGCAGTGGATAATGCTGCATTTAATTTGGACCAAGAGACCCATAAACTGAAACATCTTTTTCAAGAAAGTGGAGTCCTGATATAATTTGACTAGTTCTATTTGTGAGGCTCTTACTGTAATTGAAATACAGTTAATCTAAGGTGCAGAGAGCCAATGCCCCACTTGCTCCATGACTGAATTAACCTAGTATAATAAAGTAAGTAATTGGACAATGAAAGGGCCTGGAGTCCTTGTGCCAAGAACATGAGAGAAAGTGCTGTCCTTTCCAGATTCATGCTTTCCTCTTGGCAGTACTTTCAGGGAGGCAGCCCCACACCACTTCATGCTTTGGAGGAAGATGCAAATGTCCCCAAGACCAACGATTACTACTTGTTTTAGAAGCATAATACTGTAAACTCAGTGCTCGCTTCTCAAAACAAGATCAACACCAAAACCATCAACATGAAATGAGAACTTAAAGCGTACTGTTGCATTTCTGTATAGTCCGTCTTTCTATTCCCTCCAGACAACTCTAGATTTCTGTTTATTAAGCCATTACTGCAAGGGAGTTTTGCAGCAAATGTATTCATGTCACCTTTGGGCAATGGAAACTCTCACTGTGCATAAAGTAATTGTAGCCTTGTGCATTGTGCTTGTTCCTGACGCCACTGGCAGGCAAACATCTCAAAAATAATTGCAGTTTAAGACCCATTACTGTAAAGGGAAAGGTGACTTTTGACATATAGGGGGCATCTCATATATAACAACTGTCAGTTTTTCTTAATTTATTGCCTGTTTGTTTCCTTCAAAAGGTTCTTGACATTCCGATTTGTGAAGGTTAATGACAGGAAACTCTTTGACAAGAAATTCTACTCATTCCTGAAAGAAGAGATGTATATCAGGGGCTTTTTTATCTGCTTTTGGTTATCTACGTATTTTCTGTATTACCTCCATACTCCACAAAAAAAGCCATACTTTTTTTTCAAAAGTAGACCAAGTTTTCAGCAACAACTTTCCTAGTCTGCTAGCTTTATACAGCCCTGTTAAAGACTGGAATTTGCCAACTCGGAAACATACTCATTTCTGGGCTCCCTCAAACAATCAAGAAGTTTATCTTTAAAAACTGCGTTTGAGTTCAGACCCTATCTAGCCAGACTTTCATGTACTTCCTCAAAGTTCTCTTCTAAATTGCCACTCTGCTGTATGGTGGACGTAGTATTTGAAATCTGAAACTTTTTCCCTCGGAAGTTCAAGCAGCTGGAAACTTCTCCACAGTTTAGTGACCATGTGTTTTGGTGCAGAATACTCTCTGGAAAAGGACATTTTTCTGTAAAGGATTGCTGAGAAAAGACTCCACTTGCTATGTGCATTAGATAATAAACTAACAATAAACCTTTGAAAGACTAGTCTGTTTTCAACTTGCTCTGGCTGAATTTGGATGAAATGAACAGCCCAATGTTTTAAATTAAATAGTTGGAAGCACTTTCACTTATAATGCTTGTGATGGGCTTGCATTTTAGTCTGGTTCCCTTTTTGCATGCATAGTTTATGTCATTTTGATGTCTCCATCCATGATTTGTGGATACAATCAGGCCCAGTGGTTAAACATTAAACAACAAACTGCACCTGCTAATAATGGCATCTTATGCTGCTCATGAAATCACAGCTCCTGTAGGCTGCGTAATTTGTACTGTAAGTTCATTAGCTGTAGATTATTGAATAACAGGATTGGAAAAGTGAGACTGAAACAACATACTAGAGCCCTTGAAAGCTACAGAATGCTTGAAACTATTTGCAGTAGTAGAATCACATTGAAATACATCTGTGGTAGGTTGACCCTGGCTAGATACCAGGTTCCCACTAAAACTATCTGTCACTTCCTTCCTCAGCAGGACAGGAGAGAAAATATAACAGAAGGCTCATGGTCAGGATAAGGACAGGGGGAGATCACCCATCCATTACCATCATGGGCCAAACAGTCTCGACTTGGGGAAATTAGTTTAGTTTATTACCAATCAAATTAGAATAGGATAATGAGAAATAAAACCAAACCTTAAAACACCCTACCCCAGCCCCTCCTCTTTCCAGGCTCAACTTCAATCCAACTTTTCTCTACCTCCTCCCACCCAGTGGCACAGGGGGACCAGGAGCAAGGGCTGCAGTCAGTTGTCTTGACTGTTGTCCACATATTGTCTCTGCTGCTCATTCCTCTACAGGGGAACAACCCCGATCAAGTGTGGTGTCCCTCCCATAGCAGACAGTCCTCCACTAACTTTTCCAGCATAGGTCCTTCCCACAGGCTGTAGTTCTTCACAGTCTGCTCCAGCATGAGTCTCTTTCATGGGATGCAGTCCATTATGAACAGACTGCTCCAGCATCGGTCTCTTGAACATGGTCAGAAATCCTGCCAGAAAATCTGCTCCAGCATGGGCTCTTCTCCATGAGGCTACAGGTCCTGCCAGGAGCCCGCTCCAGTGTGGGCTTCCCACAGCATCGCAGCCTCCTTTGGGCATCCACCTGCTCCAGCATGAATCCTCCACAGGCTGCAGGTGGATATCTACTCTGCTGTGGACCTCCAGGGGATGCAGGAGGACAATCTACCTCACTATGGTCTCTACCACAGGCTGCAGGGGAATCTGAGCTCCAGTGCTAGAGCACCTCCTTCCCCTCCTTCTTCAGTGACTTTGGTGTCTGCAGAGTTTTTTCTCTTACATATTCTTATTCCTCTCTTCTGCACCAGTTTTTTTCCTCTTCTTAAATACTTTATCACAGAGGTGCTACCACTGTTGTTGATGAGCTCAGTCTTGGCCAACAGTGGGTTGATCTTGGAGCTGGGTGGCATTCATTTCACTGGACATGAGGGAAGCATCTAACAGCTTCTCACAGAAGCCATCCCTGTAGCCCCACTCACTACCAAACCCTTGCCATGCAAACCCAATACAACACCTCATCTTCTCCAAAGACCAAGAAAGCCTAGTTTTGTCCAAATGCCAATTTGGCCTAAAGGGCAACCTGTTAGCCATAGGTGACATCCTGCATATTGCTTGACCTATCATGCATGCATAATATGGATAATCATCACTGTCACACTTGTCCCAGTGCTTCCTATCACATATCTCACATAGGCATGCTTGCAGATATTTTTCTCTCTGTAAAAAAAAGCTCAGAGGACAGTTGATATTATTTCAGTGTTGGAAGCTTTCCCTAGCCACCTTTTTCTCTAGTGGATAGAGATTTTTGATATGTGCAGAGTAAGATCAACATGACAGGGAAAGAATATGAACACCAAAGGAAAACCCAGCAGACCTGCAGCTTGCTCCTGGCTGCAGGAGCACACAGACTCTCCTGGCAAGCTGCAAATAGTTAATTGTCCATAGGCTAAGTACTCTGTTTTAAACTGTGGCTGGTTGAATAAATTAACATATATAACAACAATAAATTACAAACAAGTTATTTCTCTTTCACTAACCAGATAAACTGAAGTCACAGCTGAAAAAGAAACTTGGAGCCAACTCTAAAGGCATTGAGATTTTATCGTACACTGCTCAGAGAACTAAATTATATAAGATACGTTTCTAAACCTTTCCTAACTCAGATCTGCAAGTGCCACTTGGGGTCTGGAAGTCAGCTTAATTCTTTTCTAGCCATGAATCACAATCAGCAATAACATTTATGTAACAGAAATCTCATGAACAATTGCAGTGATGACGCACAAATCAGAAAAAAGTAGATCAGTCTCACATAACTGTTTTGGCTCTGCAATATTAACAACAACAAAAAAAGGAGTAGATGCCATTTTTTCCAGAAAGATGATAATATTTGATTATGTTCAGAAGCAATAGCTGCTGGATATAACATCTCTTTCACATCATCACTTTCTGGACACAACTAGTACTCAAAAGTTTCAGTCTTTGAAGTTCTTGTTTTCTTCATACTCATTCTTTACTTCTGACTTTTACCTCTCTTTGACATGATCATAAGTCTATTCTGGTTTTACACTGAGGGATGTGCCAAAAGTCATGGAGATACTCTATTGTGTGCTCTTTCTGTCATCTGCAATTTCTCTCAACATTCATCATATTGAAACCAGATTCCGAGTTGCTGCTAAATATAAGTATCTGACTGAATATGTGTTTCTAGCCTCTGAAGTCCTGCCCAATTAGCACAGTTACAGCAATATTAAGGGAATCTGTTTTGTAGAACTATTAGTACCTCATCATGAACCTATCTACATTTACCTGAAAATTTGAAAAGTCATGTATTCTGTAATTATATTGCATCAACTACCGAAAAAATATTTCTAAATACAACTTCTAGAGTCATATTAACATAACTTAAGACTCAGATTATACCTGCTAGAAGATATTTGTTTATATAACAAAATCAAAGCTTATACTGTGCTTTTTTCCCCTGTCTTTTTGGGTTTTCCCTAGAGAACACTTATTATATATTTCTACTGCCTATTGTGTACACCAGCTGCATTTTGGCTGCCAGATGTTGCACCAGAAATATCAGTTGCTGCTTGAGGCAGGGAGTGAATGCAATTAGATATGCCCTGGTGACAGCTTGACACTTATGGTGGCAATGCTTAAATTTTTAATCGGGCAAGTAACACAAAAACCCACACAACTTGGATTGTTCCCGAAAATTGGACCAGTACTACATTAACATCTTCTTTTATCAGGGAGATACAAAGATCAATGTGCCAGCAGAAGCTCAAATGGATTGGCTGTTACTAGTTAAATATCTGAAACTAGTTCCTGAAACACATTCTGCATGTAGTAGCTGTGAGAGACCTGTTTTCTAGGGCAGTAAGGAATGCTATTGGTTTCAAATAGTGAATTGCTTTTATACTGAAATATTAGTAAACATAAATATACAAAATATATAAAATAAAAGGATTGAATGCTATCTTCACTACTTATGTGATTAGTTCCCATTTACTACATTTCTACCACTCAATTTCTACTGGTATGCCAAATGCTTTTTTAAATGAACTGTATGAAATCAGCTTACAAACTATAAATTTAAAACTTTGAACAAAATCGTTAGGCAATGCTTAGGTATCAAGTACATTTGGTAGTAGAACTATGCCATATGAATTAGTTTAGTATAGTCACGAGAAGCAAAAAAAACCCCAAACCCATGCCAAGTTCAAACTAAATGTAGTCAGTTGCTAGGGCTACATGACCAGATCCTAACCCAACATCAGATTTGTTTTGGATACATAGTTTTTAGTTAAAGCTAAGATGACCTTCTTCTTCTCTTTTAGAAATTATATGTCCAAGCAGGGTCTGTGTTTGTTCATCCAGCATAAATTTCTTACCTCTATCCTGCATTTGTATTGCATTACAATACGGAAGCAGTATATCATATGTGAACAACTTGAAAGTAAACCTGGAGTTAAAGTCTTCCAGAATTAACACTCAGAATGATGTGTAGTCTCAACAAAAGGAGAAGTGAAAACAAGGAAAAGTAATCTAGGCATTAACTGATCACACAGTTAAAGCTAAGTGTTTTGCAGCATGGTTGGTACTCTCTTGCAGTGGGGGAGGGAGTGTACCAAGAACAAATGTACGTATTTCCTTCAGGATTATAATTAAATTTAGAAACTAATGTGATCATAAAATGTACATGCTAGGCTTTAATTTTAGGTCAGAGTCATATGTTAAAAAAGATTTCTACCCTAGATTTTAAAAACATTAGCTTGAGTCATGTAGCACAACCTCATTTTGATCATTTTGAGTTTAGAAGATGAACAATTACTGATGCTGGCAAGAAGTCACACCAAGGGCAAATGAGATTAATAAGAAATAAAACTGCATGTCAGTAGCAAAATAGAAACTGAAATGAACAATCAAATGGGCAGAACAGTCATGCAGCCTAGGCAGCAAAGTCCAAATAAATGGTCTTGAAAGGCACAAGAAAACTCTATAGTAAGCACTTAAACCATCAATTTGAAAAAGTTTTCTGTGTAGAATGTTGCAATAAGTTTCATAATACTTAAAATATAAAGAGATTTCATAGCTTGCACTGCTTACCTTAGCACAGTAATAAATCTGCAAAAAATTACGAAGTAGGAAAAAATTGGTTTGAAACCACTGGGCATATGCATTAATAGGGAGAATTCATTTCCCGTTCATTTTCTACACTGTCCAAATTTCAAAGACTTTATCAGCATCTCTCCTGGTGGAAGTAGGGCAGCATTCTAGGATGTGAAGTTGAACAGCTGCAACAACACTCATGTTTTTGGGTGTTGGGTTACAACTCCTATAGACACTAGTACTTATACAGGAAACATAATAAATGAACAATGTCTGACATTGAAAACATCTGTCAACTACTGCAGCACTGCAGGTGCTAACATGCAGGTTATTTGAAGGAATAGTTCCGGGTAACTGGTTGATGTAACCGGTGATTTGCTCTTATACACTTACATCCAACAGTACCCATGTTCAATCTAAAAACATTTAAAGAAAATAAATGTTTTCATTTTTCTGGAAAAAAACAGATTCCCTTTTTTCTTCCCCAAAGAAGTGTGCCTTTTAAGTACCCAGGCAGAATATCTACATATGTACCAGGAATTCAGTGAAAGAAAGGGAGATAGTGCATAGCACCCACATAATTGACCAAAGCCTGTATCCTGAAGATTCCTCTATTGTCTCCTATCAGTGGCAGCATGGCAATGCATGTTAACATGCATGTGAGTCAGTCAAGTAAAAATAAAGCTAAATATTCAGCAATACCTATTCTACATGGAAGTGAGACTTAAGCCCTGTGTAAGCACATTACCAAAATTTAAGAAAGATCATAGGCTTGGCAAAAGAGACATGGTCTCTTTAAACCTTGCTCCTGCTACTTAACACATCAATGCATTTTTAGGCACTTTGCATTCATTTTTACACTTTTTTTCCATAAGAGATTTACTGTTTTAGGACATTGTGTTGGAAATAACATTGATATAAATTATTCAGATGTACTGTCCAATTATTTAAATGCTTAGGATTAAGACAGAAAGAGAAACTTTAAGCTGTTTCTAAACTACCAAAATACTGCTCAAGTCCCTGTGCCTAAGTTGATAGGCAAAGGTAGGCAGGGATCTAGCTAGGTGTCTGAAATAGTACCAAGAAACTCAGCAAATAGTGAAACAAGCAGTTAGGAGGAAATGTAGGTGCAGAAAAGTGGATTACATTAAGTAGAATTTAGGCCATTCAAACCAAGCACTCATTTTCTATATTGCACAGCACAGTGGATGAAATTTGGTGGCCTACTTGTGCATAAGGTTGAAAAAAATGGCTGTAATGGCCTGTTTTGGCCTTCAACTCATGTGTCTGATTTTCCTTTAGGCTACACTTTTGCACTGCTCTGGCCTATATTTAGGCATGCTTAAAAGCACTTTTCTGCTGTTATAACTGAGTAAAGGAGCTTCAGAGTAAACAAACCATACCCTCATATAAGGTGAAAGTTTTTTAAAGGAAGATATCTTACTTCTTTTTCCATTTGAAGTCCTTCTGCTCTGATATTTCTCTCAAATACTTCCCTCTTCTCTGTCTGTGGATTAGATTTTCTATACACAAGGATGTAGTCAATCCGACATTTCCCATCTCTAAAATATAGTCCATTGGTTTTGTTCTTATCAGGTACTTCCTGTAAAGAGAAAGTCAAACAATTCAGTAATGTTAATTTACCTTAGTAATTGCTGCATTGCTGTTTGCATCATCAGTTTTCAGTAATATTCGACAGGAAAGATAAGGAATCAGAACAAGCTGTTCATGTTTTCAGATGCTTTACACACAGTGCCTCTGACGCCATCTGAGAGGAACACAGACTTCCCCACTTCGAAGTCAGGAGGTCTTAGGCAGATGTTTGGTCATATAGGCATGGGATAGGAGAGAATAGAGAACATATGCCAACCTTTCTCCCCCACTACCCTCCATAAGATTAGGAAAACTTCTTACTTATAAAATAGAGCAGAGAATAGTGTTACTGAAGTGTAAATTTAAAATTAACAACTTGGTATTGTAGAATGTCTTTGTACATGTGAAATGAATAGACAATGACGTGAGCATTTACTGTAGCGAGAAACACTAAAACCTGACATGGAGATTTTTGTTGCTTTGCCTCACAGGACACAGACAATATGAAGGTTCTGTACCTACCTCACCATACCTCATCAGACTAAATGCAGAATATTCTTTACTTAAGGAACAGCTGAGGAAACCCACTGGATTTATTTGGAAAGAATTCCTGGTGTTTGATCTAGCAGTACATAAATACAATAAATATTGTTTCTTGGCTATTTCTTGCAAAAAAATCCCACGCCTGTTCAAATGTTTGATCTGACAGAGAGAAACAACTTGATTTCACTGTTAATAAGAGGCCAAACAGGTCTCTCTCCTGAGATATAAAAGACCAGACTAGTGGTCTTTTTCCAGAAATTCAAGAGATTAAATTCTCTACAGATCCTCCTCACAATTTAACACTACTTCCACATAATACAAGTCCTGCCCAGGGGTTAAGTTTTGACTTTCAGACAAGTCGAATTTTTATGGCAGTTTGCAGGTTGAAGTGTTTCTTACAAAAAATGCACACTGTGAATCATTCGTGGGAACAAACAGCACTCCCTCTGAGTAGTATAATGGACAGGGACCTTCAGGGACCTCAAGATCAGTCCAGCTCTAAGCTGAAGGGAAGGTTAAGCTAATTTATCTCTGTTTTTCCAGAGTTTGCTTCACTACTCCTGCCAGAAATAGCCCGGCCCTATAATATACAATCAATTCTCTGAAAACAATGGATATTTTGCCTTACGCGTCTGGGAGAAGGAGGGAATTTTCAAAATACTTTCTCCACAGGAGAACTGCTTCTGAATTTAAATTACAAATTGAACATTTCAGTAGGAAAAATGATTCTTACAGGGGAAAAAAAGACAAAACCAATATTCTGATTCAAAGAATTTAGGGTAAGATGTCTTCCTCAGCAGGCATTTTGATTAAATGGGAAAACCAATGAAAGCATCCCAAATGTCCCATCCCCTTGGTATATCTGGTTCACTAAAGAAAGAAAAGAATTTTTCTAACATTCTTTTATTACAGTGCCTGACTCCTGACACAACTTAATGCAGACTTGATACAGTGGAACAGTTCCTTGAGCCTGAAAAGAAGGCAAGAAAAAAGATTTAAGCTCTAAGGAAATAACAGTAAAAGACCAATTATATCTATACTGCATATCATGCTGATAAATGTTACTATCAAGATATAAGAAGTATTTTTCATCGAGCATTAAATATGAAAACAGTTCAGGCAGAACATTTTATTTTTTTCCATTAAAAATCTACATCGAGAAGGCATAAAAAAACCCAACTCAAAGGGGTATTTATGTTATTTAAATAAAGAAGGGTGCAGCAGGAGATTAAGAGGCAGTGTGCCAGCTTGGTGGTCCTGGTGTGATTTTTAACCCTCCTGACAAACCGCTCTTCCTGTTCAGTGGTCAGTCACTACATGTACTTTGGCAAGTGGTGTAATAAGAAAGGAACCGCAGAACAAAACCCACGCTGAGGATCTACCATCTATGTAGGTTTAAGGGCTCACTTTGGGCCCACTCTAATCTGGTCCAGGAGACTCACTGGATTTACATCCACAAAGAATCAGGTTTAAACCTAACAGTGTTCCAGACTGCAAGGAAATAATGAGTAGGGGCAATTGAGACAGTCACTTCAAATGTACACTCCTCATCTAAACTCAGACTTGTCCTCTGAGTAGCATACCATAAGGAATGCATCCTTCTCTGCATGCAGTAGTGACTCCACTGGAAAAATAGATTTGTCCTTTATGCTTCCTATATCTCTTCTTTCTCTGTAGAAAATTGATTTGCCCTACACTGACTCATCAGTGAATGCAGAATCTTATATTAAAGAGTATCTAAGAGATTTAGCCAAGCTATTTGACCTGTAGGACTTCTTCCCCTGTATATATGACTTCTTGGGGCAGTTACTTTCTCTTGGACTTATGAAGTATTACCAACTACGGTATTGTAATTTTTCACTCAGAAAGATTGCTTAGACACTCTTATCATTACTTAAAGGTCCTTTTCATTTCAGTAACACTGTATGTCAGATCCAGACTGATAAACCCTTCTAGGCTGTTATGGACTCTTGGAAGGAACCCTTTCTCTGGCCCTCTGTTACAGCCTCTAAGGAGACTTTATAGACTGAATCTGGACTTGCAAGAACCCTTGAGGATCTAACATAGTACTAAGACAGTCAGGGCTGGCCCAGCGGTGTCAGGAAATAGCAGCTGCAGGGCTTTTGCGTTGTCCAAGTATTACAGGCTTACACTATTCCAGACAGAGACATTTGTCCTGTCCTTCCTCCAGATAACGCATCTCCCTTACCTGTGTTATGGTGTAAAAATTCGGTTGTCCTAAACTAATCAAAAAAATGTATCTAAAACCAGGTCTGACAGCAGTTTTTGGTGAAAAAGTGGTGTAGGCATGTATGTTAAATCTCCATTCCTTCATCTGAAAAAGGATGCTGGAAGAAAGTGGAAGAACATGGAAGACTTCACTCTAGCAAGAAGCTCAGCATTTTTTTTCTATCTTTACAGCTGTATTTGTAATACGTGTTGTATAATTGGGTACTGTTTTCCAAGGAGTGAAGTAGATTTTATATTCTCACATGCTCAATTGGAACCATCAACATTCATAGACATATGACTCATACAAACAGATTCACAGAATATTCATATATGCTAGGAGAGCTTTAGGTTAAAGGGCTTACCCAAAGTTTCACTATCCAAAGTGAGAGGATTCGAAACCCTAATAGCTATAGAAAGTTTAAATGGAAGTTTTAAACAAAAGTGCAGTTTGGGAAATTGAAGAAATTTGAAACTTTACATGTGAGTCTTAAAAAAATAAATCAGAATGGACTCTAATGCTCACTAATTTAATGATAGATCAGATTCTTTCATCATTCCTAATTATTTCAGCACCTGGTTAGTATCAGCATGGATGCTTAATGAAGGTAGATTCTCGAATGCTAAAGAGGTTGTCTTTTTCTGTTGGTGATGTCTACTTGAAATAAATCCCCAGTATGTGACTTCACAGCTGATGGAGAAAGTTAACACATTCACCACTAACGGTGATAACTTAAGCAGAAAAAGAGGAACCCAGAATCACTCAGTCTTAAAAGCATAGTTCCAATCAAAGCACAAGTATATTTTCTTTGCATGTTCTTTTTATTCCATTTCTTTTTACCCATTTAGATTATAATTTCATGGAACATGCAGCTTTATTTTTTCCATATCTCTTTACTGGTTGGTATATTCTTCTTGATAGCCAAATATACTTAATTACCTGGAACTTTTCTAATAGTGAAATTATTTAGGCTGCAAAATCAAGTGTTCAAATGCTAGGAAGTAACACAGTTTTCTCTGAAAGCTTATAAAAACCTCTTTCTGTATCCAGTCTGATCATTGAAGACAACAAGGATTTGGTGAAAAGAAATTATGTAGCTAGTTTGCATTCTGATAAATACATATGAGAAAACTGAGCAGAACTTTCAAAAGCTATCATAAGCACCATAAAGAAGAACTGAATTCTTATTCTGCAACATGAATATCTTTTCTCTGTCCGAATCTTCAGTGCAAATTCCAATTTATAAAAGAGACTGTTAAACTGTATTCTGTGTAATGTTAATATCACGGCCCCCAAATATCAACAATTTGATGCTTAAAGTGAAGGCTGTAGAAGCGACTCCTACCATTATGATTTTGAAACTACCTACATTAACTGGAATGCCAAGGCTGGGCCACAGAAGCCATTTAAGCAGAAGTCAAATTTTGTCCCAGCTCCATCATTCTCCCTTATTTGGAGACCGATATAAAATTCCATAGAAAGAAAGGTAGAATGGATGCATACCTGGAATACATTGCTAAATAATTTTTCCTTTAATTTTTACTTTCTTTCTACTGCTACTCAGAGAATAAAACTTCAGTGAAAGTAATACAATATTTTAGTGAAAATATGTTCCTGGACTTAAATTCTAAAGTGTACGCTTAACTGCTATATTGGCATATGTAAAAAGTATTTTGATCAATGGACAAAAAGGGAAATGGGATTTTAAATCTTCTCAGGTTGTAGCTGTGTTTGAATGAAACATAAAACTCAGGGAAAAAAAAAACAAAAACATCTTTGGCCAAAAGACAAGCTGAACCCCAATCTGGCTTCAGTTAAAGAAGTGTTAATAAAACTCCATCCATAAAGTCTTCATTGGATCTTCTGATTGAGCATGAACAACTAACAGTTGAAGCAAACAACATTTCAGCTTGTCAGCTAAACAAAAGTGATAAGAAACACTCTATATGCCCTTGTAAATTTCTTTGATTGTAGATTCATTTTAGTGATTCAGCCAGAAGTCATATTAAATTATTTCACACCAATGTTAGCTTCCAAACTAGACCAAAGAAACACCAATACATTCAGAGAGACTTTTGCTGGTGCCAGATTCCCTGTCCTGATGACATTAAGGGGGATCTACAGTAACTACTAAACTAAACTGAAAGCCTGAAGGAAGCTTTATCCTTCAAAGTTCACGCTACCACTATATAGTTGTGCTCCCCTATTTATCCATACAAACTATATGACATACAATGTATCTTTTCCTTCTGGAGTTAAGCAGGGACCAAGTTCTTTGAAAATTTTTTTCCCCACCACCTTATATCTATCTGTGACCTACATTGTTATTTTCCTCAGCTACAGTTATAAAAAAACCTTAAATCTGTTAATTCAATCAAATTCCTCAGAAGTTTCCCCCTTCCCTTTAAAAAACAACAAAGAATAAATCTAAGAGGGGAAAAAAAGATTTTGAAGTATTGTTTCTGCAATATTGTTACATTAACAGCAGCATGCCCTTCTGATAATTTTCTGTTAATTTTTCCTCTCTAACATACAAAAATCATGTGTCTTTCATCTGTGTTTTTTGTTAAAGACCATATGGTACATGGTCTCAAAAGGTAACATACGAATATCATGTCATATTAACCTATTAAGGTTAATAGGCAAAGAGGCCTCTTTGTAACTTGTATGGGAAGCTGGTGAAGAGCTACGAGTAAAGAAGATGAAATTGTGAGCAAGGTCAAACACATATTCAGGGTGTCCTGAATTTTGCTGCTTTAATTATCTATGTAGACATTCCAGTGGTGCAGCTCTCTATGGGATGAATTTCTAGAACGAAGAAAATCTCTGACTCTCTTCTCAGCAGTGTTTCACAAAAGAACTTGCACCAGAAAACCCTTTTGCTCCTGGAAAAGACATAATCTGTAATGGCATCTTCTAAAATCTATCAAAACCAGTAAATAAAAAACCAGGGCCAGGGCAGGGGCTTCAGCAATGTCCTGTGGTTTTCTATGCTTTTTAATTGCTAGTGAGGCCCCTGCCAGTTCTGATCTGTGTCAGTGAGCCCTCTGCCAGAAATTCCTCAGGCACAACTTACAGGTAACATCAGATCAGTCTGGTAAGAAGTCTGGATGTACCCACTTTCCTGAGGTGGGGAAAAGGAGAGAAGTCCCTGGTCTCTTCAATCCCTGAGGAAACAGCCCTAACATCCATAGGCTGCAGGGCACTTGGAGGCAAAATTAAAGGATTTTTAATCCTTTGTGTCTTTCTGCACAAGACACAAAAAAAGAAATTTAGGTCCAGATTTTCATTGTGGGTCCATGATGCTTTGCCTGCTTTAAGACATAATTTTAAAGGGACTATGTGGTGAATGTTTCCTCCCTGGTATGTTCTCTGACACCATTATGCACCATTGGGTCACCACTTCTTCACTGGAAGGTTATGTCTCTCATAATTGATACCCAAGGCTCCTTATGAGAGTTTTATGAAAAATTCTCCTCTGCACCCCTTCTTGTTAGAGGATTAATATAGGGAAAACTTTTCCATCATTTTCAGAAGCAGTGAAGCATTAGACTTGTATAGATGTTTCACTGGGGGTGCATGAAATCAAGACTTTTGAACTGGAGATATTTTATATTTCAGCATTATAATCTTTGAATGGAAAATTAGTCCTCATAGGAAAGGTTAGACACAAGTTGACTTGCAGAAAATGAGATTTTAAATCAAATTACTTTTATTCCCTCTTTCTAATGGGCATTGATAAATATTATACTAATAATTCTGTGTGTTCTTACCTCTCCCACAACTTCCAACCTGCTGGCATCATCAGAAGTACTGGTCAAGTTCCCATGGTGAAGCAGGGAGTCATCATCTTTGGAAGGGCTGTTCACACCTTCTAACTCATCAAAGAAAATGTTGACATCCTTAGCTACTAAAAAACAAAAATAAAAATATACATTCAAATCACCACTGAACCAAATGAAGACATCAAGTATAGCCCATCAATAATCCCACTTTTTAGTTCTCATTTAAGTATTTTAATTTTAAAATCTGATGAGCATTGTTGGATCTCTTTCTTCAACAGTGAGCCACATAAAAATTTAGGACACCACAATACCTCTCTGATGACAAATAAGCAATCTGCTGTTACAATAAAACAGACATTAGCTATTTCCTCAGCTTCTCTTGGGATAAATAATTCAAATCATTACCTTCTAGATGAGTATCATCTCTGAAAATTTCTTACTATAAAGAAGTAGAATTTGACCCTACTACATGAAATATGAAGTTTGAAGTTGTACAGACCTGTGGGGCAGGCAGAGGTAGAAGACCTTTAAATAAATACTGTTACTTGAAAGGCATTGAGTAAATGAGCCTGGGCAGATATTTGTTTTTGCACAGTGTGGCAAGTTTTGATGCATATAAATCTGACACTTTTAAATCTGCCTACCACACAGCTCTCAGTCTTGCATGAAGCAATCACTTTATTCTACAGAATGCTGTAGTATACAACTCTGATAAAAAGTATAGGTATTAAGGGCCTGGAGTGTCTGTCAGAAGGGAGTTGTGGGGCAGGCAGGTGCGCTCTGCACCCCACATGCTACAGATCTGATGAAAAAGGGTGATGAGATGTGTGCGAGGAGAAGAAAAAATTCCTTAGCTGAGGATCAAGCTTCAGCTGTGGATGGACTTCATCTCTCCAACCTTATGCCTCATAGGCAAAATCCAAAATTATGACAGTAGAGTTGCAAGTGTTAGAAGAGACTCCCAAAGGTCCTAGCTACCAAGCCTCTTACCCTGACTACGGTGGGACCAAATGTCTAATACTCTTTATATACATTTGTCTAACCCCCTATTTCTCACATTTTTTTGCAAACTTAACTGACTTTTGGAATCATTCTTTTGCACAATAAATTCCTGATGCTTTGCTTCTCCTCAGCCACCCTAACTTAGCAACAGGCAATTGTAATTCCTGTTGGTGAGAATCTATGTTAATAGGGAACAGCCAAAAATCCCTAGTTACTACCAGCAACTTAGTTCCATTTCTAACTGCTGGCTGTAGGTGTAAAAACCCATTCCCCCACTGTGAAGAGACTGAATAGCTTCCAGAAATTAACAGCCATTAATTGTTCCCAGCCATGATGAGCATTTTGTGACCTTCTTTTTACCTTTCCCTTCTTCAGGGGCCGTAGCCCAGTTTAAGAATCCTTATTAAAATATTACTGATGGTACTGACTCCCCAGTCTCTGCAGGTGGCCTATTTTTCACTCTCACATACAGGAGAATGTTTTTTCTGTAATATTCATCCAGAGTTCAAATGTGTTAGTCTTTCTCTGTCAATCATGAATGTGGGGAAGAGTTTCCTCCCTTTTCATATGTCTTTTACAGCATCTGAAGTCTACTATTACATCTGCAGGTAATAGAAAACCCTATCAAAGTATTCAAGAATCCTTTGTCTTCATTTTCATGTATAAAATATGGACAAGGTTAATGACAGACATTGTACTTTTAATCACAATACTTTTGCTTAGAAAGCCACTAAAAATTTCAGAAACAACAGAAAAGTTCTCATGTCCAAATTAATCCACTATAGATACTAGGCTAATGTGCTAACCTAAGCAGCATAATTTGTAGGAGAGATTCTGAGTTTCTGGTGCTGTTTTGTTTCATGTGATGAGAGCCTGCAGCTCCTCAGTGTCAGTGTGGTTGCATCCAACTTGTCCTAGGGCAAGCCACAGAGGTTTTAGAGATTTATAAGGCAAAAAACAGACTCCAATTTGTAGCACATGTAGCAGTAATATTAAAGAATTTTTTGCCACCTTGATCCATTTCAATCCACCAAAATCATACTAGGGATATTTATAAAAGAGAGAGGAACTGCTGCAAGACAGCACAGTCTAGCCAACTGTCCTTCACTGTCCCCCACTGTTTCAAAGGTCAAGACTGGAAACATTCCACCCCATCAGATAATAATTTGGATGTAGATCATGACCAGATCTTGCATATATGCCCATATGAGAAAAATTTATTTCAATATTCAACGGAAAGAACTACTGAAACAGAAAATATTTTGAATAACTTGAACTTTACTGAACTGAAACCCATCAGAGTGCCTCCATGACAGTGACACATGAATCGGTATATGATTAACACTTCAATATAGGCTGAAAGTAACTGTGGAAAAAACAAAAAAACAAAAAGAATTAAATAATGAAGATTTCTGAAGATTATTGAAGACATATATATCTGTTGCAGACAGGGGCCATGAAAGATGTAAAAATTATAGTTTTGCTTGTACGCTATACTTGAGGGAATTTGAACTATCTTTGCCCTGACATTAGGACTATCTTGGTACAAAAGAAGATACCTTTGAGATACTAGAATTGCTGCTTCTTGAAGTGCTTTGGGTTGCAGAATATATGGATTCTAAGGGGATGTGTTGAGATACACAGCTTGGTGTGTAAGTGAATGTGTCTTGGGGCTTCAAGCAGAGAATTACTGAATTATCCTGAGGACTTTTGAGGAGCAAAAAAAATCTTGTTTTAAGGTCACTTTAAAATCCAGCCCATCTCATCAGTGACTAGAAGCTGTGGAAGCAGTGAATCTCAACTGCTTAGTGAAATTAACTACCAGGACTTGCCCAGATTGCCTGCAGTAGAAAACTGCTTATATCAGAAATATGCAGATAATTGACATGTTGGTCAGTGACTACAGAATAGGATAAGTATGAAGAGATGTTCTGAACTATCTCATCAGTGCTAAAGGTGTCTGTTACCTTTTTGCAGTTGCAGTAAAGGTGTGCTGCTGAGGAGAAAGTGAAGCTTTTTACACCACAGTTACTTTGATGTTTTATGTTTTTGAAAATGTGCTCTTAGTATATCAGTCATTGAAACTAAATATGGGGCCCCAACATTTGCTAAGATTATTTTTCTACCCCAAGTCTCATTATATACTTAAAAATAAAATCAGAAAATATTATTCTACAAAACTAAATAAATAATTTATATAGCAAATCCTCTTTGTTTTACATTAATAATGGTGATGGTACTTCCAAGATAACTCTCCTGCTGCCTGAAGGTAGCTCAGCCCCTCCACTCCAATGGACATGAACACCTACATGGCCAAATATTGCTAAAAGCATAATCAGGGCTCCATCTTTTCTGTCCCCTTCAGACCATGATATGTATATACCCACAAATGTCCTTAACAGAATGATATATAATAGTTTTATTATATATATATATATATATATATGTGCTATTTGGGAGACAGAATGGTGCTACTATATAGTAATGTATTTTTAAGCAGTAAAATTTACCAGGAATACAGAGCAGCATATACATTGCTACAGGAGATATTAAGAATTCTCCCTCTGCTTTTAGATCAGCTTAAATATGCAAACTCTTTTCTCCACCTCTGGAGAAATGTTCTATTTTGCAGAAACAAAATCAAAATGACTTGATAATTCATAATCCCTTGAAGAACAGGAAAAAAAAGTGAATATATAAATATTTTTATCCCAAATATAGTAGAACTACATATTCTGAAAGCTGAATGCTGAGAAATTCCGAGCAAGAGTCCATGCACAATCTCAATGGAGATTGTGGCACAAGCCACTTCAGACCAAAAGGCTGATATATGACAGGGCTCAAAGACAAGATATCTCCTTTAACTTTCTGAAGATGGATGCTGAAACTGAAGTCCCTAAAAATAAGAACTTTCATAAAAAAATGGGACCTGAACATATTACTGTGTAGCAAGATGGAAAAATGCTCAGAGATCATGTTTCTGTTCATTAATTGCCATTTTATTACCAAATGTCACATCAAACCATAGAGTATACTCTAGCTTTGGATAATACAAGGTGAAAATCAGTATTCCAGAAACTGTTCTTTGGAAGCTTTTAGTTGTATCAGTAACACTGAAAAGTGAATTTCCTCAAAAATTCTTATTGGGAATGTCTATAATAAGTACAGAGGAATTCCATATGTTAATGGCAGTGGAAAAAATGATTGTGTTTAAAAGCAGTAGTATTGGAGAATACCCACTAATAAAAACATTAAGTACAAAATAGCTGCTTTGCAGAGACTTACAAAGCAGAAAAGTTCAAGTATAAAAAAAACAAGAACCTTTCTGCATCTTATTGTACTGTATGTTATGTTTTTACAGCACCTGTGTTGATTTATTGGTAAAAATATTTTTCAGCACTCAGTAAAGATGCGGATAGAATTTACCAATTTTTGCTTCAAGGAGGCCATCCTAGAGACATCACACAGTACAGAACTGTTTATCATGTTAAATGTTAAATTCAGTAACTACACATCAGTGTTGGTTTCCAGCTCCCCAGAGCCCCACTGTACCAGGGAGGCACCTTCTGCCGGGGTTGGGACTGCCCCAGTGCCACTCAGCTGTGCTGGGGCTGTGGCCTTGGTACAGGCTGTGAGTAGGCATCAACAGGGAATTCTGGTTCCAGTCTGACAGAGTTGCATGCAGAACCTCAACAGCACTGCTGTCTAGTTTTCAAGTTTGGTTTAGATCAGATCCATCATCCTGTTTTGTAATCCCCTAATCTACAGTGTGTTGCCTATAGCTACTTTCAGATTAGTAATTATTTTTTCTAGACTGTTTCTGATACACTACAGATAATTTCTAATATCATGTGGTTGAAAAGAAACTGTTTTACATAAGAACTACCAGAAATCTTTAGAAAAATGTGTCTGAACTACTGTACTGAAATGCAGCAGTTAACCAAAATGCAATAGAAGCAACTTTTAAGTCTTTCATAATAGGAATATAATTGCATAAAAGTGAATAATGAGATGGTAAATCTCTATCTTCAGTTGCAGTCTAAGAGACTCAGTAGGGTAAAAGAAAAAAACAGAGTAGCTTGAGATCAAAATGTTTTCAGTAATTAAACTAAAAAAAAAAATAAATTCTGTTGGATGATCACTCTTGGCAGTCTACCAAACAGAAAGATATGCCAACTAGCTGACACAAGGCACCCTCTGAATAGGGAAATGCTCAGGAATCTTATGTTAGCAAGAAAAAGCATGTGGTCTTTAAAAGCATCATTAGCCTCTTCTAAATTATCATTCAATGCTAACAAATGGGAATAAAAGTAACATTGACTGTTCAGAGCAACTAACATAGACATGTTTATCCTAATTATATGATATTCACAACAGACTGCAGGTGACAAGACACTGCCCTGGACACATAACAAGCCCCTGCAAAGTGGGTTGTGCAGTCACAGAAACTCTTTTGTTTTTGCTGAAGGAAATGTAGCTGAAGGACATAGAGATTAACTTCCCAACAGCACCTGTGTCTGGTCTGGAAAAAGAAAAAACACCATCTCCAAGGCTGTAAAAGCTGCATCCTTCTTAAATGGTTTGTAAATAATCCATAAATCAAAACTTTAATTCTTAAAACACTCCCAACTTGAACTGCTTATCCATGTTTAGCTATCATCTATTCAGCTTCTGAAAGAATATATAGTGCCTTTTCAGGCTCTCCAGTCTGCATCCCAACTGCCCCCAGCCTATATCTGGGCTGTACTGGTGTGGAGAAGAACAGAAAAAGCAAAACCTCATATTAAGATTTCCTGATGGGAAAAGCATTTTAAGTTACAAAACACAAAGTTCATCCCAAACCTGCAGCATAAGTAATAAATTGATTCAATTTCAAATTATTACCCTCACCATCATACTAACTCAAGTGTTTTCCTTCCACCCCCAAACAATCAAATCAAATCAGAAACCACCAATCTGATTCTACCACTGTGTGGTTCCCTATTCACATGGCAAAAATCAAGCAGAATTCAGGATTTTATACATTCTTCTTCATCTTTTATCACTCAAAAGTGGAAGTTGCTGTTTCTCACCTTAGAAAATTGCTGCACCAAACACCGAGTTTAAAACAAACCTGGAAAATAAGGAAACCAGGAAGCCATGCCATGCATTTTGATTCTTGCCTTGCATAGAAGTTTTCAAACCATTAGAGAAAATTCTCACTGAAATTCCAGATTCCTTTGGATTCCAGAATTGCATCAATTCTGGATAGGGGGAGTATCTTCCGCTGTTATTAACAGTAGTACTTCTTCTACCACAAGCCTTGAGATCATTCTGAAGTTGAAGTTAAGAAGGGTGAATCAATTAATTCTTAGTCCAGAGCCCATTACATGTAAAAAGAGATCATTTTATGCAGCATCTAAGACATGTCAACCTTCCCTTGTTGTGACAAGCTCATGACTTCTGCTCCTAAAAATTAACAACTGCAAAAATGTAAATATACCCCAACACTTTGGAACAACTGGAACTTCAAATACGCGACTGCAGCATTTGCTCAACATTATTAGTTTACACTGCCACTTAGAAGTGTAAAGAATTGATTAAAGTAACGGGAATTTTGCAATTCCTGATTATGTCTGCATAGAAAATATATACTGCTGGAATCCTTAGACACATAATAATTCAAATCTTACTATTACTTCTCTGACAGTAAAAGATTTCTTAATGGCCTTCAATAAACTGTTGAACTTTCTCAGATATTTTAGTCATACATACTTATTATTCAGTTCATCGCTTTGTAGGTTCCTTCAGCTATAACTTCAGTGCATCTCAATTGAACCTTCTAGCATAAACACAATTTTACATCCACGGAATAACTTACTTTCTTGTATTGCATTAAGAATTTCTGAAAAGTCCACATCTGTCTTCTGTATGTCTGGTTTTATCCATATTTGCGTTTCCAGCTGGTTAACCTGCAAATCCTCTCTTCCTTCTGAAGAAATTGAAGACATTGATGGGGTTTATGACAGCGCAGTAGAAAATGCAGCTAAGAGGGTTTCAGGTGAGGAAGCACACACATTGAATGAAGATATTTCCATTTTTTCTCCTAAGTAGAACCAAATTTTCTTCAAACCAAGCAGTTTCAGATAGAACATGGACTGATTTAAAGCTAAACAACATTCTCTGCTATCAACAATGATGCAGAGTCATAACTAGTAAGTCCCTTGGTCCCTTGTTCGAGTGACCATATGTCACCATGCCATGAGCATCACCTCTACAAAGCTAACTCCCAAATGTGAAAACAGACAAAAGGTGTTATTACAATTGACACAGGAACAACCAGACTAAAATAAAACACACTAACACACAAAAGATGAATTAAGACGCAAGACAGGAAAAAACCATTCGGACAAAAAGAGCATGGACAGCATGCTTCACCAACAGGCCACCATAAGTTCTCACATGCCAACCTGATGGCATGACATAATCTAGGAAGAAGTCCAGCACTGCAGTGCATTTCAAAGGCATTCACACTTGTATGTGATGCTTGCTGTCTAAAAGCACTGCAGAATAAAAACATATTCTAGTGGGTCGCAGTGTGCAAATCTATTTGCACACATAAATAGACACAAAATTTGCCCATTTCAGTGCTCTTTCAACATGAGGAAAGAAAGCAGCAAGTTTTGAAAACAGACTCTTTCGATGCAGAGAAAGGTGGCTGCCTATCAAGAGTAGACAGGAAAAGGCACTGGGCAAATGGGCTTAAGATGCTGGTTACAGGGTATTTGGATACAGGCAGAGAGACAGAGGGAGCTACTGGGAATACATCTGGTTTTTAAAGAATAGCAGGAAAACCTTTCACAAAGGCATCTGTTAGAGATCATGCTCTTGAGCAACTAATGCACAGAGTTAGCAGAGAGCTGCAGTGGTCAGGAAGATTTATCTGGGAAAAGACTTCACAACAAAAAGGCCAAGGTGGAAGAACAAACCTTCAGGTCATTTAGATCATTACTGTGCTTCACTAGATGCTATCACTCATACTTTTGAAAGAGTCATTTTCCTTTTATCTACAGTTGCCTACAGCAAGATGGTCTTATTTTGAATTCCCTCCTAGCCCATTGTATCTTCCCCTTCTCCTTGCCAAATAACTACCTCACTACTGCCTTGACAAGAGCTATGAATTATATTCCTGGGCACAAAATTACTCAAACCTCTTTTAAAGGCTCTTCTTCACTTTTTGGAAGTACAGGACTCAAAATGGGTACACTTGAGCCACTTTTCCTTTTTTATTTTTCTGTTGTTTAAGTATTATAAATTCAAATTGTCTCATGCTTTCTTCAGTGTATTCTTTTGTTTCACAGCAAAGACCCACTACTAACATAAGAGACAACACCCCTTGTAGATTCCTGAAAAGCCATCTGTCACAGCAGCAGCAGGAGTCAGCATTTAATGATGTAGAACAAAGAGAATTTCTTAAGTGAGACAACTGATTATTCATACAATAGCAGCCTAGGGAAATCTGCTGATGGTCTCAGAGATGAGAGGCTAGGATTTGCCCCAGAAGAGAATTCTAAGGACCAAGGAAAAATACTCCAACTGCTGAAAAATACATAAAAACAATAGGACAGATGTAGAAAACTAATCAATGGACAGAAATTCAGTTAAGCACCTTTGCAAGTGATATCATTCTGTTTCTTCTTAAATATTCAGCTACCACTTTTAACATATACCATTACATACTTGTATCCTCAAATCCAACAGCCTTTCTTCTGCATTTCATCCCTAGTTAGAGCAAATTAACGACAATACTGACAAATATAAAATGCCCTTTCTTCCCCCAAACCCTTCATCCTTGTTACACTCAAATCACTGCTCCTCAGGACAGATGAAGGTAGCAGGATCACTGCAGCATATCCAGCAGATCTGAATTTATTGGGCCATGGTGAAAGAAGTGGCAATTAGTGAGCTATTGAGGTCCAAAAGTGCTGATATCTGATAGACTATCTATCCACAAGCCTGCTATTAAAATTAAACTGTTGAAGAATGCACAAAGACAATTTCAAAGTCACTTTTTAATTAATGAAAAATACTGTCTAGGAAGTGATCAGAAAATGATCAGCCTAAACTTGACTGCTGTTCAGACTATGAAATCAAGACAATTTTGCTGCATTAAAATTTCCTCTACTGTATTTGATTCTCTCGCAGTATAGGGAGGTTTCAGTAGTCCATAGAAATTACAGTGTTCTATGCTTGTCTGATTCACAGTAGCATTAATATCTAGCCTTGTTGCAAAAGTATCAGATCAACAACAGCATCCAGTCTGATTTTACTCAAAATTGTAGGCATACTCTTCTACTAATCATTTGTGGTATAACACATGGCTAATCACAAACTTTCCTTCATCAACACAAGGGAAAAAGAAATTTGTCTACCAACAACATATTTTTTAAGTAAGGAATTGCAGGAATGCTTCCTTCTACCACGATCTTCATTGTGTCAATAAACAGACTTGGATTAGGGCACATATGCTTCTACTCTCCTGTGAGTGAACATACAAAAACATAGCTATCAAAGATCATTATCACATGTGTTCAAACACTTGTCCGCGTTTGAAAAATCTAACTACTTGTGAATGATAAATGCCTTAGTTACCATCTACCTTTAACAATATCACAAGCCATTAGCAGGCAATTCATAAAAGGCAGGAGAAGAAAATATTTCCTGAGTAAAAAGTTTATTGCAAAAAACTTGCCAGCTCTCAAGTCAGTTACAAACTGGAACTGAAGAATGGAGGCAATATTTATATATGATTGTGTAAAAATAGTCTTTCTCGAATTTTAAATTTGTCTTTGAGAAAACCCCACAAGCAGCAAGAATCCTGCCCCTAATACTGGTGCAGTTGGCCTTTCTTATACAGCCCTGCAACCTACTATAATCACCAAAACCCACTAAGAAGAAATAGAGTACTTTGTCATTAAAATGCATGGACTAGTCTTGGACTGTTCACACAGGATGCCTACCCAAAAGAGGTTGTTTTCAGCAACTGGACTTAAGAAGAGTCTCCTTCACAGGCAGTAGGAGAGCATCTGAATAGCAAGGGTCATAATAATTATCAGGCGTTCTGGCAGTACAAAAGGCCTTGAAAGTATGTGTAGTTTTGATGACTCTCAATAATCTTTCAGTCTCATCAAAGTGCAAGATACCTTTTTATACCATTGGTCTAACAGATGCTTGATTCCTTTTATGCGTTGGGTGTACTCCTAAAACAAGGCCTAAATAAAGTATCAAACTGTAGTAAAATCTTTTTTTTCCTATTTTAAGTACTTTGACTGTAATCAGTAACGAAGAAGACCTCCATTGGGCCTCTGAAGCACAACGTGGTACAACACCGCATTCCCAGAGGATATAACCAGCAAATATTGTGCCTCTGTGGAGTTATCCAGCATGCAGAGAACACATCTGCTTTTCTGAGACATTCACCCACTCACGGCACAGGGACAGTCAGCCTGCTGCATGACTCAAAGGGGTTCTCCTCAGAGAAAAAGAACTGATCAAAAATGATACCACCTTTTTGATTTGCTGCTGCCCTTATGTGTGGTGTAAGATGTGATGTTGAGTATTATACAACTCTTTTGGGCTTTTGGGCTTTTCTTGGCACCACAGTACATTGCAATGTTTGGAATTTCTAGCGCGTTCTTCAGAACCCTGGAAGCAGTTACCTGTATCGTATCTACTCTCCCAAGGAGTAAGCCCCCCTCATAATTTTTTGGGTTTGTTTTTGGTCTTGGTTTTGGTTTTGGTTTTTTTATTGGTTGTTGTTTTTAGTTGTTTCATTGGTTTTGATTTTTCGTTTATTTTTTTTGTTTTGTTGGGTTTTGGTTTCGTTTGGTTTTTGTTCGTTTGGGGATTTTTAATTATAAAAAAGGTCTGGCTTAATTTTGAGATATCAGAATGAACCAGCAGGCTTGGTGTTAGGAAGGAGGCCTTGGAATGTCCGGGACCGATGCAAATCTTTCGTGGAAATTAATAACACTATGCAGCCCTATTACAGTCAAATCCCTTTTCTGATTTTAAAAGCATCTCTGCCAAAGTAGAAGTTAGTTTGTTCCATCTTTTGACAGTCTTCCTGCAAGAATCTTTCTTTGGAATACATGAAACATATTTAACATTAGAAATAGAGTCTTACATAATACTAACTCCCTTTAAGCAAGAAATGTAGAGCCAAGAAAAAAACACATTTTTCAGTCAAGCATTACAGGAATATAATAGTTGATTATTCAAAGTCTCTCTTGTTGTTTCTTGAATTATAAGCTATTTTTTAAATGAAACTTTCTCAGAAACATTGCATAATTTTATATATGTTCTATTTTCATTATAGAGTGGTCAAGAATCTTCTTAGTTATTTTAAGACAGCTACAGTACACTGGTCTTAGAACATTATAACTTTGCCCTGGGATCAGTGTGTTTACTGCTAAGTTGGTTCCTACTTTTTCCCCTTGAAAGAAATTCTCTGATGGTGGAAAGATCAAGAACATCCACAGAGAGCAGCATTTTGCACCCTTTGCAAGGTGACTACATATTGTAAACTAACAACATCCAGGAGCATTGAAATCTGAGGGTGAACTATACTGAATTTAAAGTAACCATACATAATCGATTGCAAGAGTGACAGAAAGATTGTTTTATAACAGCAAACAGGAGACTGATCAAAGCAGGAAGGAAAAGAAATAAGTCTTTCAAAAGACTAGAGTTTAAAAACACATAGTCCCCAGAGAAGCAGAGCACCGTCAAAGCTACCACTTAAAATTATTAATATTTTTGAAGCCCCTGATTGAGGACATGCTCAGGTCCCTCCCAGGTAGGCTCAGTACCCGTGGGTGTCACATGCAGCACAAATTGATACAGAGGGATGTGATTTCTGCCTACATCAAATATATTTAAATTAAACAAGACAGATAGCATTGAAAAACAGTGCTTTTTATGCTACCTTTTTTTTTTTTGGTTGTTAGCATGCTGTTGTAAAACTCTTCTCCCAGCTGCTAGAATGAACATTCTAGGAGACTTTATACCTTAGGATCAGGAATTTTCAAAGAAGTGACTTTTGTCCTAGAAAAGTAAAGGGGTGGATTAAATGGGCTGAATGACTAAGCAAAATGATAGAAGATTTCCAGCTCTGCATCATCTGCTTGCTAGTTCAGCTCCTGATTTCAAAGTACTACCTAATGACCACGTGGTGACCTGTCGCTCAGCCCAGTGACAAAAGGTCCTCATTGTAATTGAGACAAACTTCTTCTCATTAGGAGCTTTGCAGAGGTTCCAAAGCACCAATAGTCAGGAGAATGAACCGTCTCTGTGTTCAGCAGGGAGGTATTTCCAGATCATGCTTGAAGTACCAACACAGGAGAAATTTTGTTTGGTGCATTGAACTTGCATTGTTTTGAATGCAGACAGTAGAGAAAGAGAAAATTTAAATATGCAGGCTGGTTTCTTTGACATTAATGTCCCTTCTGCATAGGGATATTTCTTGTAAATATGTTTTTTTATATACATATATAGGAAAATTAGCTTAGTGAGAGAAATACTAAACTTTTTGAAATCTGCTTGCTTTTTCTATGCTTCATTCCACATGAGAGAAAGTTCTATATATATCCAGCAGAAAGCTTATTGAAACAGATTGTTCTGCTAATAATGTTAGACAAGATAACAGCATTACTGTCAGTGAGAATTCAAATTTCCAGGTGAATTTATATCAGCCATTCCCACACCATGCATGAATTTGCTGCCAAGAAATACTTGCATGATAGAGCTTTCTGGCAGAATTAGTTGCAGGATTTTATTCTTTTGATCTGAGAGAGATACATGCCATGTGTCCTGCCAGTCATCAAAGAAAAGAAAATGGGATTTAACCAACAAGTCACATCTAACTAACACATATCTTCTAAAGACTATTTACAACCAATTGTGAATGCTGACAAGCATAGGCACATTTTGTGATGAGAAAAGGATATGTTTTGCACAGTAAATTATCACTGTTGAAAGATTCAGTTCTAGCTTTCTTGATAATTCAAAGTTCATTAACTTGTGACTAAGCTCATTAAGCACACATTTCCTTTTTTCCTTTAATTTTAGTTGCCACAGTTTAAGGAATCATGTATTTTTACTTACTCCCAAGTCAATTGTTCTGTTGGCCAACACCACTAGCTCCTCTTTCTTATTTGCAAGCTTAGTAACTACAGTCATCAATAAAAATGTTACAGTTTGATAACTAATTAAAAAAAGAGAACCCAAAATAAAGAAAAACATGGCAAGTAAAACATGCCTTCCTTTAAAATTTGTAATCTATCAGAGACTACTTGTCACAAAAGGCAACAGAGTGCAAAAAATGTTTCTTACATAATTCCAATAAGCCCAGGAGACCTTCACCATAATGCCAGAAAGGAGTCCTTTCAGGCACATAAAATTCTTTCAAGTATCGTGGATATACCTGTATCATTTAATGTAGCAAGGAATGTCCATTCCAAAATGTACAGTTCTTTGCCTTTGAAGGGGATCTTTTTTGAACAGTAAACTCTTGAAAGCAGAATATTTTTATGTGTTTCCTGGAGTGAAGACTCTTTACATGGTAAGTAAATTTTAGAAATAAATTATTTCAAAGACAACCATTACTGTTGGTTGTTAAGACTGTCTACAGAACTAAGTTGTACAAGTGATATAAATTACTATCTAAATTAATATATATAAACTTTCATATAATCTTTGAAATGCAATAGGGTTTTATCAGAAACAGAGAAAAAGAAAATCTTGTTGGGGAACCTCTGAATCCCTGTTATTACAAAACAGGTAACAACTATTAGGAAACATTGCAAGTACAGAATAACTAAGAAGATTCCAGAGTTTCACACAATGAAAGAATTCACTTTACTGCTGCTTAGACTTATTAAATAAGACATTTATTCCACAGCCAGCAAATTTAGTGACTCCTAGGGAAATTAGGTTTGACAAGTTCTGCAGAATCTGAAAATAAAGGAATTTGTCACCAAGAGAAAGAAGTAAGGTAACATTGTTCTCTTATGGAATAGATTAACTATGGAAAGAGCAGACAGAAACTCAGAAACTGAAGTCCTGCTTATCACACAGCAAAGGTGCAATGCCGTCAGATGAGAGTAAAGCTTTTTTTTTTGTCTGCAGATTTGCCTAACCCTGACATTGAGGGAACGGACTGGGACGACAATTTAACCTCCTCTACATTTGTTCAGTACTTTGTTCTGCTGCTCTTACAGACAACCTAAATGATGATTACCATCACTTTCAAAATGAGCCTTCTGTGTGTACCACAGACGTATTGATTCTAAACCACTTTCTCATGAGAGTTGTACCAATTCACTGCAGCCAAAGGTCTGCCACAAGCACTTCAAACTCTGTACTTCAGTAGCCTTGTATCTCATTAGCCACAACACACCACAGCTGCTCACATAACTGGAAGATGATAACTGGAGGTTTCTCAAAATCAAAAACATACTGTCCTTCCCCGGTTTTGGAAGGAATGCATTAATGTCATTACATCTAAACTTGCCATCTGATTCCTATACTTGTTTTTGCTTTCCTTCTGTCTAAGAGAAAGTTCTCTCATATGGGTGCATCTGCAAAGGCGCCCAGAGTCTTCACTGTTAATAAACATTGTCTTCCACTTGTTCTCCATTTTCCTCTGTGTTTTGTTTCAGTTCCTTGATACTTTTTGATCTGCTTAAAATCAGAGCTCAGAAGCTGTGGTTCTGCTTATGGCTGAGCAGTACTTATTTGCAAGCTTGCACAACGCAACTTTTAAAATTTAATTTATTTTTAAATAAGGTGGAGTACAGACAACTCACAGCTCCCTAGCTGCTCTAACATCCAAATTAATATAAGAAGCCATGAGCCTCAGCCTCCTTACCAGTTACAAATAAAACTGGCAGGGAAGTAAGTTGAAAAGAATGCTGTAACACTAAACAATATCTATTGTTCCTCCTCCTTAGCATGTAGCTACCTATGAACTTCATTCAAAGGAAACATCTGTCAATCGAATAGAATTTATGATAGATAATAAAAGGTGTCATTCTGGAAAGAAGAAAGGTGGTGAAAGGTAACAAAGCGCTGTGAAGAAAACAGCAGTAGTGTGCTATTAAAGGGAGAAAATACACTCAACTATCATTTTATCAAGGATCTTTTCTTTCCATGGTTCTAGCCTCTCTGACTGATAAGAATTAGAAATGTCATTTTAAGTCCTCAAAATACCTTACTGTAAAATCTATTATGCTAGACTGCCTTCATGATTGGGGTATTTGTTAACCGGAGAAAGGAAATTTCAGACTGAATATAATGTACACTACTCCAACCGTGAGACCTACTTGATTGTGACAACAGCACTCAAATAGAAGGAAAAACCCAATTTGTATGAACTATTAAAAATTAGACTGAACAAAAACCTATGAATGTACTACATGCAATAGCAGGAGGATAGCTTAGAAAACACTGGTGTAAGATCTGGTACCTGTCATTAATATACATAAGGACATTTCCCTTCAAAAATATAAAAATCTTTGTGATATCTTAGATAAAATATTGCCATTGGATAACTAGTGTATTAAACTAATTATGAAGCTATAGCTGTTAATTTGTGACTGGGTTAGAATGAAAAATATATGATTTTCAGTTTAAATTGGAATTTTCTATTAGGAGTGTTATTCATTACTGTTGCTGCCTGCCCATAATCTTTCTTAGACTCTACTTGCATATAGCTCAAATGGTTGCAATTTAACCTGGACACAGACAGAAATTCAGTGCTCTTATAGAGAATTAAAAAGTTAGACACAAATCGTAAGAAGGTTATTTCATTCCAGATGAAAGAGTGGCACTGTAAGTTAGTTAAGAGAAGACTCCTGTCATACAAAACACTCATAAAAATCTGCAGCCTTTAAGGCTGTGGGTACTATTAACTCCTCAACTTCAGTGAGGCTCATTAATCTAAATGCCTCCCTGAACCAAGCTGCCAAGCATGTTCTCAGTAAATCATAGATGCTGTTATTGTCTAAAGACCAGAATATGAGAGATAAAACTAATCTCATACACTGAAAGCTAATTCCTCAAAGAATCATCATCTAAATGATGGTAACTGATAAGCTCCATTTTAAGAAACCTCTGGGGTCTACCTAGAAAGGGATCTTTTTCTCAAGCCGAAGCCAGCATATGCTGCTTGTACATTATTTAGTAGTAAAGCACAGGCCATGCTTATCAATACGTAGATGTAGAATGTGTAGCATCTTAAAGAGAACATTGTTATTGTGCATATTCAAGATACTTTTTGTGACAAACTGTGATGCAGGGTTTTTTTGTCAATCTCTTACCATGCTGCAGACACGATTATATATCTTTAGCAACAACAAAATTTCTTTAGTAGTAATTTCTGTACTTCAAAGAAAATAACAGAAGCTGAAAAAACAGGACAAACAAGTGAACAGAAGAACTGAAATAAACAAAGCATATGGTTATGAGTCACTGTAAATTCTTAATTAATCTCTGTTGACAAAGATATGGTGACTAAATAGTATGGGTGCATAAGACTCATGGCAGTAGACCTGTATAGCAACCCACAACAGATAATCTAAAATTTCAGCTTCTACAAAAATTAAGCCATTTACTAGATCTTCAAGGTAAGGGGAACACACTAATGGTTTTGCAGGCAGAACTCTCTGTCTCACACAAATAGACTCTGTCCCCTGGCACCCAAGTAGCTGCATACAGCATGTGTCGTGTCCTTTCCTGGGCAGCAACACTGAAAGATTATTGAGACCCTCCAACACAGAAGCTACAAAACTGACTTCATGGGCAGCCTTAGTTTTCTCTACTCAGAAAAGAAATTTGGAGTTTAATTTTCACCGCAAAGAAAGACTGAACATGGTCGGCACAAATGTATTCCCCTCTTATAAGCAAAGATACTTCTAAAATAGCTCTGGCAATTATCATAATAAGGAATGAACTCACGATGTCAATTAGAATTTCATGGTTCCCAGGAGATTTTGACTTTCTTTTAAAAAGTTTCATTTTGTTAACCAGTTAACTTATGTTGTAAAATCTCCTTCAGATCCAGAGTTTTTGTTTGTATTATAGCAGGAAGATTTTGATCTACACCCTGGATTGTGCCTTTGTTCAAAACCAGTGTTCGTGTCAATTATCGAGTTCCAGGGGGGGATGCCTGTAGCCTCTAGAACACTGTCATTAACTCGGGGCTTATCAAAATTAAATACATGTAAGGGGAACAGTATTAAAAAGCAATAGCACAAAGCTCTTTCTGCATTAGCATTTTGGATACCAGTACATGTTGTATGATTTTTAAGATTAAACTTACATTTTCATTTCCCACTTTCAGCTGTCCCAACTGCTGCTACTCCCTATAATCTATAACTGACAAAAACATACCAAACATAAAAAAATCAATCAATAGTTCTGACAATCAACAGTTTGATTTCCATGCAAGCATGATCTCATGCTATTAATAACAGCTTCCCAACTTCAAGGCACATCACACAAGAAATGGAACTGAAGAAGGTACCAAGGCAAATCTGTTACCTGGCTGATGGGTTTTTGCTTTTCCACTAGTGACTGCTGAAACCATAGATCCAGAAGATGAGGCTTCCATTTTTATTGACCCTCTGACTTGTGGGAGTGAAGGATGCCCATCCACAGGTGGATGCTGTGACACTGGGTAGCTTCCCGCAGTTCTCCTCTGACAGATTTGCACACGCTTTTCAGCCCCATGAATAGATAAACTTATACCTGACAGGAATAAGAATTAATACTGTTAGATACAAGAGACCAGTATGGAATAAGTAAAATATAAAAATTGTCATGGTTTAAAATGGAGCTGTAACGGCCTCCTTATGGGAGTGGGGAGGAAGCAAACGTTGAAAAGATTCATTTTCAATGAAAATTAAAAATGTGAACATCTTTGCTGCTGTGTTGCAGACATCAGAGTCAGCCACACTAATAGATATTTAAATTAATACACAGTCATGGTTTACTGCATTACTGGTCTGCAGAAGGAAATATCTTCCATTCCTTCAAAAAACCCATACAGCTCACAGAGGGCAATATTAATGAGGCGACTACCACAGAGTTTATTAAATGACAGTTTTCTGACTGATGAATTAGAACTTGGCAATAATGGTTTATTTTCTTCTCACCATTTACCAGTATTAGGGAAGTCTCATCATATGGAAAAGATGCTACAATTCAGGTGTTAACTAGATTTTAAGGAGAAAATAAAGGTCTGTTTTGAGGAAAGCAGTAAGGCTACAAAAAACAGTAACATGACCTTAAGCTTGAAAAAAATTTCCATTTTCACCAGACCTGTGAAACATTACCTTCAACTCTGGAAATTGTCTTTCACAACAAACATTCTCAAATTTGTCACATAATCATTTTTTAAACAGAAATTGTGATTAAAAACAGGCTTTACTTTTCCAAAGAGAAAAGCAAAGTTGAAATTTCCTATTTGTCTTTTGTACAGTCTTAGAAAGAAATCCTATCTTACAGTAAAATCGCTGATTCTGGCTTCCTCCTGTTCACATTGATGCAATTGCTCCAACTCCATTTGAATTACTTTCATCATACTCTGGTGGAAACCTTCAGACAATCTCTTTTAGGCAAGAACACCAAATGATAATTCAACAGTACTGGTTTACAGTTAATTTAATTATGACTTACTGCTTCTATCAGCAAACAATCTTTGTTAAAAAAAACCCAACAAATGAAGCACCCTAACCAGTTATAAATAAGCAAACTGAGAAGCAGATGGAAAAGCAGACCCTAAAAACTGGAAATACAGATATTGTGAGCACATTGTAATTTGCAGTCGCTCAGAATCATTAGATATCATTGATTAGACTGTTTAGTTTTCTGAAAGTGATCCCTCACTGAAATGTCCAAGAATACCTTAAAGACTCTGCTCTTCCAGTTCCACTGGAAGTTGATGTATGTGAACCTCCAGGTCATGGAAGAGGTTTAGAATCTCTGAAACATTAATACATTTATATCCATAATATACTACCAATGGGAAGAGAGCTACCACTTCCATAGGCAATTTGTGAAAACACTAGGCTTGCCCACATTAGCAAACGCTGTGCAAACTACTCTCCTTTAAGATGGCTTTGTGCATTCAGAATTGAAGCTGCACACTCAATACCTGACTTTGCTTCTCGCCACCAGAGCTGATCTCCTGCGGGAAATGTGAATGGATGAGGAGCTTCCTGGTGCAACTGCTCAGCTACCTCCTGGTTTTAGGGCTAACAAAACTGCAAGCTGCGGAAAAAATCACATCTTCTTTAGCATACAGAGCAAATCACAGTAACTTAATTCTTGTGAAAGGTATCATATCAATCCAAGTGAACAGGATGACAATGAGCATGCCTTTGACCATGTTAGCTATAAGGGGCCTCAAACAGCGAGGAGCTAAGGCCCAGCTGTAAAATGAGCTCTTCACTTCTTGTGCAGTCACTAGAACCTTGTGACGCTCAAAATACTGTGCAATCATCCCTAAGGTATAAAAAATTAACTACGACTGTTTTCTTTAACCATCACCACTGGTCGTTGCATCATTTGAAACAACCATCCCTCTGAAGCTTACAATGGAGTCAGCCAGTTAGTCAACACTAAACATGAACCTGTAATCACCACATCCTTGTTAGATGGATCTCAGTAAGGCTGTGCTTTCATTTGGTCATGAAATTAGGGATCTGTTTTAGGAACTGGTTCCAAACATAAACTGACTGCTACATTTCTCTGAGGTTCACATAAATTGCTTCTTTGCGTTCTGAAACTCTTGTGCAGCTGTGAGTCAGCTTCCTAAACTATTTCTGCAGCACATTTTTTTTTCAGACATCAAAATAAAGCATACTGCTGCCAGAGTGCTATTCCTAAGAACTGCAAAATTTGCAGATTGATCATATCCAAAATTAGGCTCTGGTTATATGCAAGCTTTTGTTTCTTCTTCTAAGGAAAGGTGATAAATTATGCCTCCAAACTACATGAGGAAGAATGTTCCAGTATCACTGAAAATTTTACAGACTATTCTTTTGACATATTTAAAACTTAGAAGTGCCCAAAATCGACCACGCAAGGTGTGTCACAAACATACACAATATATTTGGAAGTTCTTCACCCCAATCTCATTGGCACTGCAGTTATTTTTTTCCATGGAAGATATTCTTTTCACTAGGAGAAATAATTTCCATTGCTTTCCTGAGAACCAGGTAGAGCACAAAGACACAGGTCTCCTTATTTAATCATAATTTCAGATTTTTCCAGAGAAAGACCTGATCTTGTTTTTCTATGTATCTTTCTTTTGTTAAACTAGAGTCTGAAAAAATGTAAGACAATAATACTGCAGCGAGCTTTAGCATTACCTTGTTTCCATGTGGGCGAAAGTTCCTTTAAAAGAGATATTGGCAGCTGAAAATACAACCCCAGATAACATGCAGAAGAGCAGAGGCAAAGGGAGGGGGAATCAGAAGTAGAAAAGATATCGGGAATAGCGCACGTATCTTATGGGAGAAGAAAACTTGGCACTAAGCAGACTCTAAACTGTCCCTATTCTTCCTGCAAATAAACCACACTGCTGACGAATCCTGGGGCTTGTGGATCAGAGTGTGAGAAAACAGCACAGAGATCTCTCAAGAGTAGATGTTAAAATTGACATCAATTATTTTTTAGAAGCGTGACAATACCCACACAAAACATCTAGAAAGAAAGAGAAGTTCTCTATCAGCACAGTGCAGACTGGGTCTTCACCTAACTATATTTGGTGGAGTTTTACTCTTGTCTTTAGGCTTGGCACTACAGCTGCTGACACCAAAATCCCACTGCTGTTGTATGCCTGGCTGTATGACGTCTGGTTGTCCTGTCCTGGCAGCATGGTCCTTTTTCAGTGAGCTTGGCACTTGTACTCAGTAGCTGGGTGTGAGCATGCTGGCATGCTCTGACAGATAGTATAGATGTCACAAAAATCAAGAGTTTCTCCTGCCTCTCCCTCTGGCAGGGAGCACCTGCTCCTGAGCACCATTTCAATCCAGGGCTTCAGCGCAAATGCAAGAGAAAGACTTAAATACTGTCCAGTAGCCACAGCTGCCTGCTCAGTTTGGAGAACTGGCTTCTGGACAAGACTCATCCACTTGCACCCGGCTGGCTGGAAACCAAATATGTAAGAGTGGGAAGTAGAAGTTTAGTGTTTTAAAGCTGGACAAGATTTGTGCCTTCAAGTATTATACATATTCAGCTCTTTTCCTTTTCTGCATGCAGCAAAAATGCTTCTCTGTATTTTCAAATCTTCACATGCCTTTCTCTTCCTTACCAGCATTTCTACCTTTTTTTTCTCATACAAGCTTTTTGTCTCCATGAGGAGACACTCTTCTTGCTGCCCTTTTGTTCTTTGATGACTCTGAACTTGCAGGTTCATTTAAGACAAACACCTTCACTACCTTCCTACCAATACATCTCAGCTGTGCAAGTTTGCTGGAAGAGAACAGCCTCTGTCTAGCTTATGGATGACTTTTATTGCTCCCAGATATGTCTTTTTATTATAAATTTTTTCAAAGCAGTGTTTCTTTTACATTGAGCATATTTTGCCTCTTATAAAGTGGTAATATGCTTAAGACATTCAGGGATTTATAATGCTCCAGATAAAACCTGCATATAAGAGCATTAAAAGTGGAGTTTTAAAATATTTCCAAGTCATGAAGCAATAAAATCAAACATAAAGGAGAAAAAAGAAGGAGAAATTATTAAAAGTTCAAAACACCACTCTGTGTCTGCAAACAAAGTTTTATGTGACTAATATTTGTTTTGTTGGCTGATCAGATGCTACAAAGATGAATAACAACATCCTGCACTATGCAGAAGTCATGCTGCTGAGGCATCTGACAGGGTGTCTGCTTTGGTGATATCTTAGCCCTCACCAGCAGCTGTGCACCACTCACCTCTCTGCATGAGCAACACTTGCACCCAGCACACCTCATCCAGTGGGCCTGCACTGTTTGAGCACAGCACAGTGGCTCTGGCACTGATAGAGGTGGCTCTTGCACCTGAACTGGAGGTCAGAAAAGCACTGTGCCCAAATTATACTGTGCTGGGACTGAGACACCTCTCATCCTGGGGAGGCACTCCTGTAGTGACAGTCAGGTTTGTGTCAGCCCCAGTTTTCTTCCACCTTGTACCACTTTGGGTTACAGGCATCCATTTATAGGTTGCTTTCTGATGTGTTTGTCTCTAGATAGAGATTATAAGAACATGAATGAGAAATAATAATACAACACAGTTACAAAATTGTATAAACAATCCATTAGCTAACAGTGCTTAATTAGCCTCAAGCGTCCTGACTTGCTGTGTAGACCTTCTCTGGGATAACAAAGTAGCACTGGCAGGTTAGGGAAGTGCTTTGAGTTTCGCATTATTAGAGTGTCAGCACTCATCTTGGAGGCAAAATACTACACTCTTTTCTATGTGGGTCTTCTATTCTGTTTCAGCCCTACGTGGAAGCCTTAGGAGCAGATTGAGATAGACCCTTTCTTCAAGGCCCTTTTCAGAGAAAAGGGGAGAAGAGAGAAAGAAGGAAGAAAATCTCAGCTGTCACGTAGAGACACAAAAAGTAAAGCAGCTCTGGAAAATCTGCAGTCATTAAGGCACAGATAAGTAAAGTCATAAGGAAGCACTTGGAAAGCATGAGCAGAGTGCAGAAAATGAGGCTTTAAGGAGAAATATATAAATGGGAAAATTACATATTTAGTTCCTTTCGAATTTTACACACAGGAAAGGAGAAAGCGAGCAAATTTGTCCACCTTAATAAGCTAACTCTTTCCTCACCTTGTGCAAATTGTCACATTTCCCATTAAAGTCAATGAAGCTCTGCAGACAGCTTCATATTTTGCACGTTTGAGATAGCCTTGATAAGGGGGAGCTCAGAAAAGAAAGCAATGTAAAAGGTTTCTCATGCAAACCCAGTTTAATCTGAGACTCAGGAGAGACACAGCAAATCTTGATGCCATGATGGACTCTTCTTGCTCTGAAGTCTAGGTGGAAATGAAGAAGCGTGAGAGAAAAATTCTCCTGCTGCCCTCTGTACACATGCCCAAAAGCATAGCCTAAAGGCAGTTCACTTTTTTTTTTCTCACACTATGTCTTAGGTTACAATTACATCCAGAAAGCATGGTTAACTTGGTGAAAAATGTTACAACTTCATTAGGATTCCCACGTTAGACTAAATCAGTTTTCAGGAGTTTAAATACCACCTCTTTAATACAGCATCAAGTCCCTTGCCATTGGTAACACATGATTATGAAATCATATCTAAGACCAGATTACACTTCAAGTATAGCTTTGAAAATGCTAAAATACTTCTGACTACATCAGATGTAAAAAACACCTCACAACTGCAAACTTTTAAGCAAGCAAACAGAAAAGCTACTGGTTACAGACCTTCCTGGGAACTACACTGGCTGGAAGAAAGACTAATACTGTGCATCTTGACAAGCTACATGTGTTCATTTCTCTGAGGCTTTACACTGTTGCTCCCCCCACCCTCCTTCCTCCCAGATGTTGGAGAGATGACAGGATTTTCAAGATTTGTAACAGTTTCAGAAACTGTTCCCTAAATGTTACTTTTTTTCTCATTTTCTATCAAAAATTTTGTCCAGTTGGCTTCTGAATTTACATCCATTTTTAGCATATACAGTTTTTCATGGAAAGAAACCACAGAGCTTAAACATACAGTCAGCGGAGAAATAGCTAATTTTCTTTGTCTGAAACATGTTATCCCTGAAAGTTTTGTATTGAAAGAGATCATGAATAACCTCTTTCCTTTACCTCTCCTTCCACTCATGATACTACAGAGTTTTATCATATCTTCCACTCTGTTTCTACTTCCGAGCTTAGGAAGTCTAGTTTACACTGTTGCTCCTCACTCATAAGCTGTTGTATACCTACAATCATCCCTGGTCACTCCTCCTGTGTTCCTTGCCTTTTTCAAAGAAGGAAGACCTGAAATGCACATTAAGAAAGTTTTGACAAGCAGCATCAGAAATGCCCACGATGTCCAGAGTGTCCTTTCCCCAAACATTCGCACAGTGACACAATGATATTTCGGGTTTTATTCTTTCTCTTGTAAATCTCATTTGCCCCAAGATACTTCTAGATGGACTCTGCCTCCCTGTCACATATGTCAGGTCTTTGGGCAATTTTCCAGCGAATCAGGGATCGGTCTTCTAACCCATCTACTTGAGGTCCCTATGTCAAGCAAAGACAGCAGGAAGAAATACTGCATTATTTTTCTCATTTGTATGTTGCATCTTTTTCCACATCAGTTGCTCTCTAGGTCTTATGTTTATCGCTTCTGTAAGACCACTGATGTACAGCCTTTTTCTATCAGCAAAGCAAATCTTCATGCAAATCTTCACAAAACTGTATTACTTGTCGCTTTTTTTCAATTACCTGCCTTCAAAGGGAGGAGAGTAGCATCATCCTGTACCTGCAAGTCAACAGTGGTGCTAGAATCTGCATTTCGAAGTGGGATCAAAGACACGTCTGAACTATAACCAGGACTCCATGAAGAAGAGGCTTGTGTATACAGTGAGTTTTATCCAGCTTTACTGCACTGATGTAGAAATGAACTGTTAAACAACTGCAGATTCTATGGGAACATAAGTTTATATTTGCTTATGTGCTTTAGATCAGAATAGCTTATTCTCCTCTGCAAAAGTAATACATTATTTGTGATAAAACTGCATCCAGAGCTAGTGTTAATTTCAGCCTATCAAAGTCCTAACAAATAGAAAGGTCATGCTCACCTTAGGCCCACCATCAAAAGGTTGTTTTTATAGCCCTGGAGGTGGTTTATTAAATTACAAGCAGCTAGTGATTTCAATGGTGATTATTTAGCATGACTGAAAAACTCCCATAGTGCTCATAGAGAGGCAAGATAACAACCTGAAATCATGAAAATATTTTGGAAAGAGTCATAATAATCCCACTTTGATGGTCTACATGACACTCTGAAAAACCGCTTGTCTTCCTTAGGTATGAAAAGCTTAGCTAAGTGAATATAAAGCTGTTTTGGGTTGCTGTTGAATTAATGGTGATTGTCATAGGCATGTTGCAGGACCACGGTGCTGGACACAAGTTGCTACCTACACAAGTTTTATGAGCCCAGGTGAATAAATGGAACATTTTTCCCTCAAGATGCCTGATTTGAATTATTTATAAGTCTTGTAGCTTTATTTCTGTCTGACAATTCATTCTTTAGTTCCTTCCTACAAAAATGAAACACAGTGTACGGTGTATATATGCTACTGTGTTTTCCAGGTTACTGGGATAAATGCCTAACAACTGTGTGTGAAATATGCCTCACTTCAGCTCACCCAGCAATCTGCAGTGTTGTTTGTCACCATCCCAGCTGACTGAATTCTTCCTGGGGTTGCTGGCATTTTTATAGTTGTGTTTATTACTGTTCTCTTTCTGTTTGTTTGTTATCTACTTTGACTTACTTTATTATTACTACTGGATTTTCACTGGTATTAGAACTACATGCATGCTGAAGAGTAACTCAGGGGGAAAAAAAAGGTATTCTAAAATGTTCCTTTACATGTCCCAGTATGAAAATTGCAGTAAGGAAGAATACCTTGTCTTGAAATCTGATAAATACAATAGAAATAAAAAACTGAGGCTGATAAAAAATTTTCAGTAGAATGTTTCTCTGTCAAAAAGTTGACAACTTTTTAAGGAAAAAAAAATTGTCACCAAGTCAAGAGTTGCTGTCAAAAAATTTGTTTAGAAAATAATTTTGACCTTATCTGGACTGGAATATCTTGAATTTCGATTTGTAATGACTTTACATTTTAAAAAATGCAATCTAACAAATCAAGTAGGATATAAATTATTAATTAGAATACCAGTTATCTCTGAGCAAGCAAAAAAAATTATCATTTCAATTGCTGAAACACTACCTGTAATACCAGTCATCAATTAATGTTACTTTAATATACAAATAGCAGGTATAATTCAAACCATAAACATTGAGACCAGAAAGAAAAACGAATCAAAATAATAAAGCAAAATACAATGAAAACAAGAAGTCCAACCAAGATGAAATATTTCAACCATCCAGAAGCAAATTCTGATAGAAATATTTTAAGCATTATGTAGAAATGTGACCCCAGAAAGTGCTTAAAAGAGATTCAAAGGTGGTGGTGGGGGGAGCAACAAGATAAGAATTTCTGTGGATTGGATATTCTGGATTTTGACTCACTGTTTCTATAATCAAGTAGAATAGACTTGCATTAGAATGAATATAGGTTCAAACAAAACCCAACATATTCATATTCCAGTTTTTGTCAAAACAAATAACATCATGTCAATACTTCTTTCTTTGATGCATTATCAATATCAGAAGGCTGAATCTGTCTCCCTAAGTGGCACTTATTGATTTGGAAACCATGCAGTAAATTTTGCCTTATTCGTTTTTCTATATATGTAGAGCACTTACTAGCTGAAAATAGACTCAACATTGAAGTGATTTAAAACTTACTTTCACAAAAGCACTGCATTTAAAATTGTTTTCTTTCTTAATAAGTAGTTATTACTCTGATTTTCAAAGTCAAGAGCATTCTCACTAAACCTGTTGGCACTGATTTTGAGCTTTTCATCCATACAGTAAAAGGTAATTGCACACACAGCAGCAATACACAGTACAAAGATCAGGGCAAACCACGATGCTCTGTGAAACAAAGCACAAAGTCAAGTCCCAGACAGTTTTTACCGGCCAAGCAATGAAGAGAAGGACTAATCATGCAGATGTATTATGAACATAGGTATATTTAAAAGCAGAGATTTCTTTTTCCCCCATCTTAATTTGCTGCCTGAATGTTAACTGCTACATTTCAAATACCACAAGTCTCATTTTATCTGATTTAATCGGATATTCTCCATAATGCAGAACAGTGCAATCAATCTGAGACATCATCTGCGAAACAAGAAAAAAACCTCAGGAGACTTCATAGATGGGAAAAGAAGATAGCTTGGGATATGTTTGAATGTGTCTGCCTCCATGGTGCAGACAGTAAGGATTTTCAGCACAGCAACTAGGCTTAATTTAACTTTCTCTTTTTGCATCCCATTTCAGGGACTGGTTGGCCATTGGTGCTCTCAGGCCAGCCCTGATCACACCCTCTGGGGAACCCACAAGCAGCAGGTCAAGTGTACTCTCCTGCCCTCACCCAGCCTGTGCTATAATCCCAGCTATGGGGCCTTTTACAAGCTTTGTGTCTAAGTGCTCCCTGCCCACAGACAGCTTTATTAACCATCAATTGACTTTTATTTTGATGATATATTATTGTCAAAACTACACAGCCAATGCCTTCAGGGGCAGGTCTTAAGACAAGTTATTTGTCTTCTCCCTCCCCCAAATAGGAAAAATTATCTTATACACCATATTGCAGCAAAGTATAAACTTCAATAAAATGTCTTTAAAATAAATATGCATCTGGACAGTTGCACATCTGAGTAAGCAAGCCACACATGTTGGATCACGTCCAGTACCTGGGAGGGTTTTTGCCTTTTGAAACAATTGTCTGTTGTGGGCATACGGGCTCTTCCTACAGCCTGGGACTCATGGGCGCTTACCAGGCTTCAGCTACTCTTGTGTCCAGGGTCTGATGCTGAAGCCTTGCTGGAAGGAGGCCCAGAAGCCTCCCACCCCTCCTGGATAAACTCTCGCATGGGTTGGAAGGATGTGCTTTGCAGTATGTTGCATTAGAGCCTGGATGAGCATTGCTCTGCTAGAAAGAAGCACCAGCCTCCACAGCCAGGCTTGTTGAAACACCAAAGTCTGCCATCAGGTTCTTCCATGGGAAAGACATGTTGACAAAGGCCAGTTGTATCGGAAATTTTGAGGCATGTGTACTACTTGTCTTTCTTTGTGCATCATTACTTTTCAGTACACTCTCTCTTGGCAAGTAATTCTTTTGGTTATAATAAAGCCTCTGGTGCCAAGCTTTCTAAATGGCCATAAAGTGAAAGTGATCCCCAGAGGAGATGGCAGCTGTAGTGTGCAGCAGATGCCAGTGAAAATCTGTGTTCATCTGCCACCTCATCATTCTGGCAATACGTCAAACAATTAAAAATAACAAAATACAATTGAAAAGAATATGTAAACCTTCCATGCTTGTGCATATGTTCCTCATAGGGATCCAATTGATCAGCTTATGTTGATCTGGATTGGACAAAGCAAGGGTGTTGCTTATTTCACTTCTGAGTTAGATTATATTTCTGATGGAAGACCAATAAACTCTGAAAGACAACAGTGATCAGATAATGATTGTCCGGATTTGGCAGATAAGTACATAGAGACAGAAAGTGCTCTACTCATCGATACCATTTCAATTTCTTGATCTCTTTATAGCAGAATCAGAAGGAATGGTAGAAGGCTATAAAAATGCAGTAGCTGCATCGTCAGAGGTCTATAATATACAGATTTGTTTTTGTAAAAGGCAGACCATGCTCTAACTCATTTACTGAATAACAGCCTTGTGCATGGGTAAGGCCTATTGTTTATTCATAAATAATTCTCTGATAAGTTAGCAATTCAGAAAAACATGAAAAATATGCAAGGTAAACTTTAAGCTATGTTTTATGCACTACATAAACCACTGGTTATTAATTCAATATTCCTACAGTTTGAGAAAAGGCACAAAAGAGACAGAAATTTTCTCAAACCACCTAAACCAACTTGATTATAGGAAGATCCTATAAAAAGAAACACGTGCCTAAGTTTAGTTCCTGTGACTGACATCTTCTCAGTGAAAGGACATTCATGAACATTTTTTCATAAAACTTTTCCTTTCTTCAGTCATACACCTGACCCATTACTGTTCATTCATTCTAAAAACCATGAACAGAAAGTAAAAAGAAATATTTAAAAAAATTCACTACATGTGTAACAAATATTGCAAATATCTGTAGACTGCACTTGCTAGAATTGCAAATATATTGCAAGTCATATTTGCAAGAGCATTCCAGTCTGGGAATGATGCTGAATTTGCTGTGAATGTCACAGGAGCTTTGAGGATTCAAACCAACAGATAGTTCAGGAAGAGGTAGTTTCTCTTCACAGATACCATTTTGCCCAGAGTCAAGTATATACATCAAAAGGTGTGTAGAATGCAATCTTCATGAATAAATCCTAAACTGAAATTTCATCACCAAAACTGCCTATACAATCCGGAAACTTGTTAGTAGTGATTCTGAGAAGAGCTTAATGTGTCATTAAGAGGGTCTTTCTTTGAGCAATTCACAGCACCTGAACAATTAGAGATGATTGTGTACTCTGCTCCTACAGTGATACAAGATCCTCAAAGAGAAAATTCAAATATGTGGGCAGAAGTCTATTGAGAAACCAAGAAAATAGTAAAGTCCACTAGTAGGGCACTTAACCCTAAGAAAACTGATGGGCAGCCTAGTCAATGAAAAAAAAACCAAATGGAAATGACATCAAGCCTTCCAAATGCAAAGTGCTTTAAAAAACCATCACCCAAGACCCAACAAAATAAAAATAACCAATCAAACCACCTACCTCATTCCTTCTCTGAGGAAATGACTGGTTAGACATGACTACATAAAGCTGTCTTATATACTTCCTGAAAGAAAGAGCCACGAGTACCTCTTCATATTAGATCTAATCCCCAGAATCAAAATGGCACTGAAAAATCATGGGTCCCATTGGATTGACCTCTTCCCTCTAATTCTTTATGAACACAATTCTAAATCCTGAAAAGGCTGGGTTTAGAAATAATATTCTTAAATTTAAATTTCTATAAGTAGTTAACCACCAACCAGATATTTTTTTATTAATTTACAAAGCAATATGAGCCAGCTTACAAAAAGCTGTAGATGAATCACAGTCATAATTACAATTACACAAACAGAATTTGAGAATAAATTTCCAAATATGATTTTAATGCCTCAATCAATAAAGTATGTTATGTACCTTTAAGTCAAAGAAGTAGATGACTGAAGTAGAACTGAAATGTATGAAGGTGTGTGAAAAAGTGGATAATAGATATGAATATAATCTCTTAGAGAGTATTTCTTTTCAATTCCTGATAACGTTCATGATATTTTCCATCTCCTTACATGGCATCTCTCCTTGTTGAAAATTGCGTATGGTTTTCATTTTATGACTACTGACAATACCTCCTTTGGTGATCAAGCCATGGCAAGGAAATGATTGTGACACACTCTCTCTTCTTCATAAGCTGCTGGGTTTTGGGTTTGCTCCTGCTTTTGCAGCTGTCAAAACCTATTCCTCTCACAATGTGTTTTTCTATTATGGGTCTCCACCTGGACTTTAAAAAAGTACATCTAAGCCAATCAAGGTAAAAATGATTTCATCATTGACAATAATGAGCCAAAATATTAGAGCAAATGCAACAATGATTCATAAAAATTCAGATGTTCTAAAAATTACTGTCTAAATATGCTCAAGATAATTGGTGCTCCTATCAGTTCCATAACTGTTTTTTTCATTTTTGGTGTTTAATGGTATATGTCAAAATGTTTTATGTATTAGCTTCAGCCAAAACAAAATATCTCAAGGCATTTACTTTGATACAATCCCTGAATATCTGCAATTTATAATTCAGCAATTATTCTCACTGACACTAAATTCACATTCAGTGAATATAAGGACCATATATGTTCTAAATTCATGCAAAGTGATAACTCCCTGACTGCTTTTTTTCTCATTTATACCATGGTAAGATCCTATAAATGCATGAAACAAAGTTCTTTGTCCCCTCTGTTATTGCACTCTGCTGCAGCTCATCTCATCTCCTTAATTTTAAAACTGCAATTGTTATCTCTAATGCATAAAGTCTACTGTTTATCTTTGTTATAGACATGAACATGTATTGTTCGTAAAAACAGGACAATCCGACTTCCTCAGTAAAAGGGCTATGCAATAGGTTTTACTCCATGCTGACAGATGGTATGAGATTGTGACCTAGCTATAATCCCATCTATCAGAAGTGTTGGGGAAGGAGAACATCTGTCAACTGCATAAGGTCAATCTGTCAGACAATTTTTCAGAAACTTGGTCATGGTAATTCACAACAGCCACTTCTTAGAAAGATTCTTGTTCATCTTGCAACCACTTGGCATGACCCACTCTCAGCTTTCTTGCAGACGCAATCCCATGCCTCAGTGGTATTTTGTAAATGTGCTGCTTGCTGAACTGCTCGCTGACCTAACACCTTGTCAAGCCTTCAGCTGACTTCGGAACTGAATATAAAGTTCTTGACAGGACCCTCTCACATACTAAAAAAAACAACCCTTCAGATCACACTGATCCTATCCTCCACTACAAAAGTACAAAAGACAATCTTTTACTTACCCATACTTCTCACAAAATAAAAACATCACTGAATGATGGCAGACACATCCTAAAAGAGCACACACTTCAGATAACTGTTACTAACTTTACTGTTAACTTTGCTCTAAAAGTTAAACTTTTCTAAAGATGTTACATAACATGAGTAATGCAGTAATTGAGCTTATTTTTAACTGCATTTACTTTTAATTGAGCTACTCAGGTACTGAACTTAAGGCTGTCACCTTTAAATGACTCGCTACATGAATAAAATAAATTTTAAAAAGTATTTCTAAAACTTTCCCTTGCTTAGAGGTACTTTCTAATCTGTTTCTTCCAGATATGCAGTACATGGAGAAATACTGGACTGTTAACAGCACCAACTAGCCCTAATTCCAGCAGAAACAGCTTTCTTCCTCCAAGTTGGGAACACAACCAGTGGAATACAAATGAACTGTGGCCATGCAGCTAAATAAAACCAGGCAGTGAGCTCATGGATGAAGTCCACCGTGCCCTCTCCAGACATCAGCAGTGTGGTTGACAGAGCCTCCCATGGGCAACTCAAGACCTCACAATTACAGATGGCATGAAAGGAGAAAAGGAAAGTCCTCTTCTGACCTGCCCTTCTGCTTCCTACATGCAGTGTGGGAACACTCCCACATACCCTGATACACTTCTGAATCATTATATTCAACCCTGGCAGAGCCAACCAGATTTTTTTTTTAGCAGAATGTTTTCCGTGGTATTTCTGCAATCCAATTAAGAGTGGCTGTCTCTTGCCAGTCCATGAGCCTTTCTGCCATCCTCTGAAACCTGCACAGAGACTGAAGTTCTCTATCTGTAAGCGTTTTCTTCAGTCTCACAACTCCTTTAGACATAAAAATTTCATTCTAAAATGCTCTTATTTTAAAGATATCAGACTGAAACAGCAGAGTTCCCATTTCAGGGAAAATGTCAAGATTTCATCTGATGTACAATATTTTCACTAGGGAAATTCCAGTGGGAAATTATATATTCTTTGGATCTCATACATACAAAAATAGGATATAAAATAACATAGCTGAGTACTGAGAGCAATAAAAGGAACACAGAGATGAGTGCTAAAGTTACATTTCACTGAATTGTAATGTATGAAGGATTTTCTTCTTTTAATACATGAACAACTTGTTTTCTCACCCCTCTGTTCTGTTATCACACTTTCCTTTCCAATTGTAAAAGTATTTCCCGATAAGATTATGAATATGCATGAAAAGGCAGTCCACAACTAGAAAAAGGAAAAATAATATTTTAAGCATGAGAGAAATGTTGGCAAATTGTTAACTAAGTATCCACCTAGATGATATCCGATGATATCATAAGTATTATCACCAGGCTCTATCTAGTTCTCCATGTCTATTTTAAGCCAGCATTATGATAAGATTAGTTAGCATGCAGCATCCTTGTAAAAAAAATAAATTAAGAAAACCCACCAGGATCATATAACTTCCTTTCTGCATATAAAATCCCTCTAACTGATTCTTGTAAAATCATGTATTCTACAGGAATATTGTTAGAAGCTGTAAAAACTCACCTTTCTCTTAGCTGAGGATGCTTCCTAAAGGCAACTTCCTATGTTTGGAAACTCACTGTAAAGGTTGCTATGGTGATTAATTTTAAAAGTGAAATTCTCCCCTTTTAAAGTTTTTTCTTTAAAGAAGAAATGTTCTGTGCTAGTCCTCAGCCCCCAGTAAGGCAAATGGGAGTGAAAATTCCATCCTAATTCTGAAGATTAAAGGACATAACCTCTGTGTAACTGAAACTTCAGCAGCAGAAATGTTTTCAGAAAAATATTGGAAATATCTATTTTTACCTAAAAATGAAAGAAAAAAAAATCAGCACGAATGTTTTCAGAAAAATATTGGAAATATCTATTTTTACCTAAAAATGGAAGAAAAAAAAATCTGTGGGAGAAAGAATTGAGGTGAAAAAAGCAACATCTTCCAGTGATCAGACTGTAGCCAGAAGTCTAGGTTATACTAGGGAAAGAAAGGAGGAAAGGCACGGAAGGAATGGTAGGAGTAGCTGAAGCTCAACACAAAAAACAGCAAAGCAGTCAGCTAGTGTCATTGCATGCCAAGAGAGTGAACTGCATCCCCAAAGAAAGCATGTAGAAACCAAAGGTCACGACTGGAAAGCTCTTTACCAAAGGCACCTTCCATTTCCTTTCCACGGCTCAAGATGCAATTTCACATGGGTATCTCCCTCTATTGACTTCTCCTCTGCACAATAACATGCAAAGCTACGTTAAACCTTGGCTGTCCACATAGCTGTGTCAGCTATCTGGAAGCAGACAACTGCACAGCTCTGTTACTGCATTAGCAGATGGGAAAATAGCATTTCTCCTCTAAAAACCATACAATGTTCAACATTACATCATGCAACTTGTCCTTGTATAAGCTGTCACTGCAGAAATAATAGCAAGTGTTGTGCCAGTTCAATACCCAGGCAATTTGTGGCTTCCTTATTCACATAAAGATCACAGTACTGTGAGACAGCTGCATTATTCATTATGCATTTAATATTTTATCTCTCCTGACATAAGTATCTGTACAAGCACAATTAAAATATCTGACGTAGACAGAGTTGATTTTAATACAATGAATCAAATTTGTTTCAGAGACCTGCTTGACCTTAAAGCTCTATGGTTTAAACCAATAGAAGGAAAAACATGCTCAGACTCGTGGTGCAGTGTCTGGGCATTACTCATTTTACCTTGAATGACTACTCAAGAAAGCCTCCTTACTTGATCTACTACCATATTAGTCACAGTAACTGCAGGATATTCTAAGTTATATCAAATTATTTTACACTAAAAACACATGATCATGAAGACAATGAAATCACCTTTTTAAAAATGGCAGAACACACAAGTAATTACTATTGCTGCTTTGCCATTACCATAAATTTGACTAAATCCATATGCTTTGTAATTATCCACTAGGACTTCTAGGGGAAAAAACCATTATCTGTATGGTACCAGACTTACAGTTACGATTGCAATGAAAATTGAGTAGGTAGTAGTCACCATCTCATTCCCCAAATCCCAGAACAGCAATGCTGCTCCTAAATTAGTGATCCCTATGCCTTTTTGCCTTCTCTTACAGGGACAGATCACACCTATCAGCAACTCCTTGCTCCCTAAACAAAGTCCAGTTTGGTTTCAATGTACAAGTCCCAAAGAACTGTATTTTGCAGCACACAGAGTTTAAGCAATGAAAAACCCATTTTCTGAGCAAGTAGAAAACTGGAGTTCAGTGTGCAAACAGCTAGACTGGTACAAGCATTTCAAGGTTGTAATCTATGTCACTAACAGGTAAGTTCATTCTTTGAAACACTACTTTTTATAGAGAAAGTAATTAGATTAAACTGCAATTATTCTCCATATTCAGTCTTGAATAAGGGTCTTCGCAAAAACTATGGCAACAAGCCACACTCCAGAGATCCATCTTAGGAGTCCCTACATCTCCTTAGAGATTGATAGTAGAGAAGTTGCTGGAGGTCTCCATACAGAACCTTATAGTTCGGAACAAAGCTGAGAATGACCAGAGCTAAATCACTCCATGATGCTTCTTTGAAAGTTGAGACTAATTTTGTGTTCAGGAATAAGTTAAGCTAAGAACAGTAGTGAAGCATCATTCATGTGCTTTGAAGTTTCCCCCCACCCTTTTCTCTCTTTTCTTTTCCTCTGTCTCTGTTTCCTTTCCTGTGACTGGCATTTTCTTTAGGCTGTGACTTCTCATTTACACAGCATCAGCAAATTGCAGAACAGTAAAGTGTTCTTAAGTAGAGTGCTTGTGAATTGCTTTGGAAACACCACTGCTTAGAAGTGATATAAGTATGGTGGGAGCTAGCCCAAATATTGGTCAATAAAAGAGCAGCAAAGCCCATTACAGCCATTTTATTGGAAAGGCAACAGCATCTTAGCAACAGGCATCAGATGATGCACAAATTCAAAATCACAGCTTGCAGACAAAGCATTTAGAAGTGTTTTGGTGGTCCAGTAAGCTGGAAGACCAGCTTACCTGCTGGCCTGGGACTTCTGCAAGTCTTGGAGCTAACATTAAAAACAGTCAGAGGAAAAAGTGGAAGCTTTTTCAGTCCCTCACCCAGTACTGTGAACCTTTTGAACATAGAAAGGATAAGACCAGTTCTGACCTGTTAATTGGCATGCAATAAGTATTTTAAAAACAAACAAATAAATTCTGAGTAATTATCTTGTGTTTTTAATCTGTACTGGGTCCATGAATAATAAAGCCCAGATAACTTTAATTTAAAACTTAATTTAACTGGCACAGTTGTCTTTAAACAGGTAAAGGCACATAAAGGGAATATTTGAAGATTATGAAAGCAGTTAAGTATCCAGTATCTATCTGCTTTTTAAAGTAGACGAAACATGAGTGTTGGCCTTTTGGTCCTTCATTAGGATGGTGTCAGCATTCAGAACAATCAGGCAGTACACAAATATACTATGAAGGATGCCAACTGGCAAGGTGAATACAACTGGCTATTTCTTGAAAAAGCAGTATCTGATAAATGTTGTCTGGTGTTGGAAGTGTGTTTTTCAGTTAATACAAGTGTAAATGAATGAAATAAACCAAAAGAAAATATTGTGGGTTTAGCTGAACCTTCTCCTTCAGCACCCTTGCTTAAACTGATGGTTTCCCTTATGACATCACCAATGTTACAACCAGCTCCTCATACTAGAAAAAAAAAAAGCAATTCAAGGAAACCCAGCACACAGAGGAAGAGAGAATGACACTGGGGGAAGATGAATTAGCCAGGGAAGTCACTGGGCCACCAGAGGCAGACACATATGCCAGCTGAGAAGTATGTTGTTATCTCCCCTCCCTCCTTAAAACATATGTGATGTCTTCCCAGGAGCTTGCTCACCCAGTGAGCAATACAGTGTCCAAAACATTTTAACACACAGTAAAAGTTCTGGACAATTTTTGTTTTGCCATGGAATGGGAACAAAAAGAGACACTTGTTTGTTTTACCCTCCTCTCAAAAAGAGTGAAAGACTCAGTACAAGGAATAGATACTTCCATTATAAAATTGGAAGTTCCATGCTATAGTTAACCCTGGAAACACGCAGGAATCTTTTAATTAGAGACAAAACTTTTGTGGATGTTTCCATCTTACAGAAAAACACTGCAGAGACATAATCTGAACATAAATAAATGCTTTCAGATAGGAAGGCCATTTGAGCCACTCTGAGACTGAATCAAAATGAGGATTGTTAATAGCACAGAATGAGAAGATGAGGTTTAAAATGACAGAACCCAGAAATAAGAAAAGTTCAAAGGAGAAGAAAAATACAGCTTACTCCCTTCCTCAAGTGACTTTTCCATTAACACTGGACAGTGTGGCTGGTCAACCTCTCCCTTTCCAATCTAGATCATACTTGTACTTACCTCATCATTTCCAGATGGGAGTGAGCTGCAGTGTGAATGTAGCAAAGAACTAGGTATTCAGCACTACTAGTACAAGCTGCCAGCAATTCAGCTGCTAAGTTTGTAAATTCGCCAAAGATCAATATGACCAATTGGTTTCTAGCTGGATGGAGGAGCCACTGCAATGTAATATCCTGCAGCACTGCTAAGTGGCACCATTAACCTGAATAATGGTGGCTAAGAGTTATTAATATGCTACAGAAGCAATGTGTGACTGCTACACAAAAATATGGCCCCTAAGATATCCAGGAAAGAACAGACATTGCTATTCAATGTCTGTGGAAGTAGACATGAAGAACACCCTTCACACCACATGGCAGAAGTGCAGGGTAAGCCAAGGTCTGAGAGCAGTTTTGGCAGATGACAGCAAGATGGTGCCCTCAAGGTGCTGGATGATAAGAGTTCAAGCAATAAATCTTCTGTTTTCCCTCTGTTCAGCCCCAGCTTCCTGAAATACTTGATCGTGTTAACCACAGAGGAGTAATTAAAACTGGTCTGACATTAATGCAATCACTCCTACTGAGACAGTCAACAGCCTAGTTTCAAGGAGGAGGCCCTCCAGTTGAAAGCCTTCATAGACCTTAAATCATGGACCACTGCATATAAATTCTTATTCAATAGGAATAATCCTTATCTAGTCCCTGTCAAAGACACAACACTCTACTTATCCTAGGGCAAAATTATAACTTCCTGTGGCATTCAGAAGTCCCATCATACTGAGAAAGATTATGAGGTTTCTCAGTATATTTGACATTGTTCATAAGATCTGCTGTAAACACCAGTCAGGGTCTAGAGGTGAAGTGTAAACTGAACCAAATGTCAAAGTTTCAGCAAGGACAGTCTTGCAGGAGAAGCAGAGCTGAGGTAGAGATGATCCAGGAACATGGTATTAAGTTACATCCAACTCTTAACAAGCACTCAGAGCAGAACATGTAGGGGTGGGAGTGAGGGGCATTATCTCTCCATCAAACATCAGATATCTGAGGACATCCGAAAGAATCCAGCTTAGTCATCCAAGAAATGCTCAGATCAAGGAGATAAAAGGACTCAAATAACAATGTTACGCCTCCATATCCTTCATATAACTTAGCAGACTCTGAGGGTGCTTGAGGCAGCTAGCACATGCCAATGAACAGTGGGCATGGTCCAAGACCTGGGACCAGACATTTGCCTGGGTAAGTAAAGAAATAAGCAGAACAATAATCCTAGCATACTACTTTATGAGTAATACTAATGAAAAGCTCAGTCGTGGACTAGCCAGTACTGCACCTCTATGCCAGAGAAGTCAACCACGGCAGCCATAGCCCAGAGCCACAAGCTCAGCGCACAGGATAGCAGTCCTGACAATACAGAAAGCTTTATACAGAGACTGAAATCTCTTGCTGACCGTGGGCAGTAGAAATACCAAACAGCATGTACTTTCTACATTGCCACACAATTAGTCATTGGAGCAGAAGACAAAGACTTCAGCCTCTGACAATAACTTTATATGCCTCGCTGAAAGCTAAAGGTAGTCCGGGGAAATGGTGAAAATTAAGAGCTCTAACAGGTACCGAAAAATTCACACTGCATGACTATGCAGATTGCAAGGGGTAAAATATACCTCCTCTATCTCTCCTTATCAGTTGAGAGATGAGGTCTCCTCTCAAGACTGGATTTTGTCTGAGGGGACTTCAGTACTGTCCCATCAGAATTAAAGAATGACATCCTGAGATGAACAAGTTTTCACAAGAAAGGAGAGAGAAAAGCAAAGTAGTATATCAGGTTACCTATCCTAGGGCACGATGTGTGCTGACATCATACAACGCAAGTTGAGGAACAGAGCAGAAGGGGGATACATCAATCTGGGAAAAAAATGGAGAAGGTCTGTTCACTTTCAGTGGCAGAAGGCATGTAACATAGCAGATGACTCCTCCAAATTCTGAGATCTGGGTTATGCAAAAGCGTTTTGATCCTTTGGCTAGTAACATCATGGGTAAACAGAAGCAATTGTTGTACTATCCAACATAGTACCTTCAAAAGACAAGGCAAAATACAGCACAACAGAATAAAGCAGTTCAACCTCAAACAGAAATTTATGCATATGTAGTCTCCACCTGGATTTTTATTACTAAAAATAGCTTAGTGCAAAGGCAAGGCAAGTAGGAAGCAAAAGCTGGACAACTCCACTGCAAAATCCCAGGAGCTGCACAGCAGCCCAGCACCCTCTGGAGAAGTAAGGCTGTTTTGCAGACAGGCTTGTGGGCAGCGTTGTGAAGCACATGCCACAAGAGAGAGCACCAGTTGGGCAGATAGATTGTCACAACTAGAAATCAAAGGCCAGAGGTGGCCATTCCAAGTGCAGTTGCCAGGTAGCCACGAAGAGAAAGAGCGATACTCTTAAAGAGCAGCAACTGTAGCACTGGGAGACAGCTACTGGTGCAGGAAAATGATGGAGTCAAAAGCAAAGACAACTATGAAGTAACTGCACAGTACCCATCTGCATCAGATAGAGACTGTCTTCAGCTTGTCCAGCATTAGAAATTCAGCCCCATAGAGGGCCAGTGGGAAGCTGCCCAGTGCCATGCAACCTGGCAGAGAAACTTAAGGTGATAAAGGGACTTTTACTACTTCCCATAAAAATGAACTGGAAGTGGTAAGTTATTGAGAACTGATTTAGAGGAATTCGAAGTCTAGCAGATAGTCTGGGCTGATAGGCAAAGCACTAGCAACCTCTGGCCTCAACAAAAGAGCAAACATTTGCAAAAAACTCCACCCACCGTGCAATGGCAAAAATGAAAACAGAAACCTGTAGCAATCTACATAACATTTGGAGGGAGAAACAGATCTTGTGGAGTAAGGAGGTTGAGGACTGATCAGTCTATGTATGTCTCCATGGCTGGCACCGTAGCTATACTTCCAATACCTCTGGAAACAGCTAATTCAGATGCACGCTGTTACATGACTCACAAAACATATTGGTTTTCTTTTCCTTGCTGTGAAGGATTAAAACATCACTTCTACATATAAAATACAAGGAATTTTGAAATTATTAAAAAAGGTGATCTTAAGTTTTCCCCTTCGGTGTTCCACTTCCATAATTAGTCATCCAGGCTGATGCCATCACTGAGGTGACCTTGGGCTGAGCCAAGAGAGGGCCAAATCAGTCCTGAAATGGGAAGAGCTGGGGTCTGCCACTCTGCTGCTGCCCAAGAGATAAAGGTATGGAATGACAATCTTATTTTCAAGAAGACATCTTAACATAAAACTCTGCTGCTTCACATCCCCTTGTCTTGCCCACAGGCCACTTCTCCAGGACTTCTGCAGAAGCACAGAAAAACAAGGCTGGCTATTCCCTCCTACAGTTCTCACTGGCTGCCCAGGGTACCTCTACCAGGAGCCAGCCCTGCCCTCATGGCACTCTGTCCCTGGCTTTGGTCAATTCCAGCTCATGCTACATCACCTCTGGGGCTACTTTAGCTTCCTGGGCAGCTCTTCCTCCTGGGAGGCTGCCACCCTTTCCCCACCCAATCTCATCTATCACTCAAAGATTACCCTTCTTTTTAAAAAATCTTACATTTCACTTGTTCTCTGTTTCCTTTCAGATCACTTAAAACGTGTTCCTCCATTTCCTCTATCTTTAATCTTTTAATTAATCTGGTTTCATTTGTTCAAGTTCAGTACAATGTCTTTGCAGCACTATTTTCTGTACTGTGTATTGCCTCAGTTATTTAATTCTCTAAAGCTTTCTGGAGACAGTTTATTTACAGGACATCATATAATTATAGGAAGGTTTTTAGACTGTGCTGGAAATGAAGTTGTCATTCTGAAAGTAGCATTGAAATATGCTGTAGATTTAATCCACTGTTACAGTCATACATCCAGATACAAACAACACCTAAATGCCAAAACTATGAATGTAGATTTCATAGTAAAAGCAATTTACTCCCAAATAGAACAAAACCATCCTCATATAATTGCCCCCACTAAAAGTTTTAATTACATTTTAAAATTTGTATTCAGAAAAAAAATTCAAGCAGGTAGTAAACTATTCACAAATATTCCAGTATGCTGAATATTATTTAGGTATAGTATTTAGTGAAGGCGAATCCTCGCTTCTCCTCTAATGATTGGGAAATAGCATTTCTGGGACCAGTATACAACAGGACAAATTTGTTCTGCAGCCTGTGTCGCCCACACTGGCAGCACTGTCCTCCTCTCTGGGCATGCAGGGAAATTCTTAGGTAGTGAAGCCATATACAACATATTTCTTTCTCAGGCTGCAACACAAAGCAGATCAGAGACCACCATTATTTTCTTTCCAGTGTGTGGCTATTGACTAGGGTCAGTAAATTAAATTCTCCACTAGAATACCCTCTCCACAACCACAGGCAAAAGGTATAGCTAAAAGCATTAATATAATATGCACTTATGGATTCCAGCTTCAGAATTCCAGGTGTCCTGTGCCAATGCTCTCACTCTGGTTACTAGCTGATGACTTATACCAGTTGAAAGATATAAATACAAAGTTAACAAAACCTTTTTTTTTTTTGGATGAAGATTCTACAGCAGCTTACTGTTTAAGTTTAGGCCTGCAAGTCTCTGTATCTTGCATACCAGCTTGCGTATGGGGTTGCCTAATACAGCGGTTATTCTAGTAGGCTGGATTTCTGGAATTCAGCAGAGACTCCTCATTTAAACATCAACTTCCACTTGGGATTTTAAGGCCTTTAATATCCTCATGGTCAGGTTAAAACTCTTATTATTTACAAAGCAAAAAGAAAACCCAAGAAATATAACCTTGATTTAAAGTACTTTTAAAGAAATAACTTCAGTTGACTTAGCACATCTCTTCTTGCAAATAATTCAAACTATTCCACCTAATGTATACCTAATTTGAGGTCTATTTCCTTTGATATCCATCTACCATCACACTGCCCATTAATCTGACTTTGCTGGGCCCCATTAGGGGTTCATAGAGTTTTTTCTAGTTTTGTCTTGCCTAAATAATTATTCATTGTAAATGTTGCTGCATTGGTGTTCAACCTACACAAGGAATTTCCATTTTCTCTCACAACTACAGTGTCTATTCTCTTTCCTACTTCTCCATGAGCACTTAACAGCCTCTGCCATGCAGCTATAACTAATCTCCTGCCTTGCACCTTTAACTTTGCCCCAAACTACCTCCGAAACGTGTATTTTTTGTTTGCCCTTTCACTGTGAACCATCTCTTTTTCCTAGAAAATAATGCTAATTGACAAGGCATCAGAAAAATTTCAGCAGGTTTCATTCATGGCTTCCATGTCACAATCACCCTCCCTCATCTCTGCATTCTCTGCTCAGTTCATTTCCAGGGAGTGATACTGCACTTCCCTTATTCTTCAACAAAATGCTGCAGCAGTCTCTGGCATTACAGGCAGAAATAATTTAAGTCTCTTATAGCTAACTAAAATGGTTCATAGTCATTGCTTGATTTTGCAGCATTTAAGATATTATAATGTTACAAACATCCTTATCAGACATTTCTCTGACTGTGGTAATCCAGGGAACTCCAAACTCAATGTGTTTGATGCAGGAGTCATCTGCAAACAACCAGAGAGATTGAAAGAAATAAAGACACAGGTGGTAAATAAAAACCAAACCGAAAACCTAGAGAATAAAAATCCTCTATGAGAAGTCTCTCTCTTACCCACAGGAAATTAATGAGAAAACTAAACATAAGTGAATATGCAGAACAAGGATTTTTCTATCTTTCTGTGTATGTACTCTTACACATATTTGAAAAAAATGCCATATATATTTAAAAAGTCATCAATCATCATAAGTGTTACTATAGTAGCAGTAATACTTGCCATCTCTACAAAATAGTCATAATGATATTCTAAACCTAACAACACTAACATTCCTGATTTCCCTAAGGAACAATATGGCAAGAAAGAAGATCCGCCAGGCTTCAGTGAAATGTAGCAGCACTGCACAATTTCCTCAGGGTAATCTATTTCAAAAAAAGTTTCAAAAATAATGACAAGGAAGGTAGAGCAACATTCGAAACAAAACTACACACGATCCTAGAGCTGAAGATTACCCATGTGGTTGTTGAATTGTATGGCCCTTGGCAAAGTAGACCATTCCTAATGACACAGCTACATTCTACATATGGCTTTTGAGCAACTGACTGCAACAAAAGTAAGCTCAAAGCAGAGAAATATGCAGTTTGTAAATAAGCTCACATTAGCTAATAAAAAGTATAAAGACTAAGAGAAGTCAGGGAGGCAAGTGGACAGGTCAAGCAAATAAAATCAAGGTTTGACTCAACTCTTGCCTTGCGGGGTTAGGAGAGATGCGCAGGACAGTTCTGAAGTGTGTGTTGCCAGGTGGAAAGCAACACTAAGGGTCATCCTACAGATATGGGATTTGAAATGACATAAAAAGTCACTCATTTGGTCCTAAGGAATCTGGGAAAAGAGACCATTTTTATATGACAACCCTCCTTGAACACATCTTTTTCTCTAGCCCAATTGTATCTACCATAAATAGAATAAAAATTACTATTCCTAAATCCTTTGCAACAAAGTTCAAATTTCCTTGTGAAAAATTGTTACCTGGAGGCTATGAAATACAATATGAACTAATGGAGCCTTCTTCAGTCATAAATTGCCTCACAGAAGAAGGTTCATTTTAATTTGAGTGGAGTGATTTTTGACTACATAAATATCACCTGGATTGCCTCCAGCATGATTTTGCTATACAGTTCTTAGAAGTATCAGTGTATTGCTTATCCAATTCTATACCAAATATAAAACTTTCCTTCAGATTCACAATAGCAAAGAAGAGGTACTAGTAGATACTGCGCGTATATGAAAGTTGAAGGCAGGTAAAAGATGTCAAGTGAGCTTACCCTTTTTTCTCAGCACAGATCTGAATTAAAATGCCATGACAAGTTCATTGCACTAAGCTTTATGTCATTTACCACCTTATTCCCTTAGAATCTATCCCCCTTCTTGTTTAAAGAATTTTAAATTATTAGCCTTGCTAATAATTTTGCTTAAACCTATTGAGTTTTACTGAGCCACGACCAGCTTTTTTTTGCATGATGAACTTTATGAAATTATCAGTTAAAATGTGACTACGCTATACCACACAAGCCCTTTTGAAGTACTGAGTGATATTTACTCAAATAACAGCAGATTGTTGTACAGTGGTTTAGCAGCAAGGTGCAAGTGATTCCAGGTGCAGTCAAACTCTCACAGAGATTTTGATGCTCTCACGGAGCATTTCACCGTAATGCTTCAGGAAGACACAATTTCTTAGCCCACAGCTGTTCTCAGATGTAGCAAGAGATGTTTAAAAAGTAAGACAGAAGAAAGATAAACCTCATTATGTGAAATGAAGTTAAATAGTAACTGGGGCTCTTTTAAAGTATTGCATGGAATCATGCATCCTAAATAAGTCTCACACGTAGCCTTGCAAACTTGAAACATCAGCAGGAATCAGAGTCGTAATCCTAGCAGACACAAAGCATTGCAAGGACCACAGGCATGAAAGTAGACCTAGCTCAGAGCCTGATAGTTTGTCTGGATTCAAAAGGTCAGAGCCTAGCCTGATGTAAAACTGCTCTGCAGCATCATAAAAGATGCTTTGAGACATTGTTTGCTTAATAGGAGCAGGTAATACCTATAACGATATTAAGACAGTGCCAAAAATCTGGTGCTGTAATGCCCTCAACAGCACCAGGTGGTTGATGCTTGTGTTCAGCTGCCTTACTGTGGAGTTAAGCAGGCAACTTGGCTCTGCAGTGAAGTACAAACCACGCTTCTTCTGGGCAAGTACCACAGCAACACAGGAAATGGGGAGGAAAGGAGCCTGCAAGGTCACCCAACCTCTCCTCTACCTTCTGTAATGGGAGACCAAAGTCATGCAGGACACAAGCAACTTCAACCCTCGCTGGAGATCTTCCAGTAGAGATGGCACAGGCCCCTGACACATTCCCGGACAGTCTTCTCTAACGTTGTACTCTCCCCATGATTAGAAAGTTTTCCTTGATATCCAAAACTCCCTTGCTGCAGGTAAAGATCTCTTCTCCTTAATCTACTTGCTGTGGACAGTAAGATCAGACTACTCCTTATCTGTCTGCTGTCACCTCTGATGTAACATAACTGAAGGGACAAACACACACGCTCTCAGTCTTATCTCTGCCAGAATGAGCTCCTTAACTGAACTCCTGCACACCTTGTTATCCAGGTCTTGGCTGCTCTCTCCCAAAATTTCTTCCTTCAGCTTTTCCAACTCCTCCTGGAAGTGTACTTCCTCAAACTCGGCAAGATACTACAGCTGAGATCTTCCTTGTGCCAGCAACAGAAGGAGGATTTCTCCAGGTATCTTCCAGACAGCTATCCCCCTCCTACACCTCAGTATGTTGCCTGTTTGCAGCAGTACAACATTATTGGCTCACATTCAGTTTTCATATCACTGTAACTCCCCCACTCCCCTATCTTTTTCCAGAAAGCAGCTACTGCTTGTTCCCCATCCTCCACAATTGCAGTTGGTTTTTTTCTGCCTAAATGTGGTCATCCCAATTGAATACCATCCAATTTTTTTTCCAACTGTTCTTCTGGTTTATCACAACCATTCAGGTTTGGCTCCTGCCCTGCAACACACCTGCAGCATGTCTGACGGGTTTGTGTCATGTGTAAATGTACTCAGAATAGTATATAGAGAATTTATAATAGAATATCATGTTATATATAATAGACTGTCATATTCTATCAGTAATTGTATAGTACCGACCTCCAGGTAACCTTTGTAAAAAGTCCTGTACTCTACAGTGTTTCAGGATAACACGTGTAACTTCTAGTCTGTGCCTGGTTTTTTTTTCAGAACAGTGCTGTACCCCCCTTGCTAGAGTTACATGAGCATCGGGCTTGAGAGTATCATGAAAGACTCTGTAAAAACCACACCAAAGCCAAGAAATATGTCAACTACTATTTCTTCCATATCCAGAAAACATGATACTCTCTCATAGGAGAAAAGCAGATGGGCTTTCACACAATTTCTTCTTGACATAGTCTGATGGTTGCTACTCATCTCCTTGTTACCTCCTAAATATGTATCATCAGCTTACTTGCTCAGTAACTTTTCCTGTTTCTTTTTTTTCCCCCAAGGATTAATGCTAAACTAACAAGTCAACAATTTCCTAGCTCCCCTATTTCTTCCTCCATAAAGGTATAAAGGTGCTATTTTTTCCTTTTTTTTTTCCATTGTATACAGTCCTCTACTGTCTTGATGGACCATAATTCCTCTTTAACATATTAACATCAAATTAGCTCCTCTGCCTGCACTGTAAGACAGGCAAGTTACCTTGGCAGTATTGTGTTTTCCCTCTCACTATGCTAAATAAGTGCTATTAAGCCAGCCTCTCCTCTTTCGGTTCTTTTTGCCTTTGAAAATGTCTCTCTCCTACTTGCTTAAAATGTACCCTCTTTCTACTAGGAATCCACACTGGAAGCCTCTTAGCTTGAAACATCTAAAAAGGCATTTTAGCCTGTCTTAGAAGTGCTTTGCTCAGAGGTGTCTTTACTTAATTTACCTGTAAGTCTTACCCATAGCCCTTACCTCAGAAGTGCCAGAATACTGAGAATCTAGAATTTTACACAGCAGTCTTCAGGAAAGACAGATGTATGGTTTCCTTTGAATATCGAATTTGCTCTCCAATATAACCTTTCTTTATGAGTGCCAGAGTTTGAGACTTTGGGGAGGGTAGGGTTTAAAAATTATCTTTGTTCTACTAGAGAAAACAGCAACACTGATGCTGAAGTGAATGAAGAAAGTGAAAAGGGCCTCACTTGTGTTGAGACAAGATACTGTCATCTCCTCAAATATTTTCTATTTGTTTCACGAGGCTCTAACTGCTGCAAGTTAACTTAAATTTGCAAATAATTTAAACCAACATAAAATTACATGTTATCATTTATTTGGGGGAAATAAATTCTGAAATATTTGCTTTGTGCCTCTATTTTCTGTCTCAAAGCACAATTTTACTGCTTTCTCTTTGTCTGTGAATTAATTCTGATTTTATAATATTTTATGTCTTAGCAAAACACACATAGTTTTTCATCAAAGCAGCAAAGACCTACCACCCTATCAAAATAAATTAATTACAAAGTAAAAGCTTGCTAAAAAGCAAAGTTTTGCAAAAGCTGCTCAACAGAATTATTATTGAGATCATATTAACATTAGCAAAACAACATTTCCATAATGGCATATAAAATAACAAACACTTTAGCAGAAGCTTTTGAACAGTAAAAAAATTGGCAAAAAAATCTGAGGGATTTTTTTGTGATCTTCACTCTCACTTTGCTGCACTCAGATGTCATATAAAAAAAGCTCAACTGCTCACAGAAACACAGATGAGATTTACCCAGAGAAACAGCTGTTCAGTGCTGTCTCTGATACTTACTCATCTGAAGCTTTTTCCACCAAAGCTTCAGGGCACAGTGCTAGCACTGTTTTGTTGTTACAAACAGGAGAGATAGGAGCTGTAAGAAGCATGAGGTTTTTTCTTAACATAAAGAATATTGGGCTTAAGTAACTATATGAGAGTGAGAAATGTAAGTGGGGAAACACCAAGGTTATCAATAGAGAAAACAAAGCACTAATCCCAAGCTTGACCTGAATTTTCCTAGTAAATGTTGGATTAGCTTAGATATTTTGCATTAATCTTTTCAACTAGACATTTTCATTCTGTGGTCTGAAAGTGCCTGGTCTTGCATAGCTCCTCTTCTCATCCTCATCATGTTATATTAACTTAAAATTATATGTATCTATTTTCAAAGAGCTAATGGCCTTCCCTATTTATTTTACTTCTCTTTAACTAAGTTGGATTCTGCTTGCCTTCTGCAATATTATGTATAACCTTATATTTATTTACAACCAAGCTCCCTGAAGGAATAAATTCCTGTTCATCCCAGGAATATATACACACTCTCTGCAGTACACAGTCCACTTAATGAAAATAATTACTATTACAATTACAAGTTTTCAGGACTTGTGAAAACCGTATAAATGTTTAGTTCAAATGTTCACAATTAATAATTTAATAATTCTTAAGTATTTCCCAAATACTTAGGACAGCTTGTAGATGAAAAAATTCTTTGTGTCAATTCATGGAAAAAAAACCCCAGAAAATGTTTTCTCTGTTGTCAAAGATCTTCATTTATGGATTGAAGTATGACTGGTATTTTACATTATGAACTTTGTATGCCTTATGTTGATCATTAAACTGGAACATCTTGGATAACTCCCTGGTATGGGAGTTGGTAGGATCCAAACTGAAAGTGAATGGGAAAAAAAGAATGAATGAGATTAGATGATGCATTTGCCAAACAAGAAAGGAATAACAGACAGTTTAACAACAATATGATTACTATTTTGATGGACTAAGAGTATATCATTTAGTTATTCACATTTCTTTCAAAAAAGACATAAAATGATCAATTAAGGGGATATATACTGCACTAGGAAATTGGTGTTTCTGAGGTAGGATGCTATTTTTCAACAGTTACACCTGCACAAAGAAATCTGGTGTTCTTAAAGCAGAGAAAGAAAGTTTTTGCAAAAGTTCCTGCATTTTCAGTACAAGTTTAGCAATTAGAGAAAAAAATGGAAGGAGCAGCTGGTAGAGGGTGTAAGAGGAATATCAGCAGTGCCAAGGTTTTCCCGGCTTCTCATCTCAATAACCTGTGGTCTTCCTCTCCCTCACCAAACGGTGTTACTCACCAAAGCAAGTTGTGAAATTTAGAAGGAAAAAACCAAAAAGGTAATGTCAGGAAGCCCTGACAGCAAAAGAAGAGTTGAAGAAATAGCTAGGTAAGTCTCTACCGTTGTAATTAGGGGAGCAGAGGAACAATATAGTAATTAAACAGTCTGCCTTTCTACTGTGTTTCAGCCCACTTCATGGCATCAGCATTTGTTTTGCTATGGAGTAGAGGTGAGAGGGACTTCTGCTGAATTATGGTGCTACCGCTTTAAGTCCCAAAGAGATAAGTATATTCATGCTCTAAATAAATATTTAAATTGATTCCAGTTTCTGGTTTATTCAAACAGCCACCAGTTTTCCCCAGTCCTGCCACAAACACATTATCTACTCACAGTATACAGTAGGGTCACCTGGCATTCAAAAATACTATACTGAAAAAAATGTAAGCAGTATCAAAATCTAGTAATTTCTTATGTCTTAAGAAAAACCTCCCTCTTCTACTAGTTGCTGCTAAGTTACTCAAATAAAATCATTTTAAGCACCCCCATGATTACTATATAGATGTCTTTCCAGCCATGTGAGCTTCTGCACTAAGTAATTATATTCAATACTAACAATAGAACAAGTATTCTTAGAGCTTATTTGAAGCTTGCCTACAATTTTTACCTCGTCCCTGTCTCTCTTTATCCAAATTTCCTACTAATTTGTTTTTTTTTTCTGGATACAACAGCCAGATAAAATAAATTGCTGTAAGACCACAGAGGTTGAAAAGGCATTTTTGAATGGTGCAGGGAAATCAAAACACAGAAGAGGGTGGAAACCACCTATCACCCATGGTCACCATCAATAGGAGCAGCAGTTGGTGTACTGCCCTCCTCTCTGCAGACACCTGGGAACAGCCCTGTGCCAGCCTCCACCAGTAAGACTGGCAGCTACCTAACTCATAGCTGATTGCTGACAGCAGCTGCCACACTTGGACTCTCAAAACCATGACCTGAAAATAATTTGTTTCTAATGTATAAACGACAGGACTTTCAGAAAGCAGTTCTAATAGCATTTTCTACAGACAGCTAAGGAAATTCCATCTTCCATACTGTCCCAACTTACTGTTGATTTTGCAAACTGATTTTCAGTTCCTGGAGATCTATCTTGGGCATCAGGTCAGCTCTCTCAAGTACAGGTAACCAAGGACAAAGGACATAATGAATATTTGGTACAAAAAGCTGCAACTTTTTTGTTGTTGTTGTTTTTTTTTTAAACTGGCCATTTTCCAACTGGCCTAGCTTTGCAACATCTCACAGGAGGAACAATCAAACATAGAAAACACATTGGCTTTTTGGTTTTTTTACTTCTTAATTTAAAACTTGCTTTGGTGAGTAACATCAGCACATCCAAATCATGCTTCTATAAGCAAACAGCTCAAACATGGATCTGCCACCAACTGACACCAAAGTTGCAAAGCAAATGAAAAAATACTTCCAGAAGGACTCCTTGTCTGGGAGAGGAATTGGCACTTCATTTCCCACACATGCTGCAAACTAAACAGCAAGTATTAGCCTCAGAATTTGCATTGAAGACCCATATGATCCTTTAGCCTGATGGACTTTCCATATACATTCATAAGTCAAATTTTTCTTTCTTAAAAAGTGACTCCCAGCTTAAAACCTACAAGTCTGAAAATGCCCTGAGTACCCTGTTCCAGCCCGCTAGCTCCCAGTAGAAGTGTTGCTTTCACATGCCGAGCGGGGCAGACTGAAGCTCACAGCAAAAAAGGCACCATAACAAAAAGCAGAAACCCAGAACTCCCATTCACAGCATCAGGCAGCAAGGTTCTGTATGCTATCTCCCATCACGTTCAGCTTTTGAATAGGCTTGGTCTTGAAACCTCATAGAGACATGAATGATCGTGGCTAATACAAAAGTAGAGAAAATATTCACATGTAGAGGGAATTGCAAGCTCAAGCTGATTATTTACCAGAGTACACAGCTGGTAACAAATCCAGTCATTTTTACATTCATGAGTAATGCCCTTAGGCACCAGGCCTGCTGTTATTAATTTTTAAAAAATTTTTCATAGACTCAGTTTATTTTTTTGGATAGCTTAGCTTTTTAGACTAATTAAATAATAAAAATGTTCTGTTTGCAAAATTGCAGCATATTTGTCTCACACAATGCAAAGAACCAGATGGGTATTTGTGGCAGTTTGAGCTACATTAGAAATCCAAAAATCTCCAGGGAACGCTGCCCTGGCACCCAGTCACCTCTGAGCCCCTCCCAGCCTCTCAGGGGGGCCAATTTCAAACTATGACAGTATTTGTTTGGCTGCTGAAGGGTCTGTTTGTTGTCTTGCTCTCGCTTAAAAAACTGTTAACATTTGGGGCACAGTTTTTTGAGCCCCAATTTGCACAAGTAGTCTTTTCAGACTGCAAGTCTTTGAAATACCCTCTGCACAGAGCTAACTGCTCTCTTGCAGGAGTCTGTGGACAGCTCTTAGTGCTTGGCTCTCTTGAGAATCAGACCATTTACTTAACTTTCAAAGATATAGAACTGGAAGATTTGTTTTTCTAAAATGCTAGGTTAATCAAATAAAAGAGAGAAAAACTTTAAACTAGATTTGAAGGGGGAACGGGTTGAAACCAGGTTCTCCAGAGATGAGCCTAAGGGTGGAAAGCCTGAGTTAAGGGTGAAATCAGCAGCCCAGCTGAAGTGCATGTACACCAATGCATGCAGTACGGGTAACAAACAAGAGGAGCTCAAACCAATCGTGCAGCAGGAAAGCTATGATATAGTTGCCATCACGGAAACGTAGTGGGATGACTGGCATGCCGGGTCCTACACTTTGGCCACAACAACCCCCTGCAGCGCTACAGGCTGGGGACAGAGTGGCTGGAGAGCAGCCAGGTAGAAAGGGACCTGGGAGTTTGGATTGATAGGAAGCTGAACATGAGCCAGCAGTGTGCCCAGGTGGCCAAGAAGGCCAATGGCATCCTGGCCTGTATCAGGAACAGTGTGGCCAACAGGACCAGGGCAGTGATTCCTCCCCTGTACTCAGCACTGGTGAGGTCACACCTGGAGTACTGTGTCCAGCTCTGGGCCCCTCAGTTCAGGAAGGACACTGAGGTGCTGGAGCAGGTCCAGAGAAGAGCAACAAGGCTGGTGAAAGGACTCGAGCACAAGTCCTATGAGGAGAGGCTGAGGGAGCTGGGGTTGTTCAGCCTGGAGAAGAGGATGCTCAGGGGAGACCTCATCACTCTCTACAACTCCCTGAAAGGAGGTTGGAGCCAGGTGGGGGTCGGTCTCTTCTCCCAGGCAACCAGCAGCAGGACAAGAGGGCATGGTCTTAAGCTGTGCCAGGGGAGGTTTAGGTTGGATATTAGGAAGAAATTCTTTACAGGGAGGGTAAAAAGACATTGGAATGGGCTTCCCAGGGAAGTGGTGGCTGCACCATCCCTGGAGGTTTTTAAGATGAGACTGGATGCAGCACTTAGTACCATGGTCTAGTAACCATGGCAGTGTTGGATCCAGGGTTGGACTTGATGGTCTCGGAGGTCTTTTCCAACCCGGTTGATGCTATGATTCTACAAAAACTTTGTTGATTTCAAAGCTATTTATAAACATATATCCACTTGTTCTTCAATCTATAGTTTTCACAGTGCTAAAATACCAGTGCATTGACAGAAAAAAAAAATGCAATGATGTGATGTTGCTACCTGTGCTGGAAGTACAAAAGAAAATTAGTATTTTCAAATCAGTGTTTGGTATCTGGCATTTGTTGACCAGAGAATCATAAAAAAATCTTACTCCTGAGGAAGGATGGGAATGCTTCATTGACAGTATGCTACAGGCAAGTGTGCATAAGAAAATATGAATAGATGAGATACCCTGTTTCCAATAACTTGTGTTAACCACATTTTTTAAAAGATATCAAAGAATTACTGCAATCTCATAAAATGATGCCATAGAAAGATATACTGCTTTTGTTCCTAGCATTAATTGACCTTAAAGAGGTATTTGACTCAGTCCCAAAGGAACTGAATATCTTGAATTGTTTAATGGGTTTATCGTCATAAAGAAAACATGAGACAGAAAAGTTTCCAGCCTTACCCTACTAAATGCACACAACCTCAGTGATACCGTTGTGGTCACCCTAGAAGACTACGGGCAGTCCAGAAACATCTACTATGAAGACCTGTCCATGCAGCTTTCTCAAATTTATCACTTTCAACCTGTAGATCTAGGAGAATGAAAATAAGAATACTCAGAAAAGTAAAAAAATTCAAGGTTGTGATGCTAATAGCTCACCCACCACAAGAGTTAGTCACAGGCCCACCAATAGAGGTAAAGCATGTAATCTCAGTTGTAGTGTTATCAAAGTGCTAATAAACCAGTAAGCTTGATCTCACTAGAAAGAATTAGTTAATTATCTGAAATTAACTAAATTTATTTGTGCTTCTGTGTTCAAATAATCCACAGGAACACATGTATTTGTACGTGTGTGTTTGTAAGACTCCACTTGCATTTTAGGTGGTTGTCCTTCAAAAACTGTCATTTATTGAGCATTTTTCTTCAGCTGGAACCAGTATATTTCCTGAGAAGCTAGGTGGTTTCTTTGGGAGCATACTGCATGTCAGGGCTGCAGTTGGTGTCAGGACTTGCAGCTACCACCCACAAGTTTGCAGAGAAGTTTTGTCCATATACATTTCAACTGCGTTCCTTCTGCTTCTTCTGATTGTCCAGTCACTGCTGGGTTCAGCTATAGTTTGAAGGATCAGTATCAGTGACAAAATTAGCACACGGTGTTAATGAGTTTGTTACACAGAGGTATGTTTGACAGTTAATTTGGTGTGATCATTGAACATTTAAATGAAATGTAGATTAGACCCACAAACACTAAGAAATAAATGGCACAAAATCAAGGCTTAGACAAGTGCTTAAATGCAAGATGAAAGACTGCCAGCAAATTTGATAGGATCTCTGTTTCCCAAGTTTTGTTTGTGCATGTAACTGTGCGGATCCCTGCTAGACATTTAGATTGGGAAACAGATTAAAATCTGGATTTGTCTGCTTTGGGTACCCCAGTATCTGCCTTTTATAATCATTACCTCATCAGTCTGCAGCTGTACTTTGCAAGAAAAGTGATATCCAATGTCTCAATTTTATAGGTACACACAAAGCTAAGTACAAACTAAATATTTCTGAAAAGCTCACAGTACATTGCCAACAGAACTCATCAATACTGGTATGTCCATCTTTTCTTTTTGTTATTTTAATGAAATTCTTATTTCACAAGGTATACTCCAGTAAAGAAATCTCCAATATTCTTTTCTAGACTCTAGTTCAGAAAACAGGAACATAGAGAAGATCCCTATTTTATTATCTCTCTGTTTTCTTTGGGTGTTGCCCCTCCATTTGATGACACATCAGGATTAACATCTTGGAAAAAAGGATCAAAAAGAAGGAAAAGACATATTTTGTATTGCTCAATATTTTCCCTGTATTCTGCAGTCTAATAGCTCTTCAGAAGTAGTAAATTAGCCTGCAGCACTGATTTTTCCCAAGACACCTCTATTACTTTGAATTTGCATCCTTATCATGTATATTATATATGTCTGCGTCACTGTGCCTGAATTAGACTACACATTCCTTGCAACAGAATACCTTATCCTGTTCACAGCACTGTGTTCCATTTTGATGTTTAAGTAATAAGCAAAATCAACCAAAATGCTTAATGCAAGACTGACTACGGGTCTAAGAGCTTCTAGACAGAAGTTGATAAGCAGCACAGCCTAAAGGTTCACAGCTGAAGACTTATAAAAGTAGCCCCACAGACTTCGGATAATCATTTCTTTCATAAATGCGCATCATGGGAGCTCTACTACTGAGGGAGAAGAGTTCTTCCTAAAATAACTTTCTGCATAGAAATGCTTATTCTGAGTTCCTACTAATTAACTACTGTCTCCTCATTTTTCTGGCGCTCTGCAAGGCTGGTTGGGTGGAAGGGGCCACATTCCACCTTGGGGTTCATTTTCAGAGGAAAAAGGATACCCCTTTTGTCTCTCACTCAGGAGTTTGTTGGGTTGGCATTTTCAGCTCAGTGCAAGGTAGCAGGAAATAAAAAATCCCAGGGCTAAGACTCCAGGTAAAAGGAGTCCTGCCAGCTAATGCAAATATAGGACAGTTCATAAGAGCTATTCTCTGTTATTTGTTCTCCTTTCCTATCTTGATTATTACACTTCTGACAACACTAAGAACTGCTGGCTTGAAGCCACTGGATCAATAACAGGGGTTTGGCTCATTTTAAATCCATTAAATGGACAATGTGCAGGACTCACTGAGAAAAAAGCATCAACAGTGCCAACAGCATAAAACAATTTCTACATGTCCTGGATCACTTCAACATATTAGCAATTTTCCAAGTTCTGACAATGAATGTCACATGGGATAATAGACCTTGTCCTTCAGGGAAATTAACTAATCACCTCAAAGAGTTAAAAAAGAGGTTTATTTTCTCAAGTATCACCATAGTATGATGTTAACCATACTATGTATTACATAACCATATGTAGTGGGTTTCTGTGGCTGGGTTTTGGTAGCAGGGGTGGGGCTACAGGGGTGGCTTCTGTTAGAAGCTGCTGGAAGCTTCCCCTGTTCCGTGGAGCCAATGCCAGCTGGCTCCAGGAGACTTCCTGCCACTGGCCAAGGCCGAGCCAATTAGGAGTAACAGTAATGCCTCTGTGATAACATATTTAAGAAAAAAGAATTTTATGCATGCTGCAGTACTTATGGAGCAAGCACAAGCTTTATTACATGCAAGTGACTCCTTGCACCTCACTACACATAGAGGAACCAGGAAATGAATTAGGCAGGAGGGTGGATTCTCATTTCCCAGCAATGTTTCCTGCTCTCTTCACCTGCTCCTGTGGTTTCCCTTCTTGGAACTGAGCAGAGCATAGGGATGGGAGAAGGTGCTATGTCAGCCAGACACAGCAGTTGTTTCAATGACAGCAATCCTTTCAAAATGGAGATCAGAGCTTAATCAACAAATAGCTAGTGACCTGGAAAGGCAGGTAATTTAGTGCTTGGCTGCAAGATGAACACTTAATTGAAGCCTTATCAAGTGCTTGCAGAATTTAGTCCCAGAGCTTATAAGTAGGCTCAAATGCCCCACGAAGCAAAAGGGATAGTTGTTATCTTACACCACCCAAAACAGTTGACTTGCAAATCCAGATGGAAATAGATGGGCCTTCCTCATGCTTTATTTCTCCCTCCCTCTTGTCAGTAATTTCCAGTGATATCAAAGCTATCGCAGACTAAGCACTGCTGTATAAGCACTAAAGCTCAAGTTCATTGAGATGATGTTCTAGAATCATGCCAATATTCAGACAGCTCTTGAGTTCTTGGTTTAGACATGGTGGAGCAGAATTAAAAACACCAGTCTGTTTCTCATCTACCACTAGAAAGGTGACCTCCAGCCTTGGGCAGGCTACAACCAAACAGTGAGAAAAATAATAATCCAGGAACGAGTGGACGTGTGCCCATAACCAGTTGACATGTACTCATAGGTGTTACCTACTCTGTTAGGTCTACTCACTTTTGTGGACTGGCTTAGAAAACTGGTCTTTGCACTGTGAATGCTACCATAATGTCTCCAACCATCTTTATCTCTAGGGCAACACATTAAAACATCCAAACCAGTAAAAGTAGGAGGATAAAAATCACAGACCATTTTTCCTGAGCTTCAGCACAGTTTTTTTCCATAACTAAATGTTGGGGGAAAAAGATTTAAACATAACTGCTCATAACTCCCTTTTCTTGCTGCCCTATCAATGTTTGACATGAGAGGAATCATTTCCCAGAGGAGAAGCCTTATTTGGAAATTTCGAAAGTGTTTCTTTGCTGGTCAGCAAGGTTTCGGAAATATGAATGCAATAACCATCAACTCTTACCCAAAAATGAAGTTTATCATATCTGTTATACTCAACAAGAAGCTGGAAATGTGCTCCTTTGTTTTGCTCACCCTTTTAAGCATACGAAGAGAAATCAGCTAGCAGTCAGCTGTGCCATATTCCAACTGATTTTATTTTTTGTGTGTGCACGCACTGATAAGAGTCATGATGTTAATTTTTTAGTTGACTTTGAGAAATTAATAAGAAATGTTTTGAATTAGCCCCTACGGTAGCAGCACTCTCCTGTGGAATAAACCCCTTCATCAGTGCTGTCAACTAACAGAAATGTCAGGCTTTGCAATGGTCCTCAGTAGAACAAGCATAAATCCACAGTGTCAATTCTTTCCCCTCTACATCATCTGAAAAGTACAAATAGGACATAACTTGGCCCTCGCTGCCAAGCAGAGGTCAGCAGCAACGGTGAGGAACACTCAGCAGGCAGGAAAGTAGCCAGTGCTATGCCCTGCACAGACTGGGCAAAGGCAATGGGCTAAAGCAGAAGGCACAAATCCTTGCAACCTTGCAGTTTGCTGGTGCTGATGAAGCAGAGACATCTGCTACGTCAAGTATCAAGATGGTAGTACAAGAACTGGAAACTGTTGCTCTGACTGTTTTTACCCTTCTTCCAAGCCAAAAACAGAATTTGAGAAAATCTCAACCAATACTTTGAATACTTCTCCTTATAAAAATGTGAGTCCATTCACACTTTAGCAATAGGCTTCAGCTCTAAAAGACATTTTTGCTTGCTCATGCCAGTGGACATATCCTTCAGAATACAAAAGTATGACAAAGACAGAGCCTTCGTCAGCAAGAATAGGATAGTGATGGAGATGTTAGCAACAATATGGATATAAACAGCACCTGACTGAGTGAACTTGTCAGAATAGCTCAGACATTAAGTTGAAAGTCAAACCAAACCCACATTTTCTGGAGGTTTGTTAGTTTTAAGACATCAGGGAAACCTTATGGCTTTTACTCAGGGTTCTCTCAAATGTGTATTTTTGTATCAGTGGATGAGACACTACACTCCGGCTCTTCTGAAACTTCTGCTGCTGTTGCAAAATACACAGTCAATTTAGTTTACCACACTGGCTTAGAGATAAGCCTGCTGATCTGAAAAAGTGACCTTCAATTTATTTTTATCAGAAGCTCAGGAAGTTCTTGGATGTCATTGGTGTGACAGCACGGCAGACCATTTCTCTAACTCACTTGCAAACGTAAGTTAAAATGCACTAAAAGTGAAGTGATAAACTCCAGTTTCAAGTCAAGGATTGTACTCAGCACAGCATACAGTGCTGAATCTGCACACTGCATATTGCTTCATCACCAGTGACCTTCTTCAGATTCTCATTCCCATAGCTCACTGCAGATGCTAAACTCTGATCAGGTGAATTCATTTCAGGTAATTAAATAATAATTAAATTAAACAAACTTCTGCTATTTCCCCCTCGATGTAGAACCAAAGTACATTGCAATACAAATTTACACTTTTGAATTTTTAACAAATATCCTCTGTTTCCAAACTTTGGCTGATCCATCTTTCAAACCTCTCCCACAAGACAAACTTTATTGTACACACAAGAAGATAAGACATGAAAGGCTGCCTATGCTTTAGTTATCAGTGTGGGTCAGCACAAGATGAACATGAAAAGCTGCATCTCACCTATATGTGCTGCTCATTCCTATATGGATCTGGTGCAGCTACAGTAATGGCTGTTACTGAGCTTAATCAGCAAAGTAGTAGGCAAGGCCCAAGTGATATGAACAAAACTCAAAATGCAAAATATTGGCAGAATCAGACAAAAGGTTCCCATACTCCAGATATACTATGCTGAGATCAGCCTACTACCTCATTTTCTGTTTCTCTCCAGAAAAAAATATTTTAAATAAAGGAGCAGTTAAATAATTAAAAAAAGCCTCAGTGATTCACTACAGTTCCAAATACTGATCTCACTGTAATGTGAAACTGATCTAAAGAAATCTACCAACAGTGCATTTGGTTGAAAATATTTGCTTTCTATTAAAGTAGCCCAAGGAAGCCCCTATTTAAAATTTATGGATCTTCCTGTATCTACAGAAATATTAGGATGGTTTTGTCATAATGCTGCTACTAACACGGTTTCATGCTGTTTGGTATAACTGTGGTATTAGTGAAGTTTTGTCCAAGTTGATGATGAAACAAACAGAAATGTAGACTGTCTCTGTGTTCATTATCTCTGGATAACAGAACTCAAATAAATTCTCTCAATATAACACAAGTTAATCAAAGTGGACAGAACTCCACCAAGCCAGTGCTTTTTCCCCCTAGTCTGCAGGCTGTGTAGAGTCCCTGCAGCTCCTCTGGATTTGGGTTTCAAGAGTAGGGTAAGGAGTCTGGTTGGTTTGCGCTACAGCTTTTTAGAAGCAAGCACACACTGCAGGCTCTATTGGAAGCTGATTCAAATCAGATAAGATTCTTGCTACACTTAGGATGAATTCCTGAAAAAGAGACTATTTACTGAACCAGTTGTTGGATCCCACTGACCAGACTCATGGATCGTTCCATGTATCACATCCTAATGGGTATAGGATCCCCCTCTAAAATCCCAGACACATCTCACATGGAGCTTCATTAAGCAGTTCAAACATTCTTTCACTGCTACCTGTATTTCTTGCCTAAATCTAATATTTTGTTTTCTCTTTCTTTGGAAAGTTGCAAACCAACATCATATACATGGGAAATTTGTTTCAAAATTATCACCCCAAATTATTTCTTAAAGTCAATGAGAGAAGTTTGAAAAAAAGCAGTTTTCATCAGAAGTGCTTTGTGAAATGTTAGAGGACTACAACTCACCTAATCTAGATTTTCAAAAACATTAATTTAAACAATTTTAAGACTCTTTGTCTTGAAACTAGAACTCATATTTTATATTTCTTATACTATCTTGTTATGATTGTGATAAGGTCATGGTGTGGGATTTCAGTATTTTTAAAAACTATAGCTGTCTTCCACTTCTCTCGCTTGTTTTAGTTTATTCACTGCATAAGCAGATGCATAAAAATTTGTGTCTTCTGCAGACACTTTAAGATGTTTGCGGGAAGAAAATGTTTTTTGTTTATTGGTTTTATCACAGTTTTTTAGTGTCAGGTTTGCCCCTATGTGTTTATTTTTACACCTGACAGTACAAAAATGAAAATGCTAAATAAAGTGAGAGATACAATCCAAACCTTGTTTTGAATAATGTTGAATAATGGCTATGGGAAAAAAAATTTTTAAAAGCCTAGCTTCCTTGTGATGATACTTAAATTCTGTTCAAATTAATTTATGTTTGCACAGGAACAAATCAGCACTGAACCCAAGTCTGAATGGTGCTTTTTCACTTGCTAAGGTAGCTTCACCTGTGGGCTGTCAGCAACTGTTAGGACTGTCCCAACTAAGCATGGTCAGCATCAATATCTCTAGAGATGAACCACTTTCTTCTCAGTTTCATGCTATGGTAGAATCATCTTTTCTGTTTGTTTCTGACTTCCTCACAGACCCTACTGTTACAAGGTCACACATGTAACCACGGCAAGAAACACTCCCCACTTCAATCCTGAATTAAGCGTTGCCCCATTTTAATCTCCTGGAAGCTGCAACAAGAACAATTATGGGCTAAATCAGATCATCTCTGAACATAAACACCTGAGGTGTGTGCAGTAAAAGTGTGCTGACTTAAGCCCACTGAAGCTGTGTCCCTTTTAGCTGTGAAAGTGCCCAAGAGCTAGGACTGGATGAAAAATTTTAAGATTAGTTTTCTTAAGGAATCTGGAAGCACACAGGTTTTGGTCCATAGGAAACAGAATAACTGCTCTTCTCCGTTAAAATTCATAGCATAGGTTCCACACCATGATACAGAGGACAACTGAATGAAGTTAGCAGTGTGTGAACAAAATTGTCAAGGTCTTTATCTCCAATGACCAACACATACACATCCAGGGATTCAGCTAGCTAGAATAAAGGAGCTCTTTCTGTCTGCAAGTGAATGTCTCGCAATAAAAATTAATTGTCAAATTAATTGTCATTAATTCAGGGCAACTTCTATCTAATGATCCTGAAATAAGACTAATAAAGTAAAAGAGCATCTAATTTTTTCTTTTCTTAGATGATCATTCCATAAACTTTAAGCAAGGAATTGTTAATTTCTAGTAATCTAGCCTTCAAACTCGATGTAGAATTTAGAACCCATAAAATCCATAGGTCTTCTGTGATCACAGTGTGAAGATTTAGACCATTTATTTGACTGTAATTACCTAATTATTTTTCTGCACTGACTTGAGTTTGGTTCTGAAAGAGAAAAACATACCTCAAGGAAAAGCTAGAGCTTTACAGTAGTGAAAAAATGCAAGTTTCATTAAACTACATCCAATCCTCATTCACACTTCTGCAACTTTTCTGTGCAAATGTTGTGTTAAAACATGCTTCCTAACCTAGTTCATTGTTTTCTACTTTCATTTCCCCTTTAAAATAAAACATGTTTCTTTCTAAAGAAGAGAAGGGGGAAAAAAACCTCCCCACTGTCCCTTTATTTTTTAACCCTGAGGAATATAAAAGTCTATTTAAACACAAAAAAGCACAGTCCTGAATTTTGTAGCCTCATACACTATCTCCACAGCAGGTAACTGCTCCATGCAGACTATGATTGCATGGGTGAGAAAGTGTCCTGCCTCTAGGGCTGTCCAGGTGACTGAGTTGCTCCTTATACCAGGAGGAGTCCTAGAGTCTTCAGGAAGCTGGACTGACCTATGGAGTGAGACTAAATCATCACCATGAATAACTGCTAGCTAACAACCCCTCTTAGTTACCCTCTCAGTGTGGGCAAGAGAAAAAAACCAATTCTGCCTGTTTCCCATATACCTGATTTCTTGAACATCCTCATGAAGACCCAGCAGCAAGTTCCATATATCTGTGCTGCTCAGAAACTGCAAACTGTGCTGAGAGAATTCTTAACCCTGCTGCTCCTTGTTCACACTTCCACTTGTTACTGCCATTCACTTCTCCTGCATTAGCAGCAGCATTCCTCTTCAAATACCAGAAATCAGAATTAGTAAAAAAATTGCATAAAATTAGGAGATGTTTCATGTCTCAGCTCCACAAAGAATTTCTACTTAAGCCGAACGTCAATCATCAAATCCAGACATAGAGTGGTTTGATCCCTGTCCCCACTGCACAGGCTACTGTGCTGACCTTGGTATTATATGGGACTTTCAGCAAGGAATGTCAGAACTTTGACATTACCCAAAACAGACTAAAAAATATTAGGAGCTTAGAGATCTGCACAGGGAACAAAACTTTATTTGGTTCCCAACAAGATTTAGTAGGCCAGAATCCCAGATGCTAGACATCACATGCTTGCACAAAAATCAAAAATCTCCTCTCAATTCTTACTATCTTTGTATGAAGCAGACAAATTAAGCAGAAGTGTGAAACTAGGGTGCTTTTAATGTGACAAGTAGGAACTGGACAAACCTCATTTGCTCTCACTCATTCCCTGCTACTGTTATTTGTAGAGATCATTTAGTAAAACTTTCACAATAATATGTTGTGATTTATAAAAACTGATATCAGTCCATTAAGGAAGATATGACTAAAATCAAAAATATTGCACCGGACTAGGCTTTGAATTTTTAAAAATTTTTTTTGGTCAATTTATTCTAAAATCAACTGGACGGGTATCACTGTTATGCTGCAAATTCCAGCTAATGGGATGTTGTTGAATACAGATAAGCAACAGCTTCTGCCATAGCTAGGCACTACTTTTGCAAGAGCAGAATGAAAATGCATTTTTACTTACAGTTGATTTCCTGAAAAACTGCAGTGCTGGACTCTGTATCACTTTTTCAAAGATTTTCAATTACATCAATTCCTACTGATACAAGATCAGAAGATCTGCAATGTCTCTTGCAGAACTCCATTTACTGAAAGCACCTATCTCTGAATTATTTTATCGCCCATGTAGTCTGAGCTTGCTCAGCAAAATGGCAACACTAAGCCCAGAGGATTAACACTGTACCAAAGTGCTCAGCATCTGACAGTTAGCAGGGTATACTATTAGTGGAATGACAGGCTTTTCATAAGAAAAGAAAGGAAAAACTTTTCCAGACTTTCACAAAGCATGAAATTCAACACAAAAGTGGCCCTTTGCTTAGTTATTGAAGGTTGCAAACCTGGTTTGTTCTAGATCACTTAATAAGTGCCTGCTTATGCTGAAAGGCAATGGTGTGGGAAAACAAGCATTTTATGCATCCTTTAATGGAAATCAATAAGTCTCTTATTTCCTTGACACAGAATTGGGTGTTTGCTTCCTTAAAACTGCCATATAGGTAGGTAAACCTACCATCTTGCTCTCCCTGCTTCTATTTATGCAATTGGCTCCCTCCACCTTCTGAACATCAGTATTTTTAGCATGCAATTGTAAGTGTGATTAAATGTAAAAACATTTAAATGATGCATTCAAATTACACTTTTAAGTGATAAACAATGGTTGAAGAAATATCCCTAATACTGTTTCCTGAGCTCTGCAATTCTCTTTGGCTTCAGATTATATTAAGTCCATGATATTTCCACTGTTGCATCCATTCAAAAGAAATTATTGTAAAGTACGAAAAATTAATTCATGGTTTTCCTTCAGCTGAAGTCACAGTAAGGTGTATACTGAAGCCCAACAGAGAGACAGGGTCAGGCACTTTCCTGGGATTATGTATTAAAAGCAATTCTTGTTCTTTCCCTGGGACAGCAAAATGCAGGTGACAAACTACCACAAAGCCACAGGCATTGTAGGGTGCCATTCTGTGACATCTTCCTGCTAAATCCTCCAGTAGCATTTAGTGGGCATTGCTGATTGAAAATCTACATTCCTATAACCTTAACTCACTGGTCAGATGCTGGCAAAGTTTCTGGAACAAGACACATCAGCAAAGTATTAGTTGCTTTATTCATGACACTTAGGATAGAATAAGATTTTTGAATTTTTTTTTACTTGATCACTTGCAATTTTACTATTTGTATTAAGTCTTTTACTAAAAACTATGTTAATGAGGTGGAATGAAAACACTTTCACAATTTAATTGGATTTACTTATAACACCGAAACTGTAAAGATGGATTTTGTGCTCGCATAATAGCTAATCAACATTGATTTTTCTTTTTAAAAAGCAGCTTTAAAGTATTAACCACATCAGTGAATATGCTATAAAATCACTAGCCACACACATACAAACACAGCTGCCTCAAAATTTGAAATGCCATTTCTTTCTTGGGACATCTGTTCTGGTAAATTTAAAAGCAACTTTGCTGGAAATTCAGAGGGAGAACATTAAATGTTTCAGGCTACTTTGGAAAATCTTGGCTACAGAAAAGCACTAGTCAATTTTGAAGTTGTGTGCTATCAATATCTATCCATCTATCTATGACAGATAGTTATTACTGTAAAAAAAAAAGATTACCTAAAGTTATAGGCTGCCTAATCTTTTTTTTTCTCAGCAATAGATGTGGTGCTTTTCTTCCCTGCATTTGCCCCTTTTATAGCTCAATGGGGTCACTGTGATGGTAGAGGAGATCTGCTCTCCTGGGTTCCCATGGCTAGCAGTTACACCACATGATGAAGAAGGACCAATTACCCTAATGGCAAGATAGAAAGGTCTGTGGAGGTAGAAGACACTTTGTTCCACTAAACTACCCTCCACAGATTAGGGAGCTTTATAGCAAAAGATGCACTTTCCCCTTCTGGATGGTCTACCAGCCCTGGAATGACAGGTGTGGCTACCAAGCTGACTCCCCACTATGCTCAAGACCAGGAAGAAGAAAATTGAACCTCTCAAATAGCTGTCCTACATATACAGCCAATGTTTTTGTCAATATCAGAGGATGAAAATTCTGGATTTTATATAGTCTTTTAAAATATTTGGGTGTTGCCATACAATACAACTATATCTGAAGGCTGTTGAGTTTGCAGTATCAAGTGTCTAAGAAGTGCTAGGATTAAGGCTGCATCTGTGAAATACGCTCAGCACTTCTGTGCTTATGCAATATGATATGGGTTTTAACTCCAGACCACACAGAATTTTTCATCCTCAGTGTGCACTTAGGGTGGACACTTCTGCAATAGGAATCAGCTCCACCTGGCATCTGCTCCACCTCCATGCACAGGGAAAACTGTACAGATACACAGTTTGAAACTGCATGAAGACAAATGCTGGTATCAGGTTCAAAGAATTTCATTTTTAATTTAAGGTTGATTGCATGCCCACCTCTGCCTTCAGTGCTGCTAAGGAAGTGACTTCAGTGGGTGTATGTCACTGTCCAAGCACCCAGAAGAGAACACCTGATTAATCAAAGTTATGGCATTCAAAGATGCAGTCAGTGTCCACTGAGGTTTATTTTGGTTATATGAAATTCTATAATGTACTAAAGATATGGAAAAAAATCATGCCCTTGACGTTTCACATTCAGGATCCTAAGCTAATAAGTGTTTCTCCCTTTCATACCAAAAATCTCAGCTCTTTATCTACAAAGTAATAAGAACAGACAATATTGGCGAGGGAAATAATATCATCTCAACTCACAGTTTCCATGAAGAATAATTATTTGCCATCTGGACATTAGCAGAAGTTGTGGTGATTGCCATAAAAATACAAATAACAAGAAGTACTTGTTTTGGTTTTTGTTTGGAGCCTGGTTTGGATCATAGACACTAACTATGAGACAGAATGAAATATTTCACAAGGAAAATAAAAAGAAACAAAGCTAATTCAGTGAAAACTGCATGTGAACATGTTAGCAAAGTCTCCAGGATAACACATAAATACAGGCAACCAAAATTCTGTCATTTAATAATTTTTAAATGCTCAAAACTTCATCCTCCCATGGCTTTCAATAAAATCAAACTAGCAGTGCTAATACCCAAGAATGCAATGAAGTACTCACAGAGCCATACCAGAGTTTAAAACTGATTGACAGACTCACAGATGTTTCTAAAAATGCCATTCAAAAAAATGTAAGTACTAACAGTATGGCCTCAGAACATGTTTTTCCCCTGGAGTCTATACAGAAAAGAGAACATATGTTTGACAACAGTGAAGGAGAAACACCACATCAATTGCAAGTTACTTAGCCTGGAGTGTACTGCAATCAGAGCACATAAAAAACTAACCAGTCTTCATGGTATGTCCTGGAAAACAGACAACTGGGAATTTTTAGACAGTCAATGACAAGCTGCAATGTTATCAAAGCTATTTAGTAAGTATCCTGAATATTACTCCACATTTTGTAACAATATGATATTTTTTCTTTGTTAAAACTTCTCTGAGGACTTTTACCTGCATTAGAACCTAGAAGATTCAATGTTTTCTTCTTGACCTTATGTATTTGAATGTAGCTTACTGTAGCTAGTGTAGTATCAGAATTTCCGTTTCCCCTATACCATCACTGTGGGAAAAAAGGCTAGCCTGGGATGGGCAGGGTACTGGCTCAGGTTTCAAGAGTCCTGGGTTCAACCAAAATATACATTTCTGTATGATCTCGAGTGAGACACTTAAATATTTGACAATGAACAAGTTCCTGTGCTATAATTGCGATGCTATCACATGATAGCTGAAAGCACATAGTAGTTCCCAGACACATAAGTTTCTTTCATCACAACCTGATCCTGAGGCAAAATGTCAAAAAAAAAAAAAATCAGTGGATCTGTGCCACATCTCTCCTCTTCTCCCTCTTGAGACTGAAATGAAGTACATATCCTGAACCTCTCTTCCTCATTATCCCCCTTCTCAACATAACTTATGAGCAGAGATGATACGATTTAGCAGCGAATCTCAGACGAGGAGCATCAACATAAACACAGGCCTGTCATCCCTCCTCACTGCAACATATATTAAATTTCAATTTGATCAATGTACCTTAAGGACAGGAAACAAGATTATCATATTGACACCTGAGACCCCACTTCTGCATTGCAATGTCACCTTTAAACCCCCATTGCATTGTTTCACTAACAATTCATAGACAATTTTATTGCTATTGCAAAGAATGCTGACATGTGCAACAAGCACTGCTGGAGTACCACAGCTCAGTGATCTGAGCACACTTTTTCACAGATTAGGACTGAGTACCTGAGTGGGACACCTGGGCACAGAAAATAGCCTTGAGGAGCAGGTAAAGAACAGAAAGAGCAGAAAGAGAAATGCTGCATGGGGAATGGAACAGAGCCTGGAAGAGAATCAAAGGACAAGAGGTCCAGCCAGAAGCAGAAGTGCAGAATGGAGAATTGTAAGAAATAAGATCAGAGATAGAAGCTGAAAAATTAGAGGCAGAATTAAAACTGCAGAGAAAGAGTTACTTGAATGATGGTCTGATTGAGTTTTACAGAAAGCAACTGAATAATTTAGACCTAAATTTTGTCTCAAATATACTAGGTTGTGGTATGGCAACATAATGTACTAATCACAAAATGATTGAGTCACGTTGAGTTTTAGGTAAAAAAGAAAATAAAGCAGTATTTTTCCCATATAAGAATACATACATTTTTTTGGAGAACTGTTCCATCTGAAAACAGTGCAATGATAAGTTGCAGTAACAGCTTCACCATGGAACACTGAGTACTGATATAGACTTTACAAAACTTGTTTGCATTGTCAGAATTATACCGTAATGGATTAATCAGAACAGTTCAGAGTCTATTATTACTAGAAATGTAAACCAAGTAAAGTTCATGAAGCATGATGAAGTAGAAGGTTATCCAATCTTTTGTCAAGGCATTTCTACATCAAAAATTCTAGATTATAAAGGAAGATAAGGAAGTTCTGTTTATGGCTCAACAGCAATTTCAGTGTCACCAGCTAGAAAGAACTTCTTATGTTTAAGATGATCCTGTGGTCAACATAAAGAGACAGAGCAACACCCAGCATTATTAGCAACACCCAGCATCATATAAAACAAAAATAAGTTTATGGGTAGAAACTTGACTACCCCAAATTTAATTTAAATTGGATCAGGAATTTCCCTCAATCTAATTCTGGAAGTGTTTGTCCAAATGACAGGTTAGAAAAATCAAATGCTTGAGATGTTTCTATGGGAACAAAGGACAATAAGCAATTAAAAGAGGTAATTCTTTTCCTTCTCCTGAGGGCAGAGAAGCACTGAACTTAACTAATTTTCTCCTTCTCATCTAAAATAAAGAATTTTAGTGGCAATACTGTCAAAAACATTAAGCATAAACTGAAACAGTGTTGCCTGCATGAAACTGCACAGAGGTTGAAACAACTCAGATCAGTATCACCTGCCTAATTCCTCGTTATGTTCTTTGATCTCAGATTCCACAACTACAGAATATCCTATTTTCCTACCACATTAAGAAAAAGAGTGTTTATGCTAACAAGGCTGACATTTCACTTGGTTCTTAGGTTCCAGCCCTTTTGTCCTGCTAAACCTGTTTATCATTGCCTCCTATTCTCCATTTTTCCATGCACGCTGCCTAATATATTGGGACTACAGCCCAAGCTCTTAATTTAGAAAAGACAATATTTGCTTTTCCTGAGGCATTGAATCAGAGTAAGCAGTGCTCTGCCTAGATGAAACACAGCATAGGATAGCAAGTATTATGGTTAAAGCAAAACAAAACAAAAAGCAACAGCCCCCTCTCAACCAAAAAAAACCCAAACCAAACCAAACCAACCAAACCAAACCACCAAAAAAACAACCAACCAATCAAATGAATTTAAGAGGAAAACAAGTATGAAAAAAAACCAAAACCCAAGCAACAAACCTAACACAGATATTATCTCTATGAAGAACAAAGAATAACCAACAAAAGAAAACCAAAACTAAGAAAAAAGTGAAGGAAAATCAATATGTGAAAAGACAAAAAAGTACGTTAAGGGAAAACAGTGAAAGAGACAGTGACACGGAGCACAAACAAGAAAAGAACTTAATTGAGCCTGGAGGAGAGATGAACAACATGTAGAGAGGTTGCATATCTGCCAGGACACATGGACACAATGGACTTCACAAAGCTCTGGATTTCAGTTGACATTTTATAGAAAGTGATTCTCCCAGAAGTATCAAGCTCATTTAGAAAAAGTCTGGTGGTCTAATACATCATGTATAAAGTATTCTGCTCAATTTTAATGAAAAACTCTTCCGTCAAAAAATGGAAATATATCTCCTGGTGATCCAAGACAGCTAATCACTAGGTTAGCTTTTCTGTTTAGAAAACTGGCTCAAAGGAGATTCTGTCTTTCTTTTCTCAAGCGATTTTGTTAATTAACTTCCTCCTCCAAAAATGAAGGGAGGTAGAATCATTATTCTATATTTGAAGGCTGTAAGCACCATATAAAATAAAAAATTATTGTCAATACTGCAGGCTGCTATAACAAGAGCAAATAGAGTTAGTTAAAGAAGCTATTCTGAAATGGGCATCTATTTTAACAATCTCCCAGCAGTAGTTACATAAACCCTACAGATAAATTATACAGAAGTCTACTCTTTCTATCTTTCTATTAAACAGCGATAGGCTCCTAAAGAATATTTGGGACATCTCTCTTAGACATGTTTCAAATCACCCTCTAGAAGTGCAAACTTCTGGTATTCTACCTGTGCAGAGAGCATGAGGAGCCCATCTCCTACAATCAACATCAATACCTTCATAATCCTGGACTCTTAGAACACCCTTTCAGCCAGCATGATGTGTCTTTAATCCTGGCCATGTCTTTAATCCTGACTGGTGTCATCTGAATATCAACTGTTTGAAAAAGGTTCTTGTTATGATGCCAGATGTGTCTAATCTCACATAGATGACCTGATAGCTCAGGTCTTGACATGAAACAACAAAGAGGTAACACCAATACTCTTTTCAGGGAATGCATTCAGAATTAATTTGGTTTAGCTTTTAAAAATATTTATTTATGGGTAGTATGGGCTTTTTGAGGAACCGAGTTGTGCAAAAGTTTTGAACAGCCTGCCTTTGGACAATCAGATTGCAAATGCCCAGTCTGGAAATCTCTAAACTCATGTTCAAATTTCACCATCTGGTGGGAACTAGTCTTCTATCAGAGCTGGATTTGGAGGTCCACTTTGAGGTGTGCTTGATGTATCTCCTCATGAGGTGGTAAAGGGAAACTATTTTGAGAGACTGGTGTTGCAGCATTATTAGCATCTACATACAGCTCTTCGGAAAATGAGGTTTTTTCTGAAAACATTTTTTCAGATTTGTGTTCTCCTAGAGTAAAATCTATCCACATGAAGTAAGCTGTACACCATTAGCTTCCCTATTTGGGGATCTGATTGCAGCTTCAGTGATACTCATCCTGTTCAGTGTTGTTATTCATAAAGATTGAAACACTTGCTGCTGAAATTACCTGCTCCAATGCAAAGATCTCTTCCACTGGGATACTGAGAAAATAACCCATAATTCTTAACCAGATTATTATTTCCCTTTATACTGCAAACAGAATAATGTAAAGTTCTTGATTCTAATAATGTCACATTAGCAGAATGTGAACACTTAACCTTGGTTAGGTCAGTTTAGGATAGAGTTTTGCCTTCTTTATATCTTCCACCAGAAAAGACTACAAATGTTTCTACAATTGCAAGAAAATAAACATTTTGCCTTTGAAATGTTTCATTACATTTTATGTTCAGGTGCTAAAGAAAGACTGGTCCCTCAGGAACGCTTCAAACCTTCAATATTTCTTAAGGCAAGCAGGCCTAATGCTGTTCCACTGTTACCACGTTGAGTGTGGAACATATTTGTGACTGTTGTAGGAGAAAGTTCTTTAACATACCGAAGAACTCTTGCTTTATTGTCCAGTATTTCCTATGCAGAAATTATACAAGAGCAAATCTGCACAACATGAACTAAAATGCCAGTTTCCATGAGGAATCAGACAGATCTACACAAGCACTATGCAGTTGTATAAATACAGAAAATGCAATCCCCTCCTGAGATATGACAGGCGTAAAGGACAGCACACGCACAGCAGACGCAGGAGACACAAGACCCATATAACAATGCCTGAAAACTAATCCTTCCCCACAGATACAGAGAAAAAATGTAGCACACAAACACCTTGCCTAATGCTTTCCAAAAGCACTAAACTTGTGACAGATTATGTGCCCCAGTGTTCACACACAGGATTTCCAGACATCCACGAACTGTGAAAGTAGCAACTGGACTGAAGAGAGCTCACCTGCTAAAGTCTCAAGATGTATGGAGACAGATTGTTAAAATTTGCAATATTAGAGCTATAAAGTCCTGGACAAAATCATCCTGGACAAAATCTGCAGACAAAGTGAGATTCTGTGTTTAGGAACACCTTAAAAATTAGCTCTATGAATAACAGAGAAAGTCTAGAAGTTGCAGTCACCTTTGGATTATCCATATGTGCTCATTCATGGGTCAGTATGTAGGAAGAAAGCCAAGTAAAACCACAGTTAATATAACATGCAATATATGAATAGAATATGTATACTGTAACTTACAATTACATGTGCCTTGTTAAAATACAGGGTACCACATTACCTTTGAAAATATTTGTAAACTCTTTTCATAAAGAACTTTGAAAAAATGACTAGCCAGAGCACTGCCTGGTACTGATGACTTCAGCTCTGCATTGTGCATATCCCGGTATTGCTCTGCAGTCTGGGGCAGAGAGGGAAGTTGGGGCATGGCTAGTCTACTGCCTGCATTCTTCAGCCTGTATTGCTTTTGTCAGAAAGGATATGAGCAGATGGAAAGTATAAAATTATTGAAGCAGTATGGATAAATGAGCAAGCTTTCTGTAAAAACATACCCATTTATATTGACAATCTAGATGTATATGGTTGAACATTTGTGGAGCATAAAACTTCAAAGGACTTGCTTCTACAGACAAGTAGAGTGAAGAATGCATATTGAACATACACAGTCAAAAAAAAAAAAATGCAGTGACTTCATCAGACCATTGGGTGATATTGGTTGGCTAAGGAATAGAGCTTTTTTTTTTTCCCCTGCAGTTGTTTTCTATGCAGTCTTCAGCCATCCTGCAAAGGAATTAACATGACACTATGCTGTGAAACAAGGAAGCACTATGCATGCATTTCCTTTTAGGGCATTCATAGAATTCCCAAGAAGTGAACTGCATATCTACCTACTTGAATTTCGTGTAATTTGGGGAATTTCACTCCATCTCCCAAGGCTTTTACAGAGGATTGTATCTTTATTTTTCAAGCCCTTAGCCTGCAACAGGATGTGCTGGAAAGGATTTTAGATGCATAGACTTCTCAGTTGCAGTACACAGATGTCAGGTTCCAAATGTAAGCATCCCATTGCAAGTTCATGCAGTTTAAACCAGAGAAAATACTTCAGGATCTTTTTCCTCCCTTCCTTTAGCCTCAAGGTTATTGAGAAAGCACATTACATTATGCACTTCGGCTTCTAAAATTTTATTGGAAAAGACAGACATGATTATGTGTTTAGGTTAAAAATTAGCCTTTGCTAGATAATCTTACTTAAACATTAGTAATTTTTAAGTGAAAACAGTACTTTTGAGTAAATGTGATTTAAGAATGTAGATTACTTTAAGGTACAGGAATAGCTGATTTTACAATAATATTTATAAAAATGAAAAGATGTTGTCTGATACTTAACTCTGTGATCTTCAGAATTATTTAGGTTGTGCATATATTTCGAAAACCCTCTTGTTTTTTAAATTTACAATCATTTTATATGGAACAAAATAAACAGTTCCAAGTGCAATGCACACACACGATTACTTGCTACATTTAATCAAGAAAAGCCTAAGTCCAGTTTCTCCAAGGCAATGTCACAACCTTCAAGGACTCAGGACTGCTTCCCCATGTGTGTTACCAAGAACCCTGTCGGTCTCCTTCCACAGCAAAAAGTTTCTTTGCTGCTGTCATTATGTGAGCACTCACTAAAGCTGGAAGAGAATGAACTCAGGCACCTTTGTGACTGATTTAAAAAAAATAAATTACACATACACCTGACATAGTGCTAAAGCCCTTCTGTAGTAGGCAGTATGGAGGACTGCTCTAGAAGTAAATGTTTTTAAACAGTTCCTTGAGCTGCACAGTTGCCAGAACAGACCTGCTCCATATTAGAGCAGGAGGGAGGCAGGTCTGCAGCATGCTCTCACCGCATCAGTTAGAAGGGAAACAAGGCTCAGGATCAGCTGCACCAATGGGTACTACGTGATGTCAAAATGTGTGATCTGACTGGGGAGATGACTTGGACCACTGATATCTGGGCTACGTGCTGGCCACTATGGTTTTTTATGAAGCCAATGCAGCAGGTACCTCACTGCACCATGAAGTCCCCTACCTGCAGATCCATGTAAGCCTCCTCCTCCCACCAGTGCCTCTTGCAATTGCCTGACCTGGGTTCCTCCCTTGTCCATCACACTCCTACATGCCTATCAATACAACCAGACGTTACATCCAAGTACAGAAAAGAAATGAAGGGTAGTGAAAATAACAGCAGTGTTTTAAAGTTTTTACTCATTTGGGAGGGGAAAGGAGGTACACAAACTCTGTTGAACTAATCAGCTTATGTAAGCAAAACTCTCTGAATTACAGGATAAATAAGGAACAAAATTGTTTTATTAACCCACAATGTAAGCTACATTAAACAAAGAAAACAATTCCCAGACATCAGCATATCTCTTGCTTAAACCCAGAAAAGGCAATGCAGAGACAGAGCAAAAGCTTTATTCTTATCCTACCTCAGTAAAACAAAGGTATAAGAGCACATCGCCTCTTTGCCCTCCCTTGAAGTCAGACCACCCTGTGAGGAGTTTGAGCCAGTGTTATATCTGTGCCTTCAGCAGACCTCTGAAGAGGTAGCAGAGTCTTTATTATTCCTGCAGTGTGTAAGGGCTATGCATAGTCAATCCACATAATGGATTCACAGCATGAAACACATTTAAGTTAAAAGAAATACTTTTGCATTTGTCTCATACCAAAAGCAAAGGAAGATATCTGTCTACCAGAAATTGTATATTTGCGTTTACTTTAAATCTCGCAACAAACTAGGAAAAAAAAAAAAAAAGCTAAGGGCACAGTTTACTGTGGTCTAAATAACAACCTTTCCTATTTAGAAAATCAGAGCTGTTAAAATAGCTTAGAGCACAAATTAAGCCAGCACAGATTTTCAGGCATCTAAATTCACTTCTTTCCTACTGCAGAAATGTAAAAGCACTTCAAAAAGCTAAGAATTTGCAGCCGTATCGACCGGAGAGGGACGAGGGTTATTAGGTTGTCTATTCTGTAACTTCTTGTCCCAGCCCGTATACACTCGTAAGATACAAAAGGTCCGACTTACAAACACCTGATGACACATGCTTATATTGAAAATGCTGAAAGAGCCAACCTGTTCCATGCCAATGATAGCAAATACAGGTTCAAACCACATGTATGCCTGCACTTGAACATTGAGGGGCTTCAGAGTTTTCTAGATGGTCAGACAAGCAGGGGATTTCTGTGCCCTTCCAGTGTGAGGGTACAGACCTAGAGAAATGAGTCAATCACCTTTAAGCAATCTCTGTTGCAGTTCCCCAGAACTGTATCCCATTGCTGCCACAGGCAATCAGGAGCAATGCTCAAGCCTCCCGTTTCAAGGACAAAGAGGCAGTACTCAGCTTGCAATCAATACTTCAGAGCTCCGGGTCAGAGAAGGGAAAGAGCAAAATAAAGAGAAAACTTGTATTTTACTTAGCCAGCATCTGTTATCAAGATGCTGAAAATTATGATGAGATATTAAGTGAAGGTCACGAGGCTTATCTAAGAATATAGGGGGAGAAAAACAGATGGGAAGGGGGGAGGGAGAGAGAGAGAGGGAGAGAGCACGAGCACTGCAGCAAAGAAGCTATGCTCAGCCAATATATGCTGGCACTTACCATAAAAATAGAAAGATCCAAAGAGAATCAGATTAAGGATCCTTTTTATCTCTCTTCAATAGAAAGATTTCCACATGAAGCTCTGAACACAGTTGTCCAGGGAAAAAGCAAGGTGATATGATGATACACAGAAAACAGTAACACAAAAACGGTAGGTCCTTTCACAGCCTTCAAAAACCTGCAAGCAGTTTGTGCTGAAAAACCAAAGGTAAGAAGTCTGAAGACGACTCCTACATAACACTGCAGCTAAACCAGACTGCTGGATTTCCAGTCACTCACACCGCACTGTTTTCATCTTCATCTTTTCACCATTACTTACATCCTAGAGGTGGGCTTGGGGGTGGGCATAAGAGATTTCTCCTCCAAGTGGAAAGGATCACAGAAACGGCATCAGCATTTTTAATCAGTCGCTGCGAGTACCCAATCAGAGGAACTGAGTGGTGGCAGCGTGACAGTTGTCCAACGCAGGGCAGCCCGGCGCGTCAGTCGCCAGCACAGTCCTGGCTTGCACCAGATCACTGAGGGGCTAAGCTGCTTCTTAACCCCGGCAAGGATTTCTTTAGCACATGCAAACAAACTGCCTTCACGCACTGTGTCTGCTCCCCCAAGCAGCAATGCTTAGAAAATGATAAGCTCTTTTGGGTTGCTGTGCTGACAGGCTGTTTGCTACATCTGTGCAATAGTACAAAGGTAAGAAAAGTTTGGAGGTTTAAGTATCAGCAGCGTTTAACTTGCAATTTTATTATCTGGTATGTTCCCTGTATAAAACTTATATTAACCATTGCTTCCTCTTTAAAGGTTTCTTTCTGAAGGAAAAAGAAGTCTGTAAGATATTTTACAGCACAGTCCCACTATTTTAAACTGCTTTGTTAGAGAGCGTGCTGGTTTTGACGTGGCATCACAGACCCCTGATGACACCACATCCACAGAGAATACACAATCAAGGTTCCTCTCCCCCCATCTGTCAAGATGACAAGTGGATTAAATGTTTGTGCTGCTATCTATTATACTGTTTGTCACCAGAAAAAAGAGGGGGGAAAAAAAAACAACATACCTGAACTTAATTTACAATAAGGGTAGCCAGGATCTGAAGACAAACATTTCCATGGCATTTAACCCAATGAACCAATTCACACAGAAAAGTGATTCAGACAGAATTAAAGCTGCCAAACACTGTAACTTCCAGGGGGTGTTCCTGATTCTAAAATACAAAAGCCTGCATTTAACTATGAGGGAGAAATTCTTCTGGTCGTACTGCATAATGCAGTCCACAGTGGAGGAAACTTAAATACAGCATGGAAATTTGTGTTTACTTAAAACAGACACTCTGCCAGTGGACAAAGTTAGATGCTTACCTCTTCAAAACATTTTTAGAACAGTCAGTCCTGAATTTCTGCTTTATCACAAAGTAATCATGAATATCATCCAATTGATATTCACATTTCAGAAGATGAAAAAGCTATATACTCTAAGGGGGGAGTGTGGGGAAAGCAAACATCAAAGCATTTCCAGCAGTGGTACCCATATCACTTGATCAAGTACTTGCAGAACACCCCAGGTAACAGCATAGGCCTATCAGGGAAAGAGGGGGCCTAACAAAAATTACAAAATTTAAAAAAAAAAAAAAAAAATAAAAATTGGAGCTTTTATGACCTGAAGTGCAGACTAACAATCTAAAGTGCAATTTGATACTACTAATCTGTTCCAAAATGTTTGAGAGGATGAAAATAGTTCAAGAGCATACAAATTCCAATAGCGGCAACAGCAGAACACCATGCTGACATCCCATGTTGGTCATAAACAAAAGTACCATTTGGGGTTGGTTTGTTTTTATTTTCCCTTTTGTTTTGGTTTGGTTTTAGCTATTTTTAGTAAAAAAAGCTTCTCCCCTCAGAGGACATTGGAAAGTCCATTACTTTCTTACATTTCATTTAAGTTTTAATAAGCTTGTTTCGTGCTATCAAGAAAACACACGCGATATTTATTCCTCCCTTTTCATAAACATGATTAGTTCAAAAACCATGAGATAACTGCTAGGATGGAGCAGGCATGGGTGAAGGACAGATCAAAAGAATAAATGAGAAAGGAGTACAATTACCATATACAAATAATGCACATAAAATATCTACAGATAATAGCACATATCATATAGATAACCATATAGATAAAATATATCTAATATAGGAGTGATCACAAGAAAAGGAGGTAGCAGTAGAAGGAAATAAATTTAAGCTCTGCAGTAAGCTTTCAAAACACACTGCAATGCTAGCAGAAAGATTACTGTTTGACACATCACATGCTTAGTGAAGTAGGCAGTTCATCTTTGGTCTAGGGGCTTGTGAGCCTTCCCAAGGTGCTGAAGCTCAGCTGCAGTGGTTGGTATTGAGAAGCTTGATGAGAGCAACAAAAAGCAGGAAAGTTTCTGCCAACTTTACGTTGCCTGAAGGTGACTGAGGAAAATTAGCTTTGCTCCTGCTCAGCTTGAATGTCCTTGAACTTTCTGATTTTTCTATTTTTATCATGTGTTAAATCAAAGTGCTTTCAGTTACCAGATTTTTAGCCTCTACATTGATCTATTGAGCATAGGCAAAAATCCCTCCTTAGTTGTCATATCGGTAAGTTTAGATGTTTTCTGATCTATTCCTCTGTCACATGGCTCTTTTGCAATTTTTCAGGATGTTCTTCAAGTTCAATTGGGAATTTAAACAATTCTTTTAAAGAACTATAAAAGAAGACATCTTTCTACTTATTCTAAAATAATTTAATTTGTGGTTTCTAATTAGAAACTATTGAGTGAGTATTGGAATGAAGTATTTCAGGTTATGATAACATTTTCCCCTAAATACAGAACAGAAATATTTACTGACAGTTTCTGCTTTTAACATTATCATGGAAAATTCTACTATTTCTAAATCAGAATTTTAACGGACCAACATATTTTGGTCCGTTAAAAAATCATTTCCTAACATATTTTAAAACCTTATGAGAGGTTATGTTATGAGAGGCCCATTACTTATTTTCTACTGAATTAAACAAGCATTAATATTCATGGCTGTCAATATAGCAAATATTTTTCTATTTTATCATTTTTATCTTACAGTTATAACATTAATATATTCTTCTTAGTAAGACTTCATTCTTCAAAATGTCATTTCCTCAGAAAAAAGTAAAATGTTTTAAATGAATTTCAGATACATAAAAAATTCATAATTATAAAAAGGTGATTTCATTATTCAAATCTCTTAACAATGAAACAAGAATTATCAACTCAAGAAGAAACTTCATCAACCTTTTTTCTAGAAAAGCAGGTGGTTCACAAGCATTTGTTCATGCTGCTGATGCATCATTTGAAATTGGATAAAGGAGGTTCTGAACTACACATGCAGATGGAAAGGAAGCTCAAAAGCATGATGGGCTTCAAGGAAAAGATGTTGGCTAAGCAAAATCAAAATTACACTAATAAAACAAAAAATCCATACAGCCATTTCTGAAGTATTAAAAATATCCAGACAGGAAAAGAGAGTAAGAAATCACCTAGAGAGATTTCTGTTTCTGCAACGTAAGTGTAAATCTCATGCAGGTGGGAAGCAGTACAAGTAACTGACAAGACTTTGTGGACAGAAGTGGTTGCTGATTACTATAGCATCTTTAATTCTAATAAGAGAGCTTCTGAGACTTTTCCTATAAAAATTAAAAAACAAAAAGCCAAAACAAAACACACCAACAAACAAGTTTTCAGTCATAAAGCCAAAACCCATGGGAGAAAAGCTCTTCATAAAAAAAAACCAAAACACCAAAACTCAAAAAACCCCCCCAAACCTATGTTTGTTAGTCATTGTTTGGGAGAAAAATCAGTAATGGCTGTGTCTGCATTCCAGAGGTTTTATGTAAAAGGAATTTGTCTAGGTAATAATAGCAAGCTGCTACTTGGGGATTGTTTCAGTTATGGAGAATTTTCCTGGCTATTTTATATAAAAGAAATTATTCCATGTAGCTTCATTGTGGTTGTCCATGTACTACATCTGGTTTATGTTGTAAAACAAAAAACCCACATCAAAACACTCACAAATTCTACAATTTAGGCATAAATAGACAATGAGAATGTTCCTCCCCCTTCATACTTCCTTCCCAAAGGGACAGTAAAATCAATGCCATACAGAGGTAGTGGAGGGACACAACTCATACCAACACACTTTCTACAATATTATATTTGGTCTTTAACTCAGGATTTTCCAATAAGACTTTCCATAAATGAAGTAAGAAAATTATAGACAGGTAGTATTTCTTAAAGGATAAAGTTTAGGTTTTGTTAAAGCAACTTCAGGGGGGCTCTAACAAAAACAATTGCAGCCCGAAGCCAAAACTGGTAGGTATAAACAGAAAACATTCATAGACCAACAAACCAAAGTTTTGGTTTAATGTTGCTTTTCAAAATAGGGAACCAATATTAAATATTTAATGATTAACTATTTTAAAACTTTTTAAAAGCAGTTAGGCTACTGCTGCATAACTCCATATTAACTATATTTTGTGCAATAACTTTGAAGTTACCATGTACCTTATGAAGACACAAGTGTCATAATGCATGAAGCAGTTTAAGCAATCTTAACAGATGGTAATTTCTGCAGAATGGTACAGAATATTCAATTTCTTTCTAGATATTTCCTTAACTAAGAAAATTATACTTGTAACAGTAAAACAAATCTTATGATAGCCCGTAAAATTACCTCTATTCTAAACAAAGCATTTATACTTCTATTTATATGAAACCTGAAACAGTTAGACAGGAGATATTCAGCCAAAAAAATAACAAAACAAAAAAAAAAATTAAAGCTTTTCCTTAAAAGGTACACATCTTTGTACTTTACTGTCAATGCAAACAGAAAAGTTTACTATTTATTTGAAGTAAAGACAAAAATTACAGAGCTATCCAGGATGATTCATTGGAGGTAAATTATTTAAACTGCACAAAGGACATAATCTCATAAACAAAAGTTCTACCTGTAAGTTAGTTCCTAGTATAAATAACCACAGCACTAAGAAGACAGTCTGTCCAATAAGACATTAAACAGAGGTCCACTTATCTTCTACTGCCAAAACTTAGATGATCTACTTTCACATCCCCTCAACAGAGAAAGAAAAGAACATTTTTAAAGCCTGTGACAGCATTTTCTGTCAATGGGGTAAGAATTTAACATGGAGACAAGTTTTAAAAAAGCTTCTTTAGAACAAAGGGTGGATTTTATGGAAGTTTTTAAGCACCGAATTACCAGCAGAAGATGGTAAAATCCAAAAGTTGGTGAAGATTCAGAGATAACAGTGCACTGCACTGGAAGAGCACAACAAACCTTTAACAAAGCAAGTAAAAAAATAATATATGTATGCTTTAAACATGGATCCCAAGACACGTTTCAGGTTTTGTGGACTAAAGAGGACTGATAGGACTTTTTTTACCTGCAAGGAGACCAGCATTTTACATAAGGTCATACAGCAAGGAGAGGCTGCAATACTGAGCTCATGAGAGGAATAGAAAGACATCTAGAAAGCACAGGGCCAGCTTCCAGGAACAAACAGGCCCCCAGACACTCATGAGGGCTTTCTAGTCTACTGTTAAAGCAGGTGGCTTAAGGCTGTGCCAGACCACCAGTCAAATTGGAAGTGACCACATACTAATCATTCATCTTCACTGAAGTAGAAAAATGAACTGAGGTTAATGCTGAAGCAGAGAGCAAAGACCCAGCATGGGTAAATTATCAGAAAGGCCCCAACAGAGAATCACCTGGTAAATTGTGCTCTGTATCTAAATGCACTGCCGATTCTGCAGTACTGTTTCATAGCTCCATCCAGCCCTACTTCTAGTACAATTTGCAAAATAGATCATGAGAGGATTTGCAAACAAAACATAATGTAGTACAGGGATATAGGAGAAAGCATTAGATGCCATGAACAGACCACTGAGATTTGGAGATCAGGTCCTTTACGGTCAGACACCCTGATATATTGAAGCAATCATCAATTAGGAGATGTATGTGCACACATGCACATGTGACAAGCATCTGAGCGTTTACAATAGCAGAGAGCGTTGCTCTCTAGTAGAGAGCATGTAAACACTTGGCACCTTCACTACTCACCTTTAAGAGGTTTAGATAAAGAATCATTCAAAATAAAACGTAATAATTAAGAATGCATGATTGCTGTGAAGAGACAAAATGTTTTATTAACTCCTGATTTGAGGTTTACCATTCCTATATTAAAGAGTAGGAATCTCATTTGAAAGAACAAAAATCTAAACTGTTCCTGTTTTCAGTGGGGGATTGGACAAGGTGATTTCAAGGTGCCTTCTAACCTAAATTACTCTACAATTCTAAAAAAATCCACCAAATTTCAAAAATAATCAACCCAAGAAACCCCTCAAATAGAAATTAACAACAGCAAAACTGTTAATGATAACCACTAAATAATCATGTCCACTGATGAACATACATACACACACACACACACACACATCATAACCAAGGAGCCTGAATTTCTTTAACTGGTATTTCAGGCAGAGTCAAAAAAAGAAGAGATTTTTATACTGGGTTCTTTCTCCCTGCAAGGACCTACATAAAAGGCCTCATACTGAGAAGTTTCAAAAATTGGCTAATCAAACTCTGAAAAGTGACTCCATGTATGATGACCTTTTAAATACCACCCCACCTACCAAGGCTGGGATGAGTTCTCCAGGACCTAGTCCTTTATTGAAGTTTACAGGAGTTTTTCTTGTACAGAAACATTTTAAGTGCATCTTAGAAATAGTAGTAGCATTCTTCCAGAAAGTGAAGCTATTTTTTAAATTAACTTACTACCTAATTACCTGGTTCATTATTTCAGCTCATTCAGAAGCATTAACCATTTTTGGTTATTCAACCTTTAAAATGTTATGAATGCAGCAGAAATAAACTAACTACAAAGGCTCATGATTTATTTGAGTTTTCCAACTTTGCATGGATTTCAAAGAATTGTAAGAAAAAGAAATTCTAGAAATGTCACCATTAGTAATCCTCTTGGTTCTCTATAATACCAAAAGCAAGAGCAAATGAAAGGAAAAATCCTTAAGTAGTGTATATAATTGAAACTATACATATAAATGCATCACTCCAGGGCACATCCACAAATACTGCCAGCCACCGACAACAGTAATTCAAAACAACCTTCTAATAGCAGCTTGCATCCCCTTTTAAAATATCTTATAAAAAGAGCTCAAAAGAACTTGGTCCCCACTAAGAAATAAACCCTATGTCATGGCACTTAGATACTAATTTTATTTTATTTTTTCCATTGCATTAGGTCCTATTTGTGATGAACTCAGTATTTTTTGTGTATTTACTAATGACTAGCCGTCTATAGTACAGTGATACATAAAAACCTGTGAACTAAAATACACAATATTTTTATCCCACCGTTGATTCTCCAGTGTAGAAAGAGCCTAAAAATGTCAACACAACAGTTTCTTCAATTTGGCAGGTAAATTGAAGAGTCACAGTAAGGAAAGAGAGAAAAGTTTTCTACTATGTTTTTACAAGTTCTTCAGGCTTAGTTAAGTAAAGGATCTTTATGGGACAGTGTAAGCTGTTTTGACTGAAGTAGACAGAAGTGCTTTATTTAATTCTTGCTCTATGAAACCTTGTATTGATTTCCTCTTTCCTTCATTAATTTAGACAGATTTTTTTTTAACATGGAAAAAAATAATTTGGAAAAAAAGCATTTTTGAAAATTGTTTTTCAGATTTTCAAAATATGTTTCTGGAGGAGAGACCTTGATGTTTCTAGTGTAAACTGTGCTCTGCCATCCATCTTCAGCACTTATACTGGTAGCCTGGTGGGAAATTAATAACCTCAGGGCACCTAGAAGCCAAATGTGAGGTACAATAATTCCTGCATCTAACCACAGAGCGGCTGCTTAGACACACAGAATGAGTCAAGCAAGTTTTTAGAGATCTCTTACATGACTAAAATTTTAATCTAAGGGGAAAAAAGCACCCAAAATACCAGAATCTTGAGAAATATCAGTATTTCCCAAACGAAACACCTCAGTCTGAAAGCAAGAAGGCATTGACATTGCAACAGTTCTGCTTGAATAAGATCATTGACTAAATTTCATCTGTATTCACTGTTTTAGTTCCCATTTCCCCCTCTCCCATATCCAGATCACTTCTAATGGTGAACTTATAACTTACTATTTTCGTATTATTTTCATTCTAACTACTGTTATATTTAATTTAAACATATTTCACCCACTCTACAATACTTTCTCCTTTGTAGTGAAGAAAAGGAAGCAGCAGTTGCTGGCAACATGGAAGACGCCTACACATTTATGTGCCAGCCCTGGAAGATAGGAAAAGTACAAAGTCCTACACGGTTCACAGTTCAACAGAAAGATTCAGGAAGAAAATCCACATGTAACCCAACAAACCTATTCCTGTAACTGTCTACAAAGAATTGATATTGATATCTGGAGCTAATGTTTAAGGTCTTAAACAAATTGCCTGAGACACACATAAATCATGCTCAAGGAAAGAAGACTCAAGGAACACGAATATTCCTAGTGGAAAAGGCTGTTGTGTTAATTAAAGATTTGGTAGCTGATGCTATTACATGAAACTAAGACCGGGTGGAAAGATTGCTGAGTTAGGCGCTGATTGCTCTGCTGCTAAAGCATCATGCAAGCAGCAGTGTCCAGCTGGCCCTAATGATGTATCTCAACACTCCATCTGCAGCTCCGCATTCGCATGCTGTGCAGGGCAATGTCCTGTGCAAAATATGGGAGATAATTGGGCAAGAGAGGCTAGCAATACAAAGCAAACAAACACTTTCTGCTTATTGTGATACATCCCAGTTTCCCCAATACCACCAAAGACAGATGACTGACCAGTGCACACTTGGAAGTATTAATTGCCATTTATACTTACATTTTTTCAGCTTAAATATTATTATCGTCTGAAGTGAAACACCATTTAAAGACAGCCCTGAAAGCAGGAATATGTTTTGTATCCAGACTTGCTCTGGTTCTTGTTTTCCTGTCTTAGTCTGAGAAAGGCTCTTCAAAACTACTTTAGTCTCCCATATTGACTTTTTGACACACTCCATGCTTCCTAAAGTCATAGATTCAGAAGAAAAATTTTCTGATGTTGCCTGGATTTTTCCTCATTTTTATACTTAAGAGCTTTGGATCTTAGTGCTAGCGAGGCCCTGGAAGAATTGTTTGTTTGTTCAGATTAGTGGCTATCTCCATGCTAAACAAAGACCACCAGCAAGGAAGTGACTTACGAAAAAATAATTGCCACAAGTAGTTGTACAGCAAGAAGTAATGATAAGCCTGAAAAGAGATAATTTTTCACCTTCACATATGGTATACCAAATGAGACTGGTCAATTGGCTGAAATAATTTATTACAAGCAGAAAATAAAGCAAACCTGTTATTAATACCAACTTTTAGTATAAAGCTTTTTTTTCTTTTTTTTTTCACCTTCTTTTCTCATATTTCGGTCGCTTTATTGCCTGAGCCTCAGAAGGGAAGATTTTGTTAAATTTCCATAAGGCAGAACTAATGGTTCTCCATTGGTCTCTTAGCCATAGACTCAGAAAAACACATTGTTAAGTTTAAAGGGAGGCAGACTCAGCACACAGTTAAAGTCAGAAAAGCAATTTACATTTACGCATACACATGTTCCCAAGATGATGTGGGAACATGCTGTCCTGATTGCTGCCACTACACAGTAGGTTAGGAGAAAGTGAGATGGGTTTTGCTCTCCAGTATCTTCCAATTTATCACTGGTTTCCCCTTTAGAGATGCTAGATCAGGTGATAAATTCCTGACTAGATGAAATACCTCAGTTTTCTGATCCCAGCCTGTATTTGACCAAAGCAATTACAGAACAACTCTCTGTCATCAAGTCAGGTCAGTGAGGAAGGTGACTGGGAGATCATCACTGTGAGCACCATGGGCAAAACCCAATGTCCATATTCTCTCCTTTGTTTAAGTTGAGCTTTCTGCCCCTTCCAGGCACTTGCATCCAATGGTGTGGTTTTGCCATCTCTGTCTGGGCAGGTGTGGGAGCAAGCTGAAGGAGGTTGTCATGGATCAACCTGTAGCCTTCATCATAGCAGTGCCAGTCGTGGGTCACCTCAAAAAGTGCTGCTGCTCCTCCTCCTGCGTGCCTGCCTCCATACCTGCTCTGACTCTACTGAGGCAACAGTGCTTTCCCAAGGAGAAAAGAGCCGCAAGCCACAAATCCCACTGCAGAGACCACAATGCCAGTGCCAAAACAGCACAAGTGTCTCTTCAGCATAAAAGTCAAAGCCTCTTAGCTTCCAGCATGGAAGCAAAGCCATTACAGGTTCTACACCACCTTTTTCAAACATGACATGAGACAGCCAAGGAAGGCTTGAGCTGGTTTTCCACAACCTTTGCTTGTGAGGACACACTAGTCTATGCCAGATAGGAAGATTTCTCCCTGTAACTAGACCTCTCATGATACCAGTCCTTAAACTGTCCTTGCAGCTTAGCAGAAGGCATCCTTTTCATCTCCCAAGTGGCTGCCTATACATACAGGCTCTAATTGGAGGAGTAACATTCATTAAGTTTGCCAGCTTCATTGGGATTCGGTTTTAATAGCAAGATTGAAAAGGTGAAAGCAGTACAAAGTTATTCTGTCAGAGCCAAAAGCTTGTTTCTGAGGACAGAGTTGCAGAGAAGAATAAAAGAACCAAAACCTGTTTTATAAGATGATAGAACCTTCCTTGAGCTGTCACTTGAAACTCCCTGAAGCACCTTTTTTGCTGTAAGGGGGAAAAAATGGGGCAGCTGTATCCCCCTAGAACTGAGCCCTGCGGGCATCCTGAGGGCTGCTGCACCACACCACCTAACTCCTGCCCAACCAGAGGCTTCCAGCTGCCATACCTGCATTTATTCACAGCTTCCTGCCTTTTTTTTGTTGTTATTCTCATCTGCTTTCTTAACAAGCAGCAAAGCCACTCTCGGCTTCACGTTCCTCAACAAGTGGAGCCACCATTTTCCAAGTTTTATCCCCAGACTCCAGAATATGAAAGCACAGGAGCAAGGTCCCTCCTGTCCTTGCAGCCCCTCTGATCACAGAAGGCCATCATGCTCTCTACATTTCTCCAAGCTTAGGTAGCTTTTGAGGTACTTGCGATACCTTCAAGACCATCTCTCTTTTTCATAAATAACAAACCACCAGGAGTATTTGTCAATGCTTACTTTACAAAAATTTCCATTTTCAGTCTGCTTTCAACTCTCCATAGGGACCAATCACATCGCAGAATAAAAACATAGGAGACAGGTCTGGCATGGAAAAGAAGCCTTCCACATTCCTGCCAAATCACAACTCAGATAAATTTGTACTTCTAGTACAGATTAAGTTCCTCAACACTCCTCCTTTCACACACAGTGGAGTCAAGCACAGAATTTTTCAGCTGAAAGTTTCAAAAAATAAAATGAAGAAGAAAAAGCTTTCTGAAGTCTCAAAATGGAAGTCAATCATCAGAAGACTTCAAGATTTTAAATACATGCGGGTGTTTTTGCAGGTACACACTATTGCAGAACATCAAAGTTTCTTAAGAATTAATGCACTGAGATTGTTTAGTCCACACTCTTGGCAAAAAGTTGTAATATCAGTAAAGGACTTCATTTTTATTTCAGTGCAGACTAAACTCTTTCATTACTTAAGCTGCCAAAAAAATTTTATAAATAAAACCTCCCAGAAGTCTCCTACTGACAATTTCCTTACAACCAGCAAAGGTGCAATCAGAGGTTGTTTGTGCAGAGAACCAAATGCCTTTGCTGGAAGGGCATCAACCAAGATCCAGAGCATTCAAGACCTAATCGATCAAAACATTTGAACATTAATCCTAAAGCACATGAAAGAACCACTGAAGTAAAAGTACTACGCACAAGCTAAAGAACCACACATTAGCTAAAATATTTTGCTAGATCATCCATAACGGTCTCAGCATTATTTATGAGTAATTACTTTCTTGTCTAAGAAAATTTAGGGCCTCTTCAGAGGACTGAATGTAAGGTCTGGACCTTAAATATGCCCATGTTTTAATTTGGTTAGAAAAGAAAAAACAACTATTCAAATAACTTTAAATAATGTAAACATGAATAATCAGATATTAGTATTTTCAGACTGGTTTTCTAATACATTTACAGTGATTAACTATTTACTTTTCCCAAAGGTGCTCCGTATAAAGACGTATTAATATAGAAAATTAGCCCAGCTTATTAAATTAATGCATTTGTCACCATCATAGAAAATTCTAGGTTTAGTAAGCAAATGCACTGTAGAAAGCAAGACTATCTTTACTTTGTATAAGCAAGGAAGAGATTAAAAGAAACAGATGAATTTAACACAAAAATAAATGTCTTAAATGCAACAAAACAAATCTTTTTGTAAAGCTAACTATTGCATACAAAGCTGGAGGGATGTTTTTATGTTTTTAAAGACAGACATGCACAGGATCTGCAGAGTCAAATGTTTATTTATCATACAAATATTGAAACAAATATAATCATATTTTTAAATGAAATATCAAACCTTCAAATAATCATGCATGTAAGCAATTTCTAGACAACAGACATGCTTGAAGGGTTATGCATCTTTAAATTGTTTCAGAATGAAACCTAAATCAGTGTAAAACAATATTTAGAATAAAATACATCTATTAAGCCTTTCAACAATCTGTGTCAAGTACCCACAGTTGCCAAAGAGAATTTTAAGCAGTATACCTGAAACCAAAAACTGAAGCTTTTTTCTCTGAGCCAAACTTTCCTTTGTATATGTTTGAGACTCTCATACAGATATTTTGAAGAATTAGGAAATAAAGTCCTATAGTCTTCTGCTAAAAAGAAGGATTTGATCAATAAAAGATATAAACATGTCTGATTAGTCTTGAGATAGAGGTCACTCAAGCAAGTCATTCTACAGAACTTCAACAGACACTGTCAACTTCAAAAGACTACTTTCAACAGCTAAAGAAGGAAGATGAGACTGAAAGTCCACAGGATATAGTTAATGTAGATGCGGTCCTGATCACCAATATTATCTCATTATCAGGAAATAATACACTAAAAAGTATTTTATTGAAACTATAATAATATATAAATTTAATAAACTTTGGTAAAGAATTTATTGATAGTAGTTGATAATAAAAAATTCTTATTTAAAGAGAAATATATATATTATCAGTCAGGTTTATGTGCATGAAAATTTACATTTACTTTTTTTCAGAGGTAGATTTACTGTACTTAATATTGAGTTAATAATTTGCTCAAAATAAGAGTGAACAGTGTGTTCATAATGCAAAAACAGTATCACTGTGCTCGTGAAACTGCAGACAATAGAATGACTGTACCAAAAAATATGCACTGAAACTACCTCAGTCCTGTATCAGTTCTCCTATATACATAAGCCCATTAAATGAGATTTCTCATTTATATGAAGACCTTATCGGATGTTATTCTGAAGTGTCTCAGAAGTTGTTTTACTGAAGCTTAAATCACTCAATTCCCAGATTTTTTGCTTAAAACCATCTTTATTCAGTCATTAAAGGTTCTTTTGGTTCAGCTTTCAAATATTCACTGTCTGATTCACATACCAGAGCTCCAAAAAACCTTCACTGACAGAATTTTAATATTTTCAATCAAAATTTCTAACATACCACGAAATTCAGGGTTGCAAAGATATATGAAGAAAGTGTTTCTGGACTAAGAGCCCACAGTGTGCAGGAATAACTTCACTGAGATCATGAGACTGTGCTGAATGTCTGGATGTTTACAAACACAGAGGTATTATTTCTATGAATGTCCAGTTTTAGCCATTGCTTTATTCACAGAATTTTCCACATATTCTTTGAAGTAATTGACCTTTAAACTTGATGCATGTCCATAGGCTTGTTAAGCATTGAATTCCTTTGCCATCACTTCTATTTTCATGTACTAGCTAAATGGGTTTCTATTTTGCTGAAACAAGTATTTTCCTGTACTATAAAAGCAAATATATTTGCAGCTTCCTCCTTTCTATCATCTAAAAAGTAAAGTATAGAGTAGAAGAGGATGCTGAAGAATTTGAAAAAATAATGTGGAACTTCATTGTAATCAAAACTCGGTGCAAAGTATTATCAGATATGCAACCTCTTCATCAAAAGTCTGGTTTCCATGGTGACCAGCACATCCTCTGCTGGGTGGTTTTATTTTTTAAAGACCTTGCTCTTTAATGTCACCCATCCCCAAAATTAGGATGGAAAGTAAGCTCAGAGAAATGTGAAGTTTTTTTCCCTACAGTATCTAAACCAAACGGAGGACTTAGATGCCCACACAGCACCAGCATAATACGTGTTTCCTTTTATCTAAAGCTCACCCATCCACCACAGTTACCAGCAGCTGCTCTACTTTGGTGAAAATGTTCATCAAAGAATTTTAAGCCATATGGATGACAGTGATGAGAGGTAAACCACTGTTCAAGCTCCGTCTTTATACTGTCTAGGAACATATCTTAAAATTTGTCGTGCTGGATGAGACTAGAAGCCTTCTAGTCCACTTGGTAAAGTATTGTGTTCCCAGCAATAGCCAGAGGTCATAATTTCTGCCATCTTTATCATTAACAGTGATCACTCCTTCCCTCACCATATAAACTGAACCTTCACATCCTCCTAGCCCTGAGAGGAACTCCATTCTAACTAGATATAACTTAAAACCAAGTTGAGCTCATGATTTCCTATATATACCAAAATAGCTGCTTTTTAATTTTGTGATTTCCACTTGGCTTATACAGTCATTTCCTCACTTGCTACTCATGATATTCAATATAAAGAAAGATTGAAAGATGGTGTGCCTCATCTCCTTGCACAGGAGAAAACACCTATCCCTGGACTGGTCAGATGCCTTTCTTGTCCCTGCAGTATCAGCTGTAAGAATACACACAATGCTCAGATTGTAACTAAATAAAATCACCAGTAAACCCTAATCACTATATGTTTACATAGTATTCAACGTTTATATAGTATAGACACAGCCTATTTCTCACTCCAAATTGCATCCTCTATTCAGCTGCCCAGCACACTCAACATCTAATTCAAACACACATCCTATTTTTAACAATGACTCATTTCATTTCATCCTCACCCTCTTGCAGTCTCAGTTCAAGACTATTATATAACTCAAGCCAGTAAAATATACAGCTAGAGATTTTTACTGTTACAGTTTAATTGTTCATAATTTCTGCCAGATGCCTTTTAGTTTAGTGTAACAGAAGATGTTTACTAATACAGGTTCTAAACTATCAGCCATAGTAATAACAGAAGAGAAATATTTTGTTTAACCTGCTAACTAGAAGATCATCTAAAGAGATCTGATTTCTCCCGACTCAATAAACACCACCCTTGTGACCATGCAGAATAGTTGGATAATGGCTCCACCTTTCTGTTTCTTTCTCCCTCACCTACTGTCCACAGAATGGTACAGTGTAATATCTGCCTAGGGAAAAAAAAAAATAAAAGCCTGTTTTCAGCAAGCTTGAGGTGCAGCATATTCTTTCTTGTCTTTATGCACAGAGCTGCAGTAACACTTTCCCTTCTCCCTCAAACTTAATCTCCAATAACATGTTTTAACTCTGCAATATTTTCATCTTAAAGGCGGAAGTTTTTCAAGGATGTGAACGACAGTATTTTTGGCAAGGGAGAAAGAAGCACCCAGGGGAAGCACTTAAAAGAATAAGAAAGAAGTATGTAGGCATTTGTGCATGAGGTGTGTTTGCAGTTTTCAGCCGTGATGTGGAAAGATGACGGGGCTTTGAGAACTTGTCATTCGCAAAGCAGCAATTACTTCTGGAACCCCAGAGTGGTATCTGTTATGTGCATTATTTATTTTTTTCCTATGCAGACCATAAGGAATAAGTACCCATTCCAGGGGATTTCTGCAGCTTTATTTCCAGGATAGAAGGGCAAAAAATGAGGTAAAAAACAAGGGACAAAAGGAAACACAGACAGAGCAGTTGGAGGTCAGTTGTACAATAGCAAAACAAGGCTTGTTCTATAAGCACAGGAATAACAAAGGTAAACAAGTGGACTGACAGGAGGCAGCAGAGTGGTGGTTCCAAGACACATGTAAAGAAATTATACTACATTTGAATAAAATTTTGTCCTGGGTTCCATTGCCTCATGCTGCAGCACAGGTGGACCTTTCCATTATTTCCAACAGAGTTTAAACAAAGTCCTGAATTTCAAGCTAAAACTCAGAATTAAGAAGGCTCCTGCAATATGGTAATTAGGATTCAACTAGGAGTATGTCAGTAGACTTTAGAGCTCAAGTTTTTTCCCCTTCACAATAAACACTATTTGGTCTTCTCAACAAAAAGACATTGCCTAGACATATAGGCCATGGAAACATTAAAAGTGATCAGACTAAAGCATGGAACAGCAGAGGGTCTACTGGACACTGCTGTGTAGATCAGCAAGAGCCAAATAAGCCCTCTGCTTACCCAGTATAGAAATAGAGGATTGGTGTTGGAAGCTGTGCAGGAAAGAGAAGGAATTTAGGAAGAGATTTTCAGAGGTATGCAATGAATAATTAGGGGATGACTAAAGAGGAAGAAATGTAAAAATGCAAGGAAAAAGTGAGCAAAAAGAAGGAAATACAATAGATGAAAGAGTAGACAGGATTCCATTTTTCAAATTGGTAACGCCAGGTTTTTTTCTGGAACTTGATCATCCTTCTTTCAGTGAGGGGACTGATGGGGTACAAAGTTTGGCCTACATTAAACAAAGCTTTAAAGGCAGAGGAAGAAAATAAATAAGGCCTTTACTGGAGCTATTGTGCATAGTTCATTCCATTTAATTATACTGCTCTCACTCTCTCAGTCTTGTACTGCAGTGCTACATGTGAACACTTCCCACCTGACATCTGAAACTCTTGAGATGTCATTTCTCTTTCAAAGGACCAAGACTTCTTTATACATATAAAAATGAAACATCTCATTAAAAAATTATTGAAAAACCATAAAGAAAACACATTCACTGTTTTTTTTTTTTTTTTCTGGTTTACCCTCTTTAACATGACTGTCAAAAGGAGATTTATTAGAAAGTTCTTTTTTTTTTAATAGTTTTACCTGCTCGTGGATATATCAGTTACTTACAGATACAACACTTCAAGGTTTAACAGTGCTATATTCTCCAAGGAGCAATAAAATAAAAAGAATTCCATTGTTAGACACTTAATTTCTCTGGAAATAAAGTTGGGAAATGTCTTATTTTGATTCTGTAATGTTAACAAGAAGAGAAATAATAATTTGATGCATATCTTTTACTATACACTAGTATTCTGGTTATAAAACATGTCAGATAGGTACACTGTTCACAGTGAAAGGTATGTCATCGATGGGAGAGTGAAACAGATTGCTGTTTTACACAGCACCAGTAAACCCCTGTTAGACTTAAAGAGTTAAACATTTCCTTCTTGCGCCAAGCCTAAAAGACTTTCTATCACTAGAAGTCCTCAATTGGACATCCTTAGTTAAGGATGTCTTCAACTACTGACCTGAACTCCATCCTAACCCCCTTCTACATTGTGACTAGCATACAAAACCGAAATATTGCCCAGAGAAACCTGGCATTCAAAACAATTCTTATTGCCCCAACTGTTGTCAATGGACATTGCAGAAATGTATTCAAGAAAGAATAAGACAGTCAAGAAGAATGAAAATGCATACATCCAAGTCTGTGTTAGTGGCAATTTGAGGAAGGGACTGTGTGCTTATGTTCACGTGAAGCACCAGCAATAAGCAAACAGTGATAGCATCAGATTCCTGTTTAAATTTATGTAATAATGCGCCAACCTCAGATCAGCAGAAAGGGCAAATATCCACACTGTAGGTAAAAAGAAACACCGGGCCTTGCAATTAGTTTCAAAATTAACAGAAAGAGAACACAGGAGAGTAAATGCACTTCCAGCTCTAAAGGTGCTCTCTAAAGATGAGGCTGAAGCACACTGATACAACACTACAGGAGGCATGTGCCAGCGCTGCCCTTGTTAAATGCCTTCACAACCAGTGCTGGTTGGCATTTCTGAATACATTATAACACACACTACAGACATCGCGCTTAGGAAAATTTTGGTTTCTCACTCATAAGTGGTAAGAACCATTAGAGAAGCAGATAAATTGATTTCCATGGCACAATTCTCAAGCTGAAAATTAAGCATGCACTTCATTGCTTTGCTGGATCAGAACCAGGCAGCTCAGCAGCTTCTACACTTGATCCTACAAGGTCAGAAGCCTAGAGAAGTTTCAAAATTTTTTTTCTCCTTCCTTTTAAACATGAGTTTTTTAGAACAGTCTGTGCACTTAATGTAAGCCAGAATTTTGAGTAAACAATATTACACATCTTTGAATCATAAAAGCAATTCTACTGGTAGCCAGAGCCTTGAAACTCATTAAGTACATGCATTTAGATGTTTGGAAATATAGATTTAAAGGCACTCTCTGTCCCAAGACTCAGCAAGGACATTCTTTGTAAAGCACTAATTTATCATAGTTATTGAATGCAGTATGCTTTTTAGCCATATCAGGTTTAAACTTAAACGCATTAAGTCTGATTTTATTCAGGGTGAAAACGCATACAGTGCATTTCAGGAGCAAAAGATGACACAGCACTGGAAGAAAGGCATTCTGTAACAAACCTCATAATTCTGAGAAAAGTAGTGAACGTTGCCATTCATAATACTAGAAGATTCTACTGGAGGCTGAATGAAAGAATTAAGAAGGATAAATCTCTCCTCTTCATGGCTACAATGATTAATGAACAGAGACATGATGCTTTTGCCAGCAGATAGGACAGGACTGTGGGGAAGGCAGGCTGTTCTCAGGGCAGTGAGATAAGTTTATGCAGTTGTCAACTGGACTGTTTTGTTTCTTAGGTTCAGCTGACTTCAGAGATCCCAAGTAATATTTTTGCAAACAGTATTTTTCTTCTTTATAAATCTCACTAGGAACTCTCTATTAGGTTTTTATTATGAAACCTAATAGAGTGAGATAGACAGCTCACTATTATGGCTGTCTATCTCTTTTAAGATGCTGTACAGAGAATACCAAACAAATTCCCCAAAATGGTCCCTGCCTTGGTGCAAGAATAAAAAGAAAATAGGCAGAGAAGCATAAGCACTCAGTAACACTATAGGCACAGCAGATTTTGTCCCTGGCAGTTAAAAAACATGGAAATTCAAGTGAAGATTCTAATGAAAACACAGATGTGTTTTCTTTCTACTTCTCCATTTCATAATGTCATCAATCCCTCTGTAGCTGAAAGCCAAGCAAATGGGGGTACAACCTCTGCAATAGCCATCACCTTTCTAATTCCCTTCCTTCTGCCTTCCTTTCCCTCTTTCCCCCCAATATATTAAGTGTGTGTTAGGACCTCTTACTAAAAATCACTTAACTACGAATTGTAGACCAAAGTGAGCCACTGACTTTATTGCTTGTTTGCAGGTTAATACGCACAGAACTCCATGGAAATTTTGTCTGGTTACATCCAGACCACTGCATTTTCTGCTGACTCTCTCATAATGCTTTTTGACCACGGTAAGGAGTGTTAGCACCATCTTGTGGCTTTCACTTTTGAACACAGTCCGCAGGAGTTGGGCAGTTTATAAACCCTCCATATTAAGACTCGTAACTGGAACACAAACTCTAAGCACTATAATGAGCAGTTGCATCTCTGGGGTCCCTCAGCAGTTTCCTCATACTCTGAAGCCTACTGGTCAGGATAAATGAATGGCTGTTCTTCAAACCCAGCTATTTCCCCAAACTTTACAAACATTAGGTTTTTAAGCAGACAGAACCTGAAACGTACTCTTTTGGGTTTTCTTTCTTTAAATTACTTTTGTTTTGCTAGTCTAAACACAGTAAACTTTTTTACTTTCCTATATCGTTCTGGTAGTTTTTCCCCGCTTAAGCTCCAGTACATCTCTATCCTCTTTGAAAATAAGCAGTTTAGGTAAATAACTTCAACCTCTGCCAGGGTAACAAATACTCCACCTGAGGTGTCTCAAGCCTCCATTTGCTTTCTTCACAGCCGCAGTACACTTTTGAATAGCAGCTGGATTTTTCTTCTTCTACCTCTGTCTACCTTTAACTTTCACTACCTCTGTTTCCAGCTGAAGACTCCCAGCTCATTGGAGGAAAATATACACTTACATACAAAATAAGAAATATGTAAAAATAAATTTTGTTTTTGTCTGTGTCAAATACAGCATTGACAGCAGGTGGCAATACCTTCCAATGTAGTAAAAAAGAGAAAAAAGTTTGATGCTATGATTGCACACACAAAATAAGATGGAAAGGTCACAGGAATTTATGCAAACAAAAGAAGGGATACGAGCTGCAGCCAGACTTCCAGCAGATTTGAGGAATAAAGCTGTAATACTCCTTCAGATTTTCTTATGGTTGCAAAAGTTGTGTATTACAACCATAATGCTATTTTTCCTCCAGCAGTGTGTTTCTGACTAACTATAAGACAGGCCCAAATGCATCTCTGAGAAGGGTTCAGCTGACGTGAGTCCCCTGCATTTTTCCTGTCTCTGCTGTGAGTACAAGTTCTCCTGAAATAGCTCTATTCCATACATTCACACAGCATGGACCAGACACAGACCTAGGAAAGTAACGTAGCTGCCTACTTCATGTTTCAGTAGCCTGGATGGGATTTAGCAACCAAAATATATTTTTGGGAAGACTCTATTCAAGTAAGGATGGCATAAGGTGCCGTAACAATGAAGAAGGACAAATAAAGTACTTCAGGTAATTACAGTCCAGTCAGCCAAACACCGGTATTTGAAAAGAGATGGTGACAAACTAGTAAGTAAGCAATAAATCAAGCTGTCTTTAAGCACCTTGAAGAAAACAAGATTATAACAAAGAGTTGACATATTTGTCAGGAACAATTCATGGCAAATCAATATAGTTGCTTTCAAAACAGCTGATCTAGCATACAAGGGGACAGGTTCCTGTAATAACAAACAAGAAAAATACAGTCTAGAAGAAGGTGCACTAATTTCAGATCAGAAGTAGTTGGAAAAAAATTATTAACATTACTATTGAAAAATGGGAATGCATTTCAAGGAGACACAGAGGTCTTTTTATATCAAATATCTTAATGAATTATGATATTTTGTATTTCTTTAAAATCTGCAGATGACACAAACTTGACAGGTGTTGCTCAGCTCCTGACTCATTTCTACCCAATGCAAAATCTATTCATCTTAATCCAGCTGGTGTTGTCTAGCTAAGTCTTCTGGATATTCTGAAATATAGTGTTCAATGTAATCAAGAGTAATGATTGTAAGAAGAGAAAGTTAATCAACAGGAACTTTTCATGACTCAGTTAAAAATTGATATGTAGCTATGAAACAGTTACCAAAATGATGTTCCTCTCTGGTACTCCCTCACAAGATTACCAGGTTAGGAAATCAATGCATCCTCATGTTTTGCCTCATTCTAAGCAGAAGCCTGGCTTTTATTAACTAGAGCAATGCTCTCAAGAAAACATTATTTCAAATCACCAGCAATATTACAAATTGAAGAATTCCCGTTCAGAATACATAAGATTGATAATTCTGATGTCAATTATACTCCCATATACAAGGACAAAATTTGACACTACTCTGTAAATTATACAGCATTGCAGAACACTGCAAAGCAACAAAAGCACTAAATTGAGACTAATGTTTCAAGTAGGATGCACAGCACCCACTACAACCAGCTATTAGCTGCAGTTTTATCTCTTTTGTACTGCGTATATGAATACAGAGGCTTTTTATGTCGGTATCTTAGTTTCTGCATCACTATCTCGTGGCTCTGAACATTGAAATCCAGCTCAGACATTGCTGAGTACAGCTTATTATAAGGTCCCAAACATGCCCTGCTCAGAAGGAAGCAGCCAGAGTATTCCCACCATCAGTAGTTAAAAAAATATTTTGAAAAAAATTCTTTTGAAACTACAATTTATGTATTGTATGCATTATATATTGGTGGTTTAACATAGTTTGTTTTTTAAAGAATTTGTTATTAAAATATAGATAATTTGACGTAAATTCACAGAAGAGAAGCAATGCATTAAGCCTATGATATGGTATTCTTCTGCATTTCAAGTTCCTGTAAATGAGCTGATCAAGTAGTCTTGGATGTAAATGAGCTTGGATATAACTTTGGGATTCACCCTACCTCATTAATCTAAGTTACCCTCTGTCTTTTCAAAAAATTTCCCCATTTCAGCTGACGCTGTACTCTTGCCTGAGCTTCCACAGACAGTATGCTGCTGTTCAGTATGCTGCTGAACAGCTGTTCCCTTTGCTACAAACAAGCTTTTCAATCATGGCAGGACCCTCCCTGAAAACTGATAAGAGTTAAAAAACCTTGAGGAATCTTTGCATGCAAAATGTTATAATAAGGCCCACAGACAGGGAATATCACTGGTGTTGCAGGCACGACATCCAGCCACATGGAGAAGCTGCTGACGCAACACGCTTCTACCCCTATGTGTGGTAAAACACTTCACCCTGGTTATATGCAGAACCCTTCACTCTGCTGCAGGAGACAATTAGATTTAAAATAATCCCATGGATTATATTTTTTTAATTGGATAAGAAATTAGGATATTAACTCATCAAGATGAAGACTGTACCTTCCTGTGCTAAAAGGTGTACTTTGAACCAGGACTGCCTAGCCCTGCTGGAAATGGACATCACTTCCATGCTGACCTGTCACCATGCTGCTATGCTGCTTTTCAGTATGATGTTTTCATAAACATCTCAGTGTGAACTCTTCAAAGACCTCGTAGTTTCTTAAATTAGGGTATTTGTATTTGGCTTTCTAATATAATATCATAACGGCATCTTAGGTTATATTAATCCATATTTTATAAGTGGGAAACTGTTCTGCAGTGCTAACAGCTCCTTATCAAGTTTTATTATACTACTACTATTTTATTTTATTTTAAAGTAACCTTTCTTCCCTTCTCCACAACTTGCCTCTGGGTGTCAGGTGCCTGTGAACCTCACTTGCCACCTTACTGACCCAAAACAACTTCACAATTAAAACCAAGGGTTTCACTCCTCATATGGGGAAAATATTAAGTATCTCACAGTAGTACAGTATTTCTATCATTAAAATAGATAGTAATATAAACCATGATGCAAATTAAGCTTCTAGAATATAGTCACAGAGTTCATAGAATGAACACCGCCTTGAAGCAGGATGTGCAGATTTACACAGCTCTTAATTGAAAGCAGAAAAAAGATAAATGAAAGTCACAACATTTAACCTTGCTTGAATTGTTCAGCATTTGCCCTAACACTTGCTTTGCAAATGTCACGATCAAATCAGGCATTAGAATTGGTACTTGAAGTGCTGGAGCTGAGGATTTTCAGCTGCCATGAACATCCAGTCAGGTTCAGAATATTAAGTCAGAAAGTTCCAGAAAAGGTGAAATCAGTTTTGATTGGATTTCAGCACCACCACAGAGTTTCGGGCCCACTATTTTTTGGCAACATGCAGTAATGTCTACATCAGTTACACTAAATTGCATAAATGTACTACAATACTTACAAGGAAAAAAGCAGTAATATAAACAACACTAATATACATATTTGATTATCATTTTTACTACAGATTATATTCAGCCACTGTTTCCAGCAATTATTACAATTTTAAGAACCAAGTCAGCACTAGTTAATTAGACCAGCCCTTCTCCAGCCTTACCCATTTCAGTACTGGATCCACTAATACCCCACTCTCCATATACACCATTCTGTTACCTGGCACTTAGGCAGAACCTTGACAATTCCTGCCACTTAGCAACACAAAATAGGTAGCAGAAATCAAAATCATTTTCCAGGGTTTCAGTTAGGAAGTATGTAGAGAGTCTCATTTGCCAGTCAGAAAATTTCCCTGAGCTTGTGACCCACTTCCTATCATCACCATCATCATCAAGAGACAAATGGGACCAGACTGTGGGTCATGTGATTTGTCCAAACACCACAAATCTTCATCAGCTGTCATCTTTCCTGTAGCTCCTGAGAGATTTCCAAACCTTGGTATGAAAGAATGTCACCAGTGACCAGCATGCTGCTGCTTCTGGTAGATATAAGCCTTTAAGATGGTGGGAGGACAAGTGTGTTCCCATGAATGTAATCAGATGCTCCTTGTACACCCTATTTTGTGATTAGCCAGGTGCTAGTAGCATTTTGGATACAGATATATCAAGGTATCCTCCATCATGCAAAGTTTTATGACAGGTATAGAAGAGACAATACTGTCCTCAAATGCCTTCATATGCTACCATGGATCCACCCTCATCAAACAGTTGGTCTACAGGTTTTAAAGCAAATATACACTAACTGTATTATTGTTGCTAAGAACATGATGACCTTTGTTTCTGATACTTTTTGAACCACGAGGGAAATTGTTAGAATAAGGATTATTTGGCATAATCATGATGTTTCTGTGGTCTGATACTTTTTTAAGAGCAGTCAAAGCAGTCTGGCAGCAGAAAGAGGCATTTATGTTGACCATGAAAACTGCTGATCAAAAGAAGCTCAAACACATAAAAAATAAATAATCACTTACCTGCAGAATCTTGACTCAAAGTTTCTTGACTACTACTGTTGTAAGAAGGCACCGGCGTGATAGAAAGCGATGCTGGACAGGAGAATGGATATGAGAAGTCATTTTGTGTTGCAAAACATCGACATACGGGAACATGGGCATCTTCAGAGAAGGTGAGAGGGAGAGGAGGGTTCCCATAAACACACAGGTTTTTCCAACGAAGCAGTCCTATTGTAAGAGGGCCAACAGCATCAGAACCTGACAAAAAACACCAGGAATTAAAACCTGTGTCCTTGTACTGTAGCAGCTTATAATTTTGGAAAACGAAGCTATAACAAGGTCATATTAATTCCTGTTTTGATCATTAAGTTAGCCTGTCCCATATTTTATTTTGGTCCACTATCAGTAATGTTAAATGCTAGTGTAATGCTAAAAGTATATTTCAGTACACATTCTCCCTGTACTAAACAAAACAACATTTAAGATGGAATAAGATATCATAATTTCAATGTGAATTTACAATTTGTTGTGGTCTTGCTTATACCTGCATTTCTGCAGGAACTCGCTCATACCTTACAACCTGAAGGTTTCTCAGCGCAAGTGAAAAATTAGTGTTGATTTTTTTTTTAATCAACAACTTGCAGCCATTTTTCTGACCCCTATCAGATTCAGACCCCTGTGGAAATCAGGAAGTGGGGAGTACAGCCACGCCACTGTCACAATGCACTTTTCTGTTCTTCTGCTATAATCTTCAGCAATTCTCTTATCCACCAATCAGTGTTTTGGAATTTCTTCTATCTATATCACATTTTCTTCAAATTAGTCTTTATTTTGCACTCTTTAAATTCACTTTCTGAAGACTCATATTCCGTCTTACTAAAAGCTTGACTGTATATGACATTGTAATACAAAACAATAGGGCTTATGAAATTATACCACATGACTGTGGAGGAGAAATACCCTGTAGAGAGTATTCTGCTGTACATGATATTACCTCTACTGCCCTACCATCATCCTATCCCAAAATACAGAAGAAGAAAGAAAAAAAAGACAACACTTGGAGTATTGATTTCTTAAAACTGCAAAATAAGGGGACTTCTATATGTCTCTCCTACAACTAATTTCTTATTTTTTAACTCTCATGTTTGTGATACTTAGAAGACTGGGAGCATCTGAATACAAAATTGCACTCTCAAATGCAGACAAATCAAATCTGTGATGGTCTTACTAAACTCCCCCAGACAATTATGGCAACACTCGAGACTACAAGTGCTGCTGCATCAAGCAAGCACTGAAATACGATGCAACAACTCAGACTTCAGACATGATCCTGTAATGAATTCTTCTGCAGAAAACAAACTATGTAACAGTGCAGCATGCCTGAATGGAACTGGTGACTGGCTCATAACTTCTGCAGGAGCAATATGACAGTATCTAACATAATAGTAATTTCAGTTGCTCTAACCACAGTTCCATTACCTACTGTAACTAAGCATCAGACTAAGCACCTGAAGAGTAGCAGCTTTTTATATGTATATCCCTTAAAAGGGAACAAAAGAATAGAAATTTTTCATCAGATCTCTCAGAAGAGGAATCTCTAGGAGTTAGGAAATTAATCTCTTTAAATAAGTGTGTGTGTGCATCAAGAGCTATTTGAGTTACCCACTAGACAGAGAGACCCATACATCAAGGACTTTCAAGTGTGTGCAGTCCAGAGAAAGTGCTTTTTGGCATTACAGAAAGTTCAGTGAGCTGCTGTAAAATAGTGTTCAGTGCTAGCCAGTATTGCAGTAGACATTATGTTTAAAAACAAGCTCTCTCTCATCTTCCCTATTTTCATCTTCTTCTTTATACAAAACTTTGGCTCGTGCTTTTTTTGAAACATAAAATTGATGGATTTTCTAGGGAGCTATCTGCCAATATATTTTATATTGCTTTTGCAGACATTCAACACATTTGAGCCCATCAATAATACTGACAATGGAGCTAGCAACACATAACTTTGCCTGGCTACACCTAAAAGGACACAGGTTTTACTCATCTTTCCTAGTGGTAATTTAGGTTTACTTGTATACAGATACACACTAACTAAAGACTTTGGTTATCTCATAGTGCCTGACTGCTTTATCATGAATGCTCAGGAAAATGGGAGCATTAAAATATATCTGTGTACAGAGGATATCAAATTTATGGCTGTTTTTAACTGTCAATATAGTTGTGAAAAATCTATAAGCACTTTATGTTCAGATTTTTAAAATATGCTTGTAGTCACTCCTTTGTATAGTATAGTTTCCTGTAAACATTGATTTTCACTTTTACCAATAGCAAGTCATTCCATAAACTCATTTTCAAGTACATGGAAATGATAATTTCTGAGAAAAAACCCACAAACAACAACCAGATAGATACATCACATCAAAGAGACTATTATCTGTTCACTACTGCAAGGCCATTTTGCCTATACTAAAACCATCAGCTTAATTTTCATTTTTATCTGCAAGAGAGCATATGCTGCAGTTGTAAGCATACACCATACAGACTCTCATACTGAAAAACTAAGCTAGAATACAAAAAGTTCATAAATAGAACTACCCAGAACTCTTGAGTGAAGACAAGCTTTGTAAGTCTTTAACCTTGTTTAATCTCATTAATCAGATTGGTTAGCAACAGCTTTCACCATAACCACTTTTTGTAGCCACATTAAAATAAATGTCTGATTAAAGTAACACATACAGAAACGCATATATATCAGTGATACCTATAAGTGTACCTAGATATAAAAATGGATATATATATACACATACTCATAAAAGCACAAAATTGTATGTATAAGTGAATGCAGCGGTTTTGAATTCTAAAATTGCAAAGCTATAGCAGTTTTGCTTGCAGAAAGCTTTTTTTTTTTTTTTTTGGAAGGTGGAAGAAAGGTCTATGAAGATTTTTCACTAATAAAAAAGAAATAAGAGGGAAAAAAAGCGGCAAAAGCCACTTTAAAAAGTTATCAGAGTTCAAAGTCATATCTTTCAAGGTAAATGCAACACCACGGATCAGTACAGATAGATACACTTGACTGTATGATCCATGCACAAGCTGTTTCTGCCTGCTTTTCCAACTGACAGCAAATCAGTAGCTGAAACAGAAGAAAAAAATCCAAAAAAGAAACTTTTGCAGCAATTATATATCTTTTAAGTTGTGCCAAAATTTCAAAATTATAACAGCAAAGGAAAGCAGTATCTAGCTCTCATCATAACTTCTTAACATCAAGGCAGGGAAAAGGATTCCTTGAGATGTGCTGAAAGAGGCTGTTTAGCAGCCTAATAGAATTTGTGGTTGGAAACGTGGGGACACCTATGAATTCACAGGCAATGTTCCTATTGCAAGCTTAATGCTATTCCCAAGTGTTTAGCTATAGCTATGCTTTGCAGAAAACCAAGCACTTGAACCCGTTATTAGCAATATAGAAATTAAATTAAATTGTATATCCTGGAATAATTTCTCCCAGTGAGGAGGACTGAAAGGGGCTTGATAGTCCCTCAGAGCTTTGCAGATGCAATGCCCTGAGAAATAAACATTAAAGCTTGAAAATCAATACAAGCCGGGCTACCCTCATCCCTCAGGTTTTCTTATCAGACAACCACTTCTTATGCACTTGCTTGACTGTTAGACATGTTTCCCTTTGTCTCTGCAGTTTTCTCAGAAGTGGTTGATTTCCATCTCTGAGTTTTCTCTTTGCTGGCTTGCCCCCAGGCTTGTTCTCTCACAGACACCACCATGTCATGTTTTCTCCCTGAAAACCTAAAATTTTACGTAGCCTCCTGAAGCAGTAATACCCCAAAACAATCCCCTAATATTCCTCTTACCCCACAAATGCACTAATGCCATACAGCAACCACATAACTCCTACCTCTGCTTCATGACATAATAAGCTAAAACTAAGAGAGATAAAAAAATAGCATATACCGTGCATGGTCCGTGCATTTGTCCTACCTGGGCTCCAGGCTGAATTTGCTGCAGAGTGACAGCACACTGTCTGTTGTACCTCCAGACGTCTCCTTTTTGCTCGTGTCCTGGAATCCCCCATCCTGCTACGATGCTTCTCTCTGCTGCTGCCCAGCCAGAGCCTCTCACCTGTGCTCCTACTGCCTCCTGAAGCCTGTATGGCACATGCTGGCCACATGGTATATGTGCAGTCTTGCCATTTAAGGCTTTTTTTTTTTTCCCCCCTCCCTCCTCTCCTCTCCGCTCTTCTCCCACTTCTCTAGCTAATTCTCATCTTCACAATCAGGCACACCTGTCCTCTCCAGCAGCTGAGCAGGAGCCACTATCCCTTCACATGGTGCTGCTCTAGCCAGGATGCTCCATAGGGAACTGAACTCCCTTAGGGAGGGGGGCACAGAAAAAGGCAACAATATGCACATATTTATTCACCTAACCTCTTCTCGCTGCACATAGTACACATTGTAACAAAACAAATCTGAACCCAAGAGACTTGGGTGACAAGTTTAACTACTACATTTCCACTCGAGATGCTCTCCCACCTCACCTACCTCTGTTTGGAGCAGGAGGCAGAAAGCCCAACAGATTATCTGGGCCTGATGTTCATTGAAGGTCAGGACCCAGCCAGTTCCTCTCCTTCACTGATGCCACAGGAGGGAGACTGTGGCCACCTGAGTCACACACACTGACACTTTCCTCCAAAAGCTTAAGTGTAGCTGTGGGTGCCCAGCTCACAACTTTCTGGAAACTTCTAAAACCCATTCCCAGACCATCCCACTGTAAAAGATTAGCTTTCTGAAAGGTCTCAACATGCTGGGGAGGACCTGCTACATCTGGTCACAGCTAGAACAGGTAAAGCAGGCCAGTTCTTATCCCTGGGGTAAAACTCCCCCAGCTGTAGTACCTGCTCTGTTTGTCCCAGGAGGCTGATTCTCTGCAGTGCAGAGAAGGAAGGCAGAAGAGAGACAGGAACAAGCCTGACATCAGAACTTGCCTTGCTACCTGCTCTGCTTGCTTACAAACTGACCTGAAATACTTCCTAGGGCTACATGCTCTGAAAAAGGTTCTCTATATTCTCTGACCCTGGTAAGCAGTTAAGGGATTGAGACATCTCATTCCCAAACCTAGTTTCCTTCTTTGAAATAATTTGTTCTGAATAAACCTTTGCATTTTTTTCCACTGAAAAAATACATTTTGGGAATAGATGACACATAGCTAACATGACAACAAAATTCACAAAAGCAGACCAAGAGTACCAGTTTTTAAATAAATAAATAAAAAATCCAAATGAACAAACAAACAAAAAAAAAAACAAAAAACAAAAAACAAAAAAACAAAAAACCCCAAAACTTTTAAGTCTATATAATCATTTTTTAGTCTTGCATATTTCTGGTGTGTTCACAGATATATTTAGCCAAATGGGATAACAATAATTACTTTCAAGAAATTCTGTTCCAGCTAAGCAAATTTGACATTCACACACAGCATAAAACTGAAAGTGCATACATGGGATTTTTTCAAAGTTTGGATTAAGCAGAAAAGCAGCTTTTAGCTTTTTACTATCTATATGTGCCCCAATTCAAGCTTTTCAGCTTAACTCCTTGTCCAGCTTTCAAATACTGGTGTTAGCTGGTAGACTGGCTAACACCTAATCAGATACAAGAAGCATGTTATATTAACAGGGATTTGAAATGACTAAATTATTTTCCATCTTTGCAATCACACTATCCTTTCCCCTTTGTGGAAAGGGAATTACCCTTTAGCTGTCTTTCATTTGGAGATATGCTCTCCAGGGTGAGCCAGATTTCCCATGGCCATTATTAATTCACATCTAAAGAACTGAAATTTGTATGAACTTTAGGTAGAAAGTTAACACAGCAGTTTACATTTCCTCTGCTAAAGACCTAAATCCCATTTATATATATAGTTCAGAAATTTAAAAATATTATTTTTGTGCATACATAAAAATATTATGTGCAATGTGTACTCACATTACACTTGCTGACACGTGAGCAATTTCCTTTGGTTCATGTCAGGACTACACATGCACATCCAAGGATGGAGTTTTGCATTCAAACACAGAAAAGACACAGCAGACCACATGTTGTACAGCAGAAGGGCATATTCTCACTGCCTAGCTTCAGTTAGCTGCATTAGGTGGCCAGTCTTCATAATTTTCCCTAATAAGTGAAGGGAGAAAGATTGACTGGAGTAATTTGTAGTAAGATTAAAACTCAGGTCTATGAATCATTCTTGATAACAGCTTTATGCTGTCTCTATTAAGTAGAGACACAGCACAAGGGAAGTAGCTACCTAATTTAGCTGGCTAAATTAGTTTCCTGAAGACATGAAGTGTAAACAATGACCCCATGAATCCATTTTTTCATTCAGTCTTCTTCCAATTTTTTCTGGATTCAATAAGCACTTAAGATTTTATTCTAGAGAGGCAATTCCACAAGTACTTTTTCTAATTCTAGCCTCCATTATCACAGCTTGTCCTCTACACAAGGGATGCATTCAAATCAGGACAGAGTGCAAATCATAAGCAGATGATGGAGTTCACACTGCTTCGATACAGCTCAAGGCAAAAATAATAAGGTATTAAGGACAAGGTCTCATTGCAGAGCAGTGGGCAGAACACCTGGGAGAGCCAGAATGGCCAAAGGGTTCAAAAACTTCAAAAGATTTCCTTGTCTTCTTACCTGAGGATTTTGAGACTGCTTCCTGTGGAAGGAGAGAGTGTAAATATCAGTTTTGGAAATCTCTAAAAGAAAATGGTAAGAAAAATTTTTACTCTGCTTCCACACAGGAGGATCTGTGTCAGTAACAAAAGCCTTGGTCTTCAGCTGATCACCTCAGACTGATTATCTGTCAGAGGACTTCAGCTTGATTGAGAGCCCTTGCTGAGCTTTTTCATGTTAGTGCAATAAAGCAGACTGTTATGGATGTCCACTTTATCAGTGGTGTCGTTGACAGGATGGATTTTTTTTTAGGATTATCTGTTTAGCTACACAAGATATGATAGGAACACTGTAAATCACTGCTATAGACGTACCATGATAGAGTGATTGGGGAGAATTTGAGCATACTGCATGGGAAACAGATTTAATTTACAACAATAATTTACATCTACACTAGGGAGTGCAACTTCATTTAAAATACCCACTGCAGAAAAAGCTCAAGGGAACAATAATTACAAACATCTTCCCTGAAAATGCTTAATGCATAGCCTAATGGAGTTATTATTACTCACGTCTTTCATATCTCACCAAGATGGCAAAATCACTGCCGAAGAGAGTCTCTAAAAGCCATTTACCTCCCTCCTATTCTGGAGCTGAAATCCACTTAAGTTTCCAGCACTACAGGCAGTGGGAATTATTCTCTGACTTCTTCCTCCCAAGAACTTCTCCCCTATAGTGCCATGTACAAAACCAGGCATTTTGCTAGATCCCAGGTAGGAACACAGCTCTTTCTTTGTCTGATCATTATTCCACTTGTAGTTTAATGGCTTTTTTAAGCATTTAACATAAAAAGTATTCTGCTAATTTTATTGTAATTCTTTCTTGTTCATGATCTTATGTGGCATATATTTGCTAGGTGCATTCAACTAAGGCCAAGGCACAGAAGGCCAGACTTCTGACCAGAAAGTCTGGAACCTAGATGATTCAAGGTGAGGAGTTATTAGTTATCCTCTTTCCCAGTAGCGGGTTATAAATGTTTAAGGTACTTCTATTACTTTTTAAAATATATGTATCAGTAAAATTTATTGGCATTTTAATAATAAGACAAGTAGTTCAAGAAGAGACTGGCTTGCTGCATTCAGCAGCCTATACAGGAAGAAATCTTTAAATGCTTTGACATCAAACAGTACCAAAATGCACAAGCTTAACAGCTTCTCCTCCCATCAGTAACTGCGATATTCTAGCTGAATAAAAGTTAAGTAAATCCTAAACGCCTTACTTTTTACTTTGGAAGTGGAGAACAAAAGATCAGACTTGACAGCAGCGTGAAATTCAGTCACCCCTCTCTATTTAACTAAATTTTCTTGTCTAGAAAAAGGAGAATTTTGTTCAGAAAACAGCCTTCTTGCAAGTGCTGACAAACGGATAACACAGGTTTTGCTATAGACCTTGACAAGAAATAACTGAGAACATCAATCACAATCTATTTGGAAAATTTCATTGCGTACTAGATGCAAGTTATGAATGTATCTTCCCAATTCAAACATTCAGTCAACAGAAGTGAAGAGTTAGATGCAGAGTGCCAGCTGCCTGAAATATATAACCTAACATCATCATTCACCAAATGGGTCCTGTCCCAAGAGCCTTGGCACCATAGGTCTCACCTTTGGTTGAAAGTATGTACACTCAGAGGCACAAAGGGCTTTGAATTGCAGTGAGGTTTCCTCATAGAAGATACAAGAGACTGAAGTACAAGTGTAGCCTTTAAAGAGGGACCTCTTTTTCCTGTGAGCAAAACAGACTAAATAAAGCCTTCCCATTGCTCAGAGTAGAACTGGTCCTCTCCTCAACTCAGCAACTTCTACCAATGTCCTGTCTTGCACAGACTACAGACAGATCTTCACATGCTCCTCCTAGTCTCTGTTGCCTCCAAAAGTCCAGAAGGCTCAGGTATGTCCGTTTCACAATTGCAGACTGACAGTGTAGAGCAATCTTGCTCCTCTGCGAGAGGAGCATTATTTGAATGTAATGAGCTCCATAAGGTACCACCTGGTTTATCAGATTAAATGAGCAATTTTATGGGTAGCAAACAGAGCACCTTGGTTTTTGTTGTCACTGGGTAATGTAGTCTTGCTGGAAATTTCAGACAAATTTGAATGATTTCTCTGCTTTTTTGAACCCTCTCCTGACCTCAGCTCATACCCACACACAGACTCCTAATGTTTTTACTTCTATCCCAAAACATGTATTTCTGTCCTGTTATTGCATCTTTTAGCCCTAAATTACTGAGCCTTAGGCAGTTCTCATTGTTTAAAAAAAAATAAATCAAAGGATTGTTTTCTGGTTCTTATATATTTTCCAAAACCTAGATTTCTACTTTGTTTTTAAAAACTCCTTTGTGTTTAGATGTGTGTCAAGTGAAAGGCAAGCCAAACACTACCATAATTCATTACCTGCTAGAACATTTGGTGATGAGTGTTTCCAAAGAAGAGTATTCCCAGAGAAGCAAAAACTGAGCTGAGAACAGGCCTGAGCTCACCTACAGACTTGGCTTTACAGAAATCTTACTTGGTCATCCAGCACCCCTAAGGCAACATCCCTCTTATTCAACCCATTGGCAGTCACCTAGTCATGAGATTGTTCTTGTTCAAAATCTCTCTTCTTTTTGGTTTTTGAGAGGTAGACATAGCTTTTTAATCTTCCCAGTGTGACAATGTTGCCTGTATCAGGGAGCAGAGCAAAGTATGTGGCTGAAGTGGTTTTAGGCTGCGACTGGTGTTCTGGGAGTGAAGAGGCAAGGTCTGAACAATGTTGTTTCAGAATTTCAACAAAGCTTTTTGAGACCATAGGTATGACTTCATGACTGATTAATATAATTTCCTTATTGAGAGAGGGGCAAGCAGTAAGAGACCTAAAATAAGTTTACATTATTTTTTTTTAAGGCTTTATAAAACACTCTTGAACACAGTTCTTGGAAAACCAATCACGCAATGCCTCTGTGCACAGTCTCAGCAAGAGCAATATTCTCTTCCAAATTACAGTTCTCCAGTACCCATTTACACTAGAATGTTCATGAGAAGTTTGTTGACCAAGCTAGTAATCACTGACTAAGATAAATAAAAAAAAAAAAGGTTAATAATAAAGCATCATCTGTACGTTGTATGCAGCTGCTTTTTCTTAATTTCCTTTCTTTTACCTTTGCCACAGGAACTGTACTGTTCTCTTATAGCCCAAACCCATCTGAATAACTCAAATGCTGTCTGAATCTAGCTTAATCTTTCACAAGCACAAGAACCTACTTTTGCTTGATTTGAATAGGAGCTTGTGCCAGTAACATACAGAGTAGAATAGCTAAGTTGGAATGAACCAATACCAATCATCTAGTTCAATGATACTTCCAGTGTGATCCAGAGCTTGTGGAATAGAGATACTGCAGGTTTCCTTCTACAGAGCAACATACAAAACTGTCAAATAATATTGGAGTCAAACATAAGCTTAGGAAATAACACAACTAAATTGGTCAGAATTGCTTGTAGCTCCTGAACTTAGATCCCTTACATGCATTTAAGATGAGATGAGCTGCAACTTCTGAACAACTGGTTCTGCTTCCTTGGGAGTGATAGATGGAGATGAACACGGAGGTAATACAGGAAAGCTGGATTGATTATTTTCTCATCTCTTGCTTCAGGCAAATAATTTCTGTCTTTAGGAACAAGATTTATATATTCTTCTTTTTTTTCCTTTGTCCTTTCCTGCACGATACCAGACAAATGAAATAAGCCCACCCTTTCACAAAGAGTTACTTCAATTTCTCATTATGAGTGTCTGACTTAAGCCCATTAGCCAAATTTGCAGTGCTGCTAAGCTCTCCCAGCTGTAAGTAAAGTCACTTGAAATTTCAAAGTCCTGTATCTCACTAACTACTTTAAACACTGAAGTATAAGTCAACTCTAGTTAATTAACTCAACTGAGTGGGTGCTTTAATCTCAGTGACTTTCAGGTTTGACTTTCCTTCAGTTTAAGGAGATAAGCCTGTTTGACTTTATACCTCAAGAGACACTCAGGTGCTGGTGATGAGGTCGTGGAAATGCTCATGACAATGAATCACTGCCTTCAGCACAGGGTGGAAAATAAGGTAGGGGGGCACCCACTGCGGTACAGTGAGAATCCCCAATACTGTACAGCTGCTTATGCAGTCAGAGCTGTCTCTTCTGCAGGCTGAGTGAAACAGCATCCTGATGAAATTGTAGTTTATAATGGAAGTATATGTCAAAATTATAGAATCATAGAATGGTTTGGGTTAGAAGAGATCTTAAAAATCACCTAATTCTAACCCTCCTGTCACAGGCAGGGAAGCCTTCCACTAGACCAGGTTGCTCAAAGCCCATTCCAACCTGGCCTTAAACACTTTCAGGGATGGGGCATCCACAAATTCTCTGGGCGATCCATTCCAGTGCCTCACCACCCTCATAGTGAAGAATTTCTTCCTAATATCTAATCTAAACCTACTCTCTTTCAGTTTAAAGCCATTGCCCCTTGTCCTAACACTATATACCCTTCCAAAAGTCCCTCCTCGGCTTTCCTGAAGGCCCTCTTTAGGTACTAAAAGGCTGCTCCAGCTCACTTATCATATTCATGGCCCTCCTCTGGCCACATTCCAATGGGTCCAGGCCCCAGAACTGGACACAGTACTCCAGATACTCCATGCATGCTAGAGAAACAGTTGCACTTACCGTCTGAATTATATTTTTTTCTAAACTGTAAATGTTTGACTTTACAGTCCTAATATGTTACTTTTACTTTCCAATGTAAAAGGACTGTGACTTAAGGACCCAAGTCTTGGAGGAAACTTGTGGCTTTTTAAGCAGGAAATCACGAAGAAACTTCTCAGTATTTTCCTTTAAACAATCAAATGCACACATAGTCTAGCATAGACGTTCCTATGGTCTTTTTCACATAGATCACCAAAAATGCTTCTTCGTGTATATATTTTGTAAGTAACTTGACCTAGCTGAATTTCCTATACAGTTAAGGGTGTTCTAAAATCCAGACAACTGTGTACTCACAAAAATCTCCCAAATCTAATGTATTATATGGGAGCTTAATTCCAGGAATATAGACCCAGACCAAATTTGATTTTTAAATAAACTTATTCTGCTGCTCTTTTCTTTGAATGCAGCAATAAATAACGTCAAGGTACTGCAAGGGTCAATGCTGCAGTGTGTACACAATAAAAGTAATTTATTATGGTTTTGTTTCACAGGTGTCTATAGAGTACTGTACTCAGCAAAAATCAAAAACAAAAAACCTGTGAAGAAGCATACTGTTCATCACCATGACACACCATGGTAATTATTTCTGTTCTTCTGGGAATATAGGGAAATGTAAGTTCCAGTACAAGGTACCTTTTGTTACAGCAGCCGTGCTTCAGAAGAGTAAATAATAATGATGATTATATAAAAGATCAGCAAACTACAAGATTCTCAAACTGAATTTCAACAACTACTTTTATTTTCAAATGCAAGACAGGTAAAGCCTATGCTTTAACATTGTAAAGATGGATGTAACTGACCTTAATATGGTTCTTATGAGGTGCCATGGGTGAGTACTTTGACAAAGACTAATGTATTCTACTTTTCCTGTGTGAATATCCAAGCATGGTCTTTTTTTGAGGAAGCATGCAAGTTTGTCTTTGTTTAGTAGGACCTCAGCTTTGCACAGTACTTTCTGACTCAGCACTAAAGACCGATTTTATATCAAAGTTCTATGCTGCAATCCTACCTCCTAAAAACTCTTAGCACAACTAATCTGTCAATATTTTCTGCCTAGCTACATTCCTTGGAGAAATGGACAGCTGCTCCCATCCTGTAAGTTTTCTCTTCCATCTGGAACATAATACTTCACATAAAGTGCTGTAATAGCTTTGATTTAGACATCAGTACTCCTCCCCAACTAGAAAGTCATCCGCTTCTGCCATTCCCACCATCTGATACACCTTCAGGTTTGTGTATGAGTTAGTGGGGATTACTGGCTAGCTAGACCTGTACTGTGAACAGATCTACCTCTCAAATATTTTAATGTGTTTTTTTCTTAAGATATCTGAAATGTACAAAATGTTCAGCTTATTTACATTTCACACAATTCATTTTTTAAAAGTTTTAGTAAGGAAGTGATCTTCAATCTCAGCTCTTAAAAAAAAAAAAAAAATGAAAAGGTTTTCAAGAATGTATTTGCCTGAAATGGAAGGGTCTTACAGAATTAAATATTTCTTGCAGTATTTGTTGCTTGCCAAGTCTGGATTTTGCCAGCTAAAAGGTTTCATTGGAATCAAAGAGAAAAGTTTTGCCTGTGGACTTCAAGAGAAGTTAAAGAGTTTACATTGCCAGAGTAGCCTCTATAAAGCTCATAGACACCAGATGGCCCCATAGCTCTCGCTCATCTAACAAACAGATTTCAGTTTCCCTGTAGGGAAATAGAAAAGAAGCTGTAGAGTTTGCTGTTCAAAGCTATAGCTGCTCAAAGTTTTACATGGAAAACTGCCTTGAATTTTATCAGATATATATATGTGTATGGGTTTTTTGGTTAGTGTATATAGGTAAGGGTTAGGACACTTACCTGAGACAGTCTTGGACTGTCTTCGTATTTTATTGGCCAGCTGTAACAATATGTCTTAAAAGAAAGCTGCAACTAACATCTTTGCAGAACTTGGTCCTGTAGGAACAAGTATGGTAGATGCCACAAGAATGTGACCAGACAAAGCTGAAGTGGAAGCATAAGTGTATCTACATGATCAGGCACTAGCATCGGACTGGCAGGAACTGAAGACACTGGAACAGGCAGAGAAATGCAGATATTAAAAGATTTTTAAAAAATCAAATAGGGAAGGGGAAAAAAAGTTCATTAGGTGGCTCCAGTGAGAAGACTCAATTCACTTCTCAAAAAAACTAATTAGGTTTCTGTTATTGATAGCGACAGACACAGAGATGGGTCTAAAGTTTGCTGACAAGATGTAAGCATGGAAAATATTAGCACACAAGTGCTTTATATTTCAAGTGGAGCTGCAAATAATAAAACTCTCAGAGGTATATCTGAAAATACTTGGGCTCTCTGTCAGCTAGGGATGAATAGAAAGCCCCTTCTACACAATTAGTCATATTGAAAACAGGATCAGAATAAAAAGGTCTTGAACTCCAAACAAAGCAATGGATTTGATGCAGCTATTTATGTCTTTATCACAGCCTGAGATACCATTTATGTGGGGGTAGAGAGAAAACATAAGCCTTCTGAAATACATTCTCTTTCCCTTCCCACAAAAAGACATGAGGACTAAAAACATGTGTGCACCTAAAAAGGTGCAGTGTATGTTTATTCAAAATAAGTACTCATACAGAAGGACATTGATATGACATGAAGAATTCAGTCAGATTCTTGCTTCAAATTATCTTTCCCTCACAAAAAGTAGCACAAGCTGAAGATTAGACTTGCTATTTGGCAATATAAACATTGCAAAAAGAGTATGTATTCCCATTAGGAGGTACTTTGTTACATCTTATTCTTGGTTCACCTCATGTTACATGACACTTGTAGTTAGAATATGACTATACAGGTGAAGACTACAATATTCACAGAAGTTGAACCACGCTCAAATACACTATTTTTATAATAAAATCAAACCAAGTCTATCCATGTGTAACAGAGGAATGATCTTTAGATTAGCTGAAAAAGGTTTCAACTGTAAAAGCTTATGCTTTTTATGTCATTTTGAACCATAAAAATCAATTTTTTACATGAAATAATAGATCACAAAATGAAGCTATCTGCTTCATTTTCTCTGTAGTTCAAAAAGGTAGATGTTAAAATTGCTTTACACTGAGATCCAAGAGTCTCAGTGTTTAAATTGCTACTAAAAACCTTGTAAATGGTTCAAAAAGTATTGTGGGTTGACCTCAGCCAGCAACCAAACACCTATGCAGCTGCTGCTCCCCTCATCTCTCTTTATCCCCAGCAAGACGAGGGAGAGAAGAGCAGCAAAAGCAAGACTCACTTGCTGAGATAAAGACATTTTAATAAGTGAAGGAAAGATATAAAAAAAATAAACCACCAAGTGATGCAAAGGCAATCCCTCACTACCTCCCACATGCAGATTGATGCCAAGCCAGTTGGCAAACAGCCACCTTGAAAGCCACCCACCCTGCTCCCCCTTCTTTCTCCACCTCTTCCTTGGTTTTATTGTTGAGGTGATGATATATGATATGGAATAGCCCTTTGGCCAGCTTGGGTTGGCTGTCACAGCCATGTCACTCCCAATCTTTTGCCCACCCCCAGCCTACTCACTGGGGGCAGAGCAGAAAAAAGAAAGACTTGACCCTGGCAAGTGCTGTTCAGCAACACTGGTGTGTTATCAACACCGGTTTAGCCACAAATCTAAAACACAGCACCATATAGGATGCTATGAAGAAAGTTAACTCCATCTCAGCCAGACTCAGAAAGAAACCCCAACAATTCAGCTATTAATCTGCATGAGATATATCGCATGTAGCTCACTATTTGGATGTCCAAAAATCAAAAGCAAGTCATCTACTGTAAAATGCTTTCAGCATATAAAACCATGTGCCACATTTATCAAACCTGACAGCAATCCACTACAGTCAATACTTTTCTTAACATTTGTAGCAGTGGCTTTGACCGGTGTACTTATAAAATAAGTAAGCCTAAGGCCTTCCCAAACATACAACTTTGTATGTGAGCTTGTGGGACTTGTGTCCACATTATCAAAAGTGATCTGTTTTCCTCCTACAATTTGCATATTGGTTTTTACCGTTTACTCCCAGCAGGTTGTAAGCAGTATGGTACAGTAGATATGCATAAATAGAATCATAAATAAAATAAAAAAAGCTAACAAGGTGCTCAGAAAGGCAGCTCAATGACTTTGCCATGCATGAGAACTCAGTTCATGATGCTTGCTTACTGTAGTTCCAGGGAAAAAAAACCCCAAACCAAAACCAATAAAACCTCATAACAGCAGAAACTGTTGTCCTTTTTAGGAAACTTTCTTGTCTGACCATCCAGGAGCCAATCTGGCACTCACACCTGCTCCTGCCCATAAATAGACTGGGAATGGAGAGAAGTGATGATCTGTGGAAGTCAGCAGTGTCTCTTCACAGACCTTCACTGCTTCTCAGTGTTTGCAGGAATGACTGTTCATGAAACCCAAAAAACCCCAAACAGTGCTACTCCCAAAGACAGTAGTTTTTAATCTACCATGACGCTCCTCCTGTTAAGGGTAAGACGTTTAACACACTGAAAGCCTTCAGAGTTGAGAGTGTAAACAATGCATAGCTTTCTGGCATTTTAAGAGGTTTACAGGCATTACCCCTCACCTCCAGAGAGTAATAGAGAAGAGTCAGTAAGAAGGTCTTCATAAATAAAACAAAAAAGGCCACCGCAGACTAAGAGTGCCTACAAAAATGAACCTGTAGCACTGAGAAAAGTATTTAATGATTCAGCCTTACATGCAAAGGCCATTCCTGCAGAGCAGTAAGACTCTGCCAGTGCAGGTCAGTCTTGCAGCTCAGTGTTGCTGCAGCTGGAGCTGCTTTGGGGCTGCAACGTGGGAGCAGCAGCTGGTGTAGGGCTCCAGCCCAGGGGAAAATGTCCTCCCAGGAACTCAGGAGCATATCTTAATGCAGCAAGAGCTTTCTAGGAAAGCCTGGGCTCACTTATAGTCAGATTAGAGCATGGACTAAGCAAATTTGTCTGCCCTGGGTTTTAGAGGTAGTATTGCTCACTGAAGAGATCTTTTATGAATTTGAGAGACTAAGGCACAATGAGAGCAAGCAATCAAGGCCACGATTTTCCATGTCCAATTTAACATAGACCAAGAAAGCTCCACTTCCAAGAGAGCTGAAGAAGGCATATGGGGGGCACAGTGAACACTGATAACAACATCTGTAAAATCTAAACATGAATAGAGATTCCTTTCTTTCTAATACATGCAGGTGACCCAAATTTGGATTGTGGGACACCAGTGAACCAAAAACCGTTGTTTTGTTTGAGGTATTACAAATGTTACAGTAGAGCACAGCTCTACTGCTTGCCATGGGCCTTGATGCAAACATGCCAGAACCACCAGAGTCACTCAGGCTCTGCCCTGGGTAGCTGTTTCTTGTGCAGACTTCGCTCCACTGAAAATGAGCAGCAGCCTTAGCTCCCCTTTCCTCTCTCCTGCTGTCCTACAAGGGCTGTACAAGGGCTGGGACCAGTTTATCACTATGTGGGTATAACCAAAACTGTGCATTCTACACACTCTATGTCATTTGTGATGGACTGTTAATAATGGACCGTTTGCAGCAGCTGCCCAGGGCACACCTGGCACCTAAGGCTACGAGCTGGGTGTTAAATAAACCCTGCAAGGCTGTGAAGTGTTCTTTTGTTTTCACACCAATGACTCAGCTGCGATAACTCCCCTTCGGAAAGGCATTAACGCCTTCTCACCCAGCCTGAGGAGTCACCTCTGCTAATGGGCCATACTGGACTGGCATAATAGGCAGCTGCGACACTTAGACTTCAAAAATCAAAGACTCCAAAAATATCCCATGACTAACAGAGTTAAATCACCCACTGTGAAACTCCCCGCCCTGGAGGAGGAACTGTGCATTACCACCTGAACTTGAGCATATATAAACTTTGGGGTTTGGAACTTCTGGTACCACTCATCATATCCAGAGGACCAGAACTCCAACAGGACTGCCATTGCCACTCTCGACAAGACTGTGCTCATTATTTCAACAGAACTGCCACCATCATCTGAACTAACAGGTTTTCTTTTCCTTATACTTTACAGTCAGGGAGGCCACGTAGTGATCAGCACAGGGGCCACTAAACACTGTTCTGTTCTTGTCCCAGGGTTATATATCTGTTTGTGGGGGGTGAAAAACAGTTTTCTCTGTATCATTTCATTTATTGTAATCTCTTTTTGGGAAATTGTAACTCTGACTTGTAATCTCTGTTGAGTTGCACTCACTTCTACCTCTAGTTTACTTTTAAACCAGCACACCCACTTTTCTTACAGCAGGTCAGGAATATTTTCTATTCCACAGTGCTAAACAGCAAGCAAGCTCACTTCTAAATATATCCAAATAGAAGTTTCTAATCGCAAAATAAACACAGTTCTTACAGTAAGTTATGCAGCAAAATGTAGGTTATACCTAATATTTCATGTTAAATGTAGTGTTATTTAACATTTTTTTCTTGTCCTCAGTGTTTCATAAACTTATTTTGAAGAAAATAAGTTTACTTTCTGGGCTTTTTACTCCCTGTCATAACAAAATAGTGATCATCTTGCCTGCTCTTCACAAGAGGAACTTTTGACACACCAGGTGTGCCTTTGTTACATGACTGTTCCTTCGGGAGAGGCTTCTTGGCTGCCGGGGCCAGACTTTTGTTTGTTTGCAAGGTTTTGGCTGAAGGCTGACCTTTTGTGGAAGGCTGTGCCGACTTTTTGGTCATTGCCACTTTGGCAGAAGTTTGAGGAAGTCGTACAACAGATAAGGGGGTACGTTCAGGAGGTTTGGATAAAGAGGGCCCAACCAGACTGGGATTACTGACATTCGGCTGCTTACTGACAGCTGATGATACGTGTTTGTTTGTAGGTATCAGTGAAGGTGGTGACTTTGATGCTTTGCTAACTGCGAGGGAAGGTGCAGAAGCGGAGAGGACCGATGCACTTTTCAAATTCCTTGCCAGGTCAGAAGTTGTTCGTAGGGCTTTCTGAGGATTCTGAGACGCAGCTCCCGAGATCTGAATAGCATTTTCAGAAGGAGGTTTTGCAAGGAGCTGCTGAGAATGCGCAAACTTGGCAACAGCACGCAGATTTGTCACAGGCGGCCGAGCAGCCCTCGGAGCGACTGAATTCGCTTTGGTTTTAGTGATAGAGACAGGTTTGCATTTAGCAGGGACACGCTTCTGTTTTGAAGCCATCATTTCAGCTGTCTCAGACAAATGAGACAGCTGTTTTTTAGAGGATGAGAGGGTAGGATGGAGTGCTGGTGCTGCGGAGCCCTGAGGCGGGGCAAATTTCACCTTGGGAGCATCGGGGGACCAAATACGTTTGCGCACTGTTTCGGAGGGAACTAGAGCTGTTCTTGTTCCTGCACATGAAGAACTTTTGCTTACAGGCTGTGAAGAAGCAGAAGCTGGTGAGCTGCATGCAGGAGACTCCAGTTTCTTTGAGGTACCAGCTAATGTTTTGAAAGGAGACTGCACACCTGTTGCTGAAGACCCTTGCATTTTGGACCTGACTGTTGATGACTTGGCTGTGGAAGATGGGGGCCCTGGCACTCTTGGTGATGCCAGAGCAGGGGACTGAGGATGTTTAGATAAAGCCTTCTTGGCACCAGCCCCAACAGCTAAAACAGGAGTAGTGACTTTTGATGGCTGCTTTTGAAACATATTGACAGCTGACATTGGATTCATAACAGGAGGCTCCTGATTCCTAGCTGATGAGTTAGGGGTACTGTCACTGGTGACCCCTTTCTGAAACGCAAGGATTTTTTGTTCCAGAGTTGCAAACTGAAGCACTCGGCATGGATCATATTTGAGCAGAAAACCTTGAAGAGTGTCCCAGCCTCCACCAACACGTACCATCACATGCTTGCCATGCAGCATCTGAGAATGGAGGAAGAGGGGTTGGGAACAGAAGGACAAGAGAAATTTCTATCTTGTTTTATGCGGCATTAGGTCTTCAGCTTACATTACCATCTATTGAAATTACCTAAAAATAGCACCTCCTTTCTTATAGAGAAACCTTTTAAAAGAGAGAAATTATGCGATAAACAAGGTTTATGCTTCCCAATTATTTTATTAGATAGTTTCTCCTGTAGAGACAGTCATTACACATCTGCAAATAATGGAAGCATCTTTACAGAAGACATTTTAACCATTCTGTAAGCATCCTCATTTAGTATTTAGAGTTTTGGATACAGGTTTTGTTCAAATTATAGATGCCCCTGTAACACAATCTCTTATGATTGCTGAAGAGAGTACTTAATTATCCTGAAAATTATAAACTCCAAGAGTGGAGGTTTTGAACAGTCAACGTTCTCAGGATATTCCATGACATTTCCTTATTTATATTGCAAATAATTGTTGAAATTTTAAAACCACCACAGAAAAGCATTAACTTTTTTTAATGTGATTGTAAAATGAATAGTTGTAAGATCAAAGTAACTACACCTACTTTGAATAGGTGATTGAATGGCAAGTTGTTCCAACCCAAATAATTCTGTGACTCTAAAACAACACCATAAAAATGAGGTATTCCACTTAAAAGCATTTCTCTCCCCAGTAGAAACATAAGTTGGAGTTCTGAAAAACAACTTACTCTTATGAAGAGTATTTTATCTCCAAGTCTATAACGTCCCTCTGATAAGTATTCAATTGAAAACCGATGGGAACAACTGCAGGGAGGATCTTCTGCTATATGTTTTACCTAGTTATTAAAATTGAAAGTATTTGTTAGTCTTTTGAAAGAAGCATGTGTTGAATACAAGAAAAGACACCAATATCTTCAGCCCATAATATAAGAAAATACTTGAATTCTCTTCCTTCACAAGAAAATCTCAGCTACATAAAGATACAGAGTGTAGAATAAAAAATTAAAAGAAAGAACAAATTGTATGTACAGACAAATATTTTGAGTTGTTCTAATCCAATTTTTTTGATTTCTTCAATTTTCTGTTATTTCCAATTCTGGTATTAAGACAAGTCTATACTTCTATGCATAGTAGCCTCATTTCTAACCACAACCTTGTAAAGACACTCTTATGGTCTCTAGAAACTGAAACGAATGTCTGGGTCTCTCTTGTGACCAAATCCATTGCTACACCTGGCTCAGAGCTACTTCACCATGCTCCCCAAATTTCTGTTAGGCTAAGTTAATCTTCTGTGAGATGACCAAGAAGGAAACCACTGAAAAAAGGAGAAAGGTAGTCCCCAGATATGTGCCAGGTTAGAGAAGATGCGTCTCTTAGAGCCATTTAGAAATGTAATAAATTGGAAGGTCAAGACTATTGCCAAGAAGAAAAAACAGTGAGAGTTTTGAGAGAGAGCAAGGACTTGGTGGCTGACGTTCCCAAAGAAACAGAATTTTTACATTACTACAAAGAGGACCTTTAAAACAAATGAATTTTAAAGACTTAACATGCATTTTTAAGCAAATCGGAAAATTACTCGTAATTTCTTTCGGACCAATTCACAAGCTGTTGTGAGTTTCATCAAAGCCTACTTTAACATTTGATAAAATTTTAGGAAAACATCAAATTGAAGAGAAGCATTCATTGCAGTCATAGGATATTGACACACCAGAAAAACTGAATGAGATTATTTCTTATACTCAAAGAAGCAATGAAAAGGGAGCAGGGGAAAGGAACTCAAGGTGGGTTATATGCACAAAGGCATTTACTCCAAAACATATAGAACAGCATTGTCTTTATAAAACAAAAACAAACAAAAAAAAAAATTATAAAAAGAGATGCATACACTTTTGTTTTCTGTTTAAAGAGGCTAACATATTAGATGAAAACCAGCCAATGCTTACTGAGCCAGATCATACAAGTACAAAACTTAAGAGCTTGATTTAAAGCCCATATCACACTAAGTAAGAAGTACTTACTGCCTCATGTAGCTCCCCATGGTGACAACACGATTTTGCTGCGCTAATAGGTGATGGTGGCCCAGAGGTCATCAGTAGGGTTTCTTCTAGCTCAATTTCCTTCTCTAGTTTTACAAGTACAGGAGGTTCAACTCCATACCTCAAATACCAAAGTAGAGAGTTTAATTGCTAATTTACTAAAGAAAACGGAAAGAAACTGATATTAACAAATTTGCAAAATTCTAAGTGGTTTGGCTGACATGGCACAGCACTAAATCAGTCAGAGGGATAACTGCCTTGATAATCCAAAGAGAAGGAGCAGCTCTGAGTTTTTAGCAGAAGTCTTCCTTAAGGTGGCCTTGGTGTTACCAGAGAAGGAAGTAAAAATACTGTCAAAATTACATAATTTAGGTCACAACCAATTTAGATAAACTATCTTAAAGCTTCCAGCTCTGCACTAGAAATAAATCAAAAGTCTAAATGTAGAGAACAAAGAGATACCTGCCAAAAAGATGAAAAATTATACCCCTTAAAATAATCTTTAATGTTCACTGAGTTCTTCCAAGAGGTATACATATCTATAAGTTGAATGTATAACTTAAACACTCAACTATAAAAGGCAGCATGGAACAGTGCCTCTCCCTGAAAAGGTCTGATAATTATTTGAAAAAATATTCATATTATATGATGGTCCTAGAAAAACCACTCATTACTTTTTGTGAGGAATTAACATCCACTGCATTGCACTAAATGACCACAGATTGTCTTAACTTTGTCTTAGCTTTTACTAAATAGGATGTATTCTTCAATTTCTTGTTAAGATTATGTGCAGTTCACGTACTTGGATACAATGCGTCCAATTTCCAACAGACAAAGATACACTTGTCTTGGATCCTTGTGCAAAACTAAAAGGGAAGAGAACGAAGAGGAGTTACAGTTCATATTTATTGCAGCAAGGCCTATGCAATTAGGTACATAGAAGAGAAGATGAGGTATAGATGCCTACAATTTCCCATTTTACCCAGGGGCAAGTTACATTATCATTGACAAAGCACTATATGCTTTCCAACTCTAATTTTCTATTTCATAAAGTCCTTAAATGCATCTTGGCATTCCTGAAATCAAACTGTTCTTTCTAGGAGAATTATGTTTTATTTGGTTTTATGATCTTCTTTCTTGATGAGAACAGGAAAGAAAGAGATCTGAGAGCTTTCCCTACCCCCAAATACATTATCATAGTCTTAAAGATGAAAAGCATTTAGCAACTGCAAATAGGAAAATATGCTCATGCATACAGACAGATAGGCACAGGCACTCTATAGGTTAACATCCATAGGAGGATACACTGTGAAGGACCAAGTGGTTGGCTACATAGCCAGTCAGCCTAAGCGGTTTAGTCCCTTGGCTGTGAAAGAACAGTCTGGGTGACTGCTACCATTTCAGTTAGCAACAGATCTTTTTTCTTATAATTTTAAATGTTCCAGGTGCCAGCAGTGTCCATCCATATGGCAGATTCATCCAGTTCCACTAGAAGATACCACTTTGTCAGTGGCAGCTCCTGTACCTCATCATTTTACCCCCTCCCAAGCAGCCCAAACCTCCTGCCCCATCCACCAAGAGGTTTTCTTCAGAATTTGGCATCTTTGTGAGGCTGTATCTGAAAAGGGTGGTCAAAACCCCTGAGCATAAGAAGGAGGGGAGAACAATGCTGGTTTAAAATACAAATGCTCAGATTCAAACATGAGATACTAGCTGTGATCACAGAGAAGCAGCAACACACTTTCAGATACGTTAGTAGCACAGTTTTGCGCAAGGCTTTGCTTCTCAAAGACTTGTCCATAGTAACTCAGCTAGTGCCCAAAGCAGAGGTTGCTTCACACCCCTCAATTCAGAGCAGCTCTAGCAGCTATATGAACTTGATCTTGTAGGCACACTAAATGATTATCAGGAGAGCTGAAGAATGAGATGCAAGAGTGATAGCTAAGCAATGTGAATATGATGGTGGCAAGTCTGGGTTTTCTTAAGAACTTTGAAATGGAAACATTCAATTATTTCTACTGTTGCACTGAAGAATGGAAGAGGCAGAAGGAAAACAATGTCTGTTTTGGTTTCTTGAAAGTTCCATCTTTAGGTGTGCAAGAAAAAGCAAAAAGAAACAAGGCCAAGAACAGAGAAAGAAAATAGTTTAAAACCTCACGCACAAGCAACTACTTCCTCCTCTGTCCCCATACAAGCCTCAAAATCGAGATTCTTTCAATATGTTCTAAGAACAGTTGTACAAATGCTTTAGAAAACAGACGATCCCTGTGCTTTCTTAACTACGTAGGAATATTGCCTAAAAACTCAAAAATCAAAGACTGGGAGAAAGGTCATTCAACTTGCCTCAACCCACACACAGCACCATTCCTTCCCCCACTACCATCAAGTATAAGAAACCAGATAAGTTGTAGAACATCTATGTGAACAAGTCTGACTTTCTTCACACCATGTACTAACAATACTCAGTAGAAACCGGAAATTCCCTCTGAAGAGAAACCTGAGCCTGCTCTATATTTACAGATGAAAGCTGACATCTTTCTGATGTTCAATTTGATATTTAAAATTGCTTTGATTTAAATAACACTGAAGTGTTTCCTAAAGTATAAGCTGAGTATGAAGTCAGATTCCCTTGTTTACATCATCTACTCCATTTTGTAAGTCTGCTTTTTAAAAGGTCTGATTATGAAGGATAAATCTAGAATAGAAAGTTGACACAGCCATAATTTAAAAGTTACTAGAGGTCACCTAATATCTTTTCTCTGAGTGTGTGTGTTTGCCAGAAGTCTTTTAATTTGCCTGAACCCAAAAGAGAAAAATCCAAATATACCCCTAGCAGAAATCAAGATATTTATTTTGGCTTGATGTCAAAGGGCATCCCATGATGTCTATTCTTCCTTTCTGCTGTCTCTAGACCCTCTTAATTTATTTCCTTCATAGTCATCTACACTTTCAGGAGATGTTGCCATATGCATCTGATGGGAAAAAGACAACTGTTAAATTACCCTTCCCCTATTTCATTTATAAAGAATGGCTTGAAGGTCTGATGGAAAACATCAGTGGAAAGAATGTTTCATCAAGGAGGCTGCAAGTCTGCTCATTTCAACTGCCAGAAAGGCTCACAGAAGATATTTATGCCATAAAGCAAGCTTCTGTCAGGAGTCACAATCAGACTTCAAAACACTTATTTGCTGTGAGTGAAAGCCACAGCACCAGGAAATCCTGTCTGCTTATCTCAGGAAGGCTAAACAGGCTCCAGTTACCCATCCACTTACAGGACCTAAGATGTTTAAGCAATACGATTCATACAAGGAACTAAAAAAAAATTATTAAAACTAATTTTCTTACAGCTCAGTTCTACTCATCTGTTTTTCATGGCACTGAAAAAAGATACAGTCACCAGACTAGTTAATCAGAGTGAGACAGATGCAAATGATGGTGTTTTCTCAACTATTTTAAAAGATGACTTATCCAGTGGAGAAGGCACTGGCAGTCCAACGAGCATGCAAATGGCATTAAATGGCACAAAGACTTTGAGAAAATCCTGTGAATATTGTGACAAATTCATTTGATTACTGAAAACAAAGGTACTTTTCAATTTTTTTTACTATTCTGCTGACAGGCAGATATTTTGCTTATTTTAAAAAAATTAACAAAAACAAACAAACAAAAAAGTATTGGCTTGCCACAGAAAGTTTTGGATTAATTAATTTTTACTGACATAATAGCTGGTAGAAGAGCATTTCTTTATTTACCATGTGATAGAAGTATAGTTCCTCTTAATTAGCAGTTAAAAAAAAATTATTTCATCTGTAAGTATCAGTCTAGAAGCTGTTTGTTATAAGGGACCAACTGTGCACTGGGGCAGGCACACAACACACAACACAGTTGGCAATATTTAGTTTTATAACAATCTTATTGGATGAGAAAACACAAATGGTTTAGGGGCATATCAAGTAGGTGCTGAAGCAAATGTTAATTGCTAACAGACTGTTGCCACTTCAGGCACAACTCCCTAATGTAGTTATCAAATTTATCTGTTATGAATGCATTATTCTGAGGGATTCCTTCAACAAGAATGAGCTCTAATACCAAATAAAGGATCTCATTGTGAGTTGACTCCATGGCCCTGTGGTCTTCCCACACAGGGAAAGCAAAACCACAATTTTCTCCTCTGTTTCTCAGTGCTTCTTTTTACTGAAGGACAACATGCAAGTTTGTTGCACAGCTGTCAGCCCCCGCTTCATCCCACACCACAAGTTTGGAAAAGCATCATGCGAGTTAGAGCAGTCACTGAACTGATTTTTCAAGGCTTTTACTTGGACACTGCCTTAAAATTAAAAAAAAGCATTAGTAGCTTGCACGAGACAGGAACGGTCAAGAGAAAAGGTTCAAAAGACTATACACAAGGGATCTCCCCAACCAGGTAGTTATCCACATACAGAGGGAAGTAAATCTTACAAAAACAAAGATTTACCTAAACCTTCAGATTCAAATAGATAAGTCTCCTCAACTCCAATGGCCCTACACCAGTTAAGAAAGTTGGCTGTATTATCTCTGGCAAAAAAGGATCCTGATGGAGCATCCTTCTTACATGGAACTTTTCTCATAGGAAAATTCTGGCAGGGGAAGAAAACAAAAAGTACATTGTGCACATCAACATTGCCAACAGACTTCAAAGCATAGTTGCAAAGGAAAATACACCCTAAATTCAGAGTACAGAAACAGTTGTAACTATTTTGTGTTCAACCCACCATGTACTCTATCAAAAAAGCTACACTAATATAGAAGGCATTCTATCTTATCACTGTGAACAGTCACTGAGTGAAAAATCCTTAGCTCTGCAGCCTCTCCCAAAGCTGTCCATGCAGTTGCTTCCCCATTTCCCCACATGCTGGGGTAGAAGTCCTACTGGTGGTTTCACAGGCCTGGATAATTATTCCCCTTTCCCAAGCTTAAGTTCACAGCAGCAGAATAAGCACAACAAGAGAATGTTAAATCAACTAACTATACTTAGCTGACAGATTTCAATATTTTAGAGCCTTTTCTAGAAAGTGAAAGGAATCATAAGGGAGCAAGGAGCAGTTTCCTTTAAAGCAATTCAGTACTTACTTGTTTTTAAATTGGTACCTTCAAAACTAAAAACATAGTTCAAAGATACACAAGTTGTACGTTTCATCCTCCTTAAAGAGCCCTAAGGATTTGCTGGGTATCTGATGGACAATGGCTTACACAGTGAAATCCATACAAGTGTGGAAATGCATTGTTGTGTTTAGCAACAGAACCACAGGAATCACTAACGTTGTGGATAACTTGCATATTTCTTGTAGACAGAGTAAGGAAGCACTGGGACAGGCTGCCCAGGGAAGCGGTTGAGTCACCAACCCTGGAGGTATTTAAGAGATGTGGCACTTAGGGACTTAGGTTTCACGGTGGACTTGGCACTGTTAGGTTAGCAGTTGGACTTGCTGATCTTAAAGGTCTTTTCCAACCTAAAAGATGCCATAATTCGAGGGTTCCTTATAGCTCTTGTATAAATACTGTTTGGCATCTTAAATCTGCTGTCTTGTACCCCACAGTTAATAATAATTCTAATATTAGTAATTATACTGCTAACTGGTAAATATCCATTATTTAAAACTTTTGTTTTACTAGGTAAACCAGTAAAAGTTAAACATTAAAAAAATGGTCTGGTTATAGTGAAACAGTTCCTCCTGTCCTCCAGGGCAATTTAGCTGGTAATCTACTGTTTAACAAATCCAAGCATTGCTGTAGCTATACAGGGTACTTGTACATTCAACAAATGTTATCTTGACCAGTTTACATGACTTTGTACTTCAAATACAGAGAGTTGCTTGAGATTCATATTTCAACTGAGCATTGATTCCCAACCAAAACACTGAAGCCCATCTTCAGGTATATCAGTTTGGATATTTTTATGGCTGATCTGTACACTAGAGTACAGCCATAAAACATACTACCAAGTGCCAGCATATGTCTCATTATCAACCCACACTGATGTGGGTTGATAAAACTCCAGAACTGCACTAAATCTTCCTCAGGCAAGACTTCTACTGAAATCAAACTAAAGACCAACCAAGGACCTTAGGATTTGATTAACAAAGCAAGAAGGTAATTTTTTGCACAAGGCCAGTTTATCCATCTACAAAAACACACTATTGTTAATCAGTCCCTGGATACAGAGGGTACAGAGCATTACTTTGGGAAGCCTCACTCATCTGCTTTCCTTTTAATGACAACTACTTACTTAACTACCTACAACTGGAGAGTTTATATATGTATTTTAAAAGTCATGATATGACTCACCATTAAGTTATTTGAGCTACAACATTTTTTAATTGTGTTTTGAAGAACACCAACCAACTGGCAGAGTAATACCCCATTATCAAGTTCTTCTAGCAGTTGTTCTGCTTTGACTTCCATTCCTTAAAAAAAAAAATAAAAAAGAAGGTCAGTATTAGAGTTACTCTACAGAAGGTGAAGAAGTTTCATATGAATTTAGAGGCAACTCAAACAGATTTCCAGTGTTAAAGACTGAAAATTAGTGAAATATATAAGTAAACTAAAATCAAATATCCATTTAATTACATTTTAATTAGACTAACAAAATTCAGAAATATAAATTAGAATTATTAATTATCCTCCCTCTAAGAGGTGGCAGCTAATAAAATCTGAAATCAAAGCATGCATTTTAATGCAATTCTCCCAGCCATTCAGACTCAAATATGCCACATCTTAATAGTAGTATAGATATTAAATGTCACCAGTGACTAGAATATTGGAAGGTTCTTTGAAGTTCATTAGACAGTGATTTATTTTTAACCTCACCCAGCAAGCCAGACAGCCAAATGGACAGATCTTCTTGCATAGGTACCAAAGTTGCTTCATGCCGCACAGATATCCATTGGTCATACAGGCACACATCTGCCAAACCCGGCCCGTGTCTGGGAGTCAGAGGACTTCGGGGAGTTAAGGGAAGGTCATCTCCAAACCACACCTGCAGAGGATTTCAGTAAGCTGAAGACAGAAAGCTCTAATACTTGCAGTCAGATGACAAAGAGTCATGGTTCTGAATTACGCTGAAGAACTATTATTCAAAGTGTTCCTTTCCCTTTGGACAGATACACCAAACCAACACAACACCAATCAGATGGTGAAGCTATCATTAGTAACTCCTGTGTTAAAATACTACTGCGTTCATTCTCTTGAATTTTTCAGATTTAAAATTACACACTTTCTTGAATATTGAATAAAGAAAACGTGCATTAAATGTGTGGGTGATTTTTTTCCTCAGCACATTTTAAGTCTTAAAATCTGAAGTTTATCATATAATTTACTACAGACTACTGATTTCTCTGATCAAACATTTCAGGGGGATTTTGTGCTTCAATCATTAAAAATTATGACATTAAAAGAGGAAATACATTCACGTACAAGAACATAACACATTTATTGAACGTGAATCCTTAGCATTTCAGGAGTGCATATTTTCAAAATGACAGGTAACTTACATTTCAAGAAAAGGACCACACTGAAATTTTGTGTACAAAATTCCCAAAAACAGAGTCCTTCTGCTACTCTTAACTACTTTCCTTCAGTTCAGTGTGTGTAAAAAATACATTTATTTATTTATACTTAAGTAATTAACTAGAATGTTTTACATATATGAGGTTTTAAAAACTATAAAGTTTTAAAAAACACTTCTTAATCACCAAACAGATGTTTTAATAATCTCAGCCTCTGACTTCAAAACCTTCTTAGGTAACAGCACTAAGAAGTAAAAGGGTCACCTGATAGTAACAGTGGGTTATTCATTGTCACATTACTCCACTTGTAAAATGGAAAATTATAACTTTTTTTTTAATTAGAGGTAACTCTGGGGAGTCTAGTATTTCATCTGCCTCAGGGTAGATCTTTGCATTGAAAAAAACAAAAATATATTATACATGTATGCAGGATTGAAACACTTCAAAAGACATTTACCTGAACTGCATTCTGCATGGTCACCTGCATTTACATTCGTTTCTCTCTCTGGGAAAAGAGAATAGATTTTTAATACAGTTTGTCCTGCTTTCATGAAAATCCCAAGAAAAACTCACCAGTACTGTTTTGGAAAAATAAGAAGTCTAATCAGGAAAGGAAGGGGAAAGAGAAAAGTATCTTAGTGACTAAGGTTTTGATCCAGTCAACTTCAGTTCTCTGCCCTGAAATAAAGGCACAATTATTACAGCACAAAGTAGCAACTGCCTTTGCTTTGGATTAACACTACTCCAAAGTAGCTGTATGGCATTTATTCTGCCAAAGTGTAATACAAACACTTCAAACCATTCTTGGATTTAACAACACTGGCATTCATCTTTTTCTTCTGAGTTATCACATGTATATCTTTTACGTGTGTGTAGGCAGATATATGCATCCTGACTTCACATTAAATACTCCGAAGATTATGAAAATATTAAAGCAAGGAAACAATTTTGAAGAATAAGATTTTTTCTTACAGAATCATAGAATGGTGGGGGTTGAAAGGGACCTTAAAGATCACCTAGTTGTTATACAGATACATGAGAGAAATCAATGTTTTTAGTAAATTCTATTGGGATTGTGACTTCCCAGGCAGCATGCATACACCTAAGGTTTCAACAGGCAGCTGCAAACTATTGCAGCAATATAGTTATCCGGACAATTCCCTGGCAAAACAAACCTTAAGGAAAGTTTTAGAGGCAACCTAGTCAACACTTTCTCTCCTGAAGCCAACACAGTATTTTCCAGAAATGCTTTTAACTATGGGAAAATCCAGCACAAGCTCTACACTGGGCTGAGGATTAGTAAGTTTCTCCATGGAGGCTCCAGGTCTAGAGATGTGCAGCATTACCAGGTTTGCTAGATACACATGTACTAGAAGGTATTTCTCCATCATAATTCTCCACAGTGGTACTGGGGGGCAGTACAACATCAAAAACACCTGCTGTGTCTTGCAGCCGGTTAAAAGACAACTTTCTTGCTCTGTTACTCAATAGCTGCAATAAAGCGTCTTACTGATTAAAGTGAAAAATCAGACTGAAGACATTATCAGATGTTTTTAACTCATCTGTTTTCCTTTGAAAATAAGTAACTTTCCTCTCCTGTCCCAGATGTTTAAGTTTTGTATGTAGATGGTATTGTTCTCTCGTCCTGCAAAACCTGGCCTTCCTATGACAAAAGGCTTGAATAGCCCATCACAGAAAACAAATTCTTGTAAAAATTCTCCCCTTTCATCCTACACAAAAAGCAGAACAATGTCATTTCCTTCCCCTTTTTTCCTCCCACTGCCTTAAACCCCACACACTACATCAGATCACATGTCAGCCATTTCAAACATTTCAAACTTACCTCTGTGACTAGCAAACAAGCAACCAGTTCGTTTTCAGGCTGAAACCACTTCCCTGTAGCACAACTGCTAGCACTTCCCAGACTTTATCAGAGACACTCCAACTGGTATCTTTCCCCTTCCTTTTATTTCTAGGGAAAGAAAAAAAAAAAAAGACATGCTCTCCTTGATGTCATTTTTCCTTCTATGAATGAACAAGGGAAGGGCAGGGTATGTACCAAGCATTACTAATGAGCATGTTATGTTTCCCAGAGCTTTGTCCACAGGAATACATTTTCCTTTGGCATAAGAAAGCTATTGTCCCAAGAGAAGCTCAGTAAGAGGCTTCATTGATTAAAAAAATAAATAAAGCAACAGCAGACCAGCCAGTAGAGATGTTGGTCTCATTAAAATAAGGAGCTTCATATAGGCTAACAAGAGCTCCAGCATATTAACTGCCAAGGGAAAACAAAAGGCAGCCTAATTCACAGGGAGAACTCAAAACAAGAACAAAGCAAAATATTCACACAGCAGCTATCACAAGAATTCTCAGCATCTGCAGTTTTGTGGCATGCCTAACAAAAGCTAGTCTTACAGAAAAAAAAAAAAAAAGAAGGAAAAAAGAGGAGATTGAGGAAAACTGTGGCACTTGAACTTCAAGGGCCTGTTCTTCTAAAACAAGTTATTTTGTAAACCCATATGCCAAAGGGTTCCCTAGAAAGTGAAACGGCTTCACTTATTATCAGGGCATCTGAATAACACTTAACAAAAAAACCCTCTGATGATAAAGACTACTCTGCACGAATTTTGAGTTGAAAAGGTAATATAGTAACAATTACCCATTTTCAGATCTCAAACAGTTCAGCTCTGAGACTGCAGAGAATACGGATTAATATAGGCTTACCACTTACAGGGAGAGGCATAGGATGAGAAGACCCAGATGTCTGCCACCTTCAAGTAGTCAGCCTGCAAAGGTGCAGAAGGTGTTCTGGTGAGGTGAATGCTGCAGTACCAGGCAGAGTCATAACCAAGTCTGACTTCTAAAACCGGTTGGGTTCCCTGCATCAAAAAGCTGTACATAATGAAGTAAGTATTTGACACTGAAATCTGGCAGTTCCAGCTAGAACTGTATCAATTTCTACACATGCCAGTTTTATCAGCTGGCCTTCATTCAACAGGAATTTGGTGTTCAGGGATCACAGTTTGTGTAAGAAAAGACCTCAGAATGAAAATACACTGTAATATGTCCCCCACATAGCTTCAGGCAATGCCATTCCCATGCCAGCTGATATCCCCAAGGTCCCTTGGGACAAAAGACTGAATAAGCTCATCACAGCAGAAACAATGCTTTTAATAATTCTTTCCCTTCCTATTACTCTTTCTGGGCAGAAAACACTCTTTCTGGTGATGTTTTCCCTCCCTGCTTCACCCGCTAAAACAGGGAAACACCAGAAAGCTCTCTACTTCTGTTGCTAATGGCTCTAGGATGGAAGGATAAGAGAAGTGTCACCTAGCCACACCTTACACCTGTATGAACACAGCGACACTGATTTACTGTGAGATGAGTGGTCAGCCCCAAATGATACATTGGGAAAGGCAAGCACTGCCTTCAGCTGGCAGATTAACAAACCTCCAATGAAGGACTAGAGCTATGGATCAATATTAGCTAAGAGAGATGAGAAAAACATTCCTATCTATTGACATGTGGGGCAGAGGGACAAGCATTTCTCAAGAAAAGGGGTGCAGACACCCCCTGGACATGACCTACACAGCCTTGCAAGACCACAGTCTGTCTCTGCTCTCCAAAAAGATGCCTGGCATTTTGCCCTCAGGGAATCTGAGAAACAGCAAAGTCAGCAAATGCTAAAGCACTTCAGGGTGCTAAACACATGCTCTTAGATGCTACATGAGATAGCCTGTTTAACATCAGTTGTATCAGGATTTATAGATCATTCACTGGAGCCCAACCCAAGAAGACATGCTACACTAATTACAACCCATTCTGTAGCACAAGATGAACAGAGTCCAAGTCCCATTTTACTTGACTGCACAGTTTACAAAGAAAGAAACAAACAAAAAAATCCTCAACTCCATAGGTAGCTCCAACATTGATGAAGCAGCCATTGACCTAGCTGAAGTGGAACCTAAAGGGATTCACGGGCTCATTAAAATGCCTTGGGTTAACAGGTTCATTAAAAAAAAATAGGGTAGAAACACTTTTACATCTTCGCCCTATATTTAATATATATAACACATCATCTTCTATTCCATCAACACCCAAAGGCAGCCACAACAGACTCACCCAGAGCAGCTGGAAACTGCAGATTAGTCTTAACAGTACCTACTGAAACCCATGTTTTTAAACACATTGAAATGAAAGAAGCTGTCATTTCAGTATCTGTTGAAACCTACTACAGGATAGTCAAGATTTTATTTGGTACACGTATCCTTACATGCAGAAGAAAAGAGGTAGGCACAAGAGATTCATTGAGTGGAGCATTACTCCCTCCTCACTACAGCAATTACAGAGACTTTTTGTTGCACTACTGAGTCAGCAGGAGCCCTGCTTCCCTGGGGAGGCCTTAGAGCCATGAAAGAGAAAGAACCAGACTAGTCAGTCCAAGGTGATGGGCTTTAAGGTGGCAACCAGCTCCTTACATTCATGCACGCTGATTGCTCTCCTCAGGGACTGCCTTTCCGCACCTCTCCATGAAGTGAGTGAGCATGCAGTGAGCACACTCTCTCCTTCCAAATGGCAACAAAGGCCTTGGATACACCTGTCAAAGCAGAGAAAACCACTTGAAATCAGGGAGGAGTACTTAATCTCAACAGCTGGCATCTCCACAGGAGACAGGCAGACGGCTCCTTTACCACAGGAGCATCCAGTCTGGGGAGAGGCTCATTAACACAAGGTGAACTACCCCAGCTCTTCTCTGGACTTCACAGGCAAGCTCTTCTCACTCTCTCCCATTCCCACCTCAGACTTTTGCCAGCAAAGCAGCATTGGAGGGCATCACTGCTAGATGCCCATACAGTAGGCTGCTGACTGGCAACAGTCAGGAGGAGTTTATTTTGACTTAAATATAAAATCCTGTCTTATTATGAAAGATCCACCCAGTACAATTTCAAATGCATAGGCCAGTTATGCCTTATAGATCCTAAAAGAATACATGTACTTTTTGCCATGGCTTGATCTGATACTATGCCAAAGGTGACACACAGCATCCCTGGAACATGGCCAGCTTTTGGGCAAAGAGAGGAGCCAGACGCTTTTCGGCTTATTAAGCAATATGAATGAGTGTTCTAGCCAAGAGCACTGGAGCAAACTTCCTACAGAAACAGCACTGCATCCTCAAACGCCTGTATGGGGCACAGGAGAGACTGGTTTGAAGGCTGTTATGCAAAAACTGTCCCCTCTCCCTTCTCCAAAGTAAGTTTCGCGGTGCTTTCCCTTCCGACACCCATGCCGGAGACGCTGGATGGGAGCTGCTGCCCCTGGACGGATGACTGGGCTCAGCCCAACACCGGGCTCTGTCCGCGCTGCTCGGGGTCCCCGACACGCTCAGCGAGTTTCCAGCGCTGCCCCTACAGACAAGTGGGACTCACCGAGAGCCGCCGTTCCGGAGCTGCGCGCCCGAGGCACGGACGCGAGCGGAACCCTGCCACGGCCCCCAGGCTGGGCCCGCCGCCGCTCAGGCGCTCCTCACCTTCCACGCTATCCTATGCGATCCGGTCCGGTCCCGTGCCGTGCCGTGCCGTGCCTTGCCTTGCCTTTGCCTTGCCTGTACTCACCAGCCCCGCGCGCTGCCGGCCCCGCACCACCGGGACGGACGGGACAGGACAGCCCCGCCCGCGCCGCGCCGGCCGCTCCTTCGAAAGCGCCAATCAGCGCCCGGGGCGGGGCGCGGCCCGGCCCACCTGTCCGCGGCGCCGGCGATCCGCGCTCGCTGACGGGACGCGGCCGCGCGGGGACAGCGCTGCGCCCGGGGACCCTCGGCCATCGGGGTGGGAGCAGGGAGCCGGCCACCTGCCCGCAGAGCAGCCGAGAGCCGAAGAGGCCCTTTGGCAGCCGGCATTCTGCACCCCGAGCCTTCCGGCGCGCTGCTCGCACGGCTCGGCTCACCGCTGCTGATGAGCCGTCGGGGCTCAGGGCCCTGGGAGCGGACCCGGGCACGGAGAAACTACCCACCCTGCCTGCAGCCCCTGGTGGCGTCAGGAAGCCTCGCCCACCATCCAGACGCATTCGCGTGTTCCAGGGATGTTGCTGATGCTATTTTTCAGAGCCATTAAGCACCAACAGTCGAAGTCATAAAGCAAAATAATGACTTGTGTCATTATTTTGTGACACACTTTCACGAAGTACAGATACTGTATAATTTTTACTTTGAAATAGTAATGCAAATGAAGCTACATGTTATATTATGAAAAGGGGTTTTGTTTTTGTGTGACTTTTCTCCATTTCATAATGTTTCTTCTTGTGAAGAAATAACATCTTGCACACCTTATATGAACACATTTCATGGCTAAACAGCAAATGACTATGGCATTACCATTTCATATGGTTTATTACAGTAAATATCTGGAATATGTTTTTTAACAGAGGCAAAGCACAAAAAAAAACACTGAAATGAAAAAATGCGAATGGAAGCTTGCATTTCCCCATTTCTCTAGAGGAACTGTAACTCCAATCAGCTTAATCACAGATGGAATTAACTGTTCCTCTGAGGAGCTGGTGGGCTCTTTCTGATCAGACAGTATAAATACAGAAAAAGTTATACTCACGTGTGAAGATCTGGTAGCTATACAATATTCTGTGCATAGTGAACAAAATGACTTTTATGAACCCATGTCATGTTTCTATAAAAATGCATTAAAGAAGATACAATGCACTGTGGGATACTTTTCTATGAAAGTAAATGTTATGTGGTCCTTTAAAAAGATATTTCTCCTAAAATAAAAAAGTATCCATCACTGCACATCCCAGATCTCACAGAGAAGTGGTGTGAATTTGTGATCATTCACTCTCCATGACATCAGCATCTCTGCGTGATGATGGTTAAATGTCCGTAATTCTGGGAGACGACCCAGAAGACATGCAAAGTGTTGAGGGTTGTCTGGGTGGTGAAGTTTGCAGAATTTTTGTAGAATGTCCAGCAGTGGTTCCTGAAGCTTTTCCACAGAATCTCTGTCCTTTATGTATTGTCGATCTGGTTATGGTTTTAAAAGGAAAGAAGTAGTTAGCAAATACATACTATGATACATTGCAATTATTTACACTGATAATATAAAAATATTCAAATATTTACATGTGCCACTGATGTTCACACCTACCAAGAATATTTATTTTCAAATTAAGAGGAAATAAAAATGCTTAACATTGTATTTTTACATTAGGGTTTTCATGTAAACTTCCCACTTCTGGCTAGGGAAAACTTTTAACTTTCTCAAAAACCAAAGTGTTTTAACTCTGCAATGTTTCACTGGGGTTTTATCATCATATCCCCATGTGGTTCTGCACCTGAGTATGTTTTGTGATGCACTGCAACAACTGAGCAATGCTGCATAAGTCCTTGGAGGTGTAGTACTCCCTGGGAATTTGGCCAGTACAGAGGGGTTACAAGTGGGTCACCAGGGCAAAATCAAACATCTTCATCCTCAGATGAAATTTCTTTGTTAGAAAATACTTGTCTTTTTATTTTGTTCATATGGAAGTATGTGTTTGGGTACTCGGAGAGGGAGGAAAAGAGGAGGATGGGGGTTTGTCACTGAAATTTTTAATGTAAAATAATTTCCTGAAACACACTGACTCAGAGAGTGATAGAAATGCTTCACCTTCCCATCTTCCATGAAACCTGATTTGGAAACCTCACTGTCCATCTTTTACCCCGAAGCATCAAGCTTCTCTTCTCCCATTCCTGTGACAGTCAGTTTGTTTGATGCACTATACAATTTCTCTATATTCTGTACGTAGAGATAGTTAGCTTTGTGTTGCCAAAGAAATAGATTTCATGGCAGAGCCTGTAATGAGGGCAGAGATGCTATCATGCCAATACTTCCAAAAAGTCTGTTTTCAACAATTTAATAGTCAAGAGGGCAACTTGCTACTGTCCTTCTGCTCTTGGCATCTGGTGTTTGTCCAACAAAGGATGAAGACCTTCATTGCTTTATTCTATTCTAAGTTATAGGATTTCCCAATTTCCCTCTAAAAATGTGACATTCCACAATTGTCAGTAGTGATGAGCATGTAACCAAATGGGATTTTCTGAAGGAAGAAGCCTGTTGTGCTAAGCAGTGAGGAGACATCAGTAATTTTTTTAAGCAGAGTATTTAACCACTCTTTTCCTTGTATGCAAAACAAAATGATGTAACAGGACATTTGGTGTTCGGATTTGTGTACTTGTTTTCTGGTTTAACAACTAAATATACTGAATAAGCATGTATGCTCACTCCATGTAGAACGCAAGGTCACACTCTGCGTGCTTTCTTCCCAGAATCACAAATATTTAATTCCGGATAGGAAGTTACCTGGAGACAGGATAACTATGGCTGTGAGCAGTGCATATTCTTCCTGTGTCATCTTTAGCTCTCCAATGCTTTTGTAAAAATTAAACATGGGAGTTATGAATTCATCTGAAATACCTGTGGGAGGGAAAAAAGTTATAGTATTTCTTAATTATTGAAACAATCCAATTTATTGCTATATAGCAATTATTTTTTATTTCATAATTATTGTCTTGGTGGGAGAAATTTACTACACAAATCAGACCTGATGTAAGACAATTACAAAAGTGTGAGCATATCCTTGTTTTCTAGAGCAGACTAGACATGGGCAAGTACTGGTAATTCCTTTTTGCATGGTTTCAAAGTCTTTCAAATAATTAATTTTCCTCTACAGGTATGTTCATCTGGCTCTTCAGGACAAGTCTCATACATGGTTTCCTCACTGTCTGATATTCTAACTGCCTCCTCTTTTTGAAGCAGTCCCCACGTTCCCTGTCTCTGCATTAATAATGTGGAATTCTCTCAGGGCATATGGTTTAACTCTAGCCCAACTCTACTCTACAGCTAACTGCCTCAGGCAGTTGCTTCAGTCATCTCCACAGAGACATTTAATTACTCCTTCTATATAGCATGAAACTTTACTTAGGTCTAGGTTTATCTGTAGTCCAAGATCAACTTGCCTGCAACTACTACTACTTTAAAGCATAAAATAGTGTATTATAAAATATAGAGCCATAAATAACTAAAATCCAGCCAAATTTAAGCATGGGATTATGTGATTCTCTCACCATCAGCGAACCCTTTTGGGGTTACCAAACTGTGGCATGTCAGTGGGGCTTCCTCTTACTGACTTTGTCATCAGGTCACAATGTTCTTAGTTAGCCTTAAATTACAGATGTACTCCATTCTGCTCTTTGGTGTAAAAGAGAAGTAGGTCCTGTGACATCAAAATTATTATTTTTTGAAATGATGTATGAGTCACTCAGAGCAGACTCTAGATTATTGACAGCAGCTGCTTGCAACTCTGAAATGGTGGCACTGATGAAGTGTAGACATCCAAACCAGCAGTTCTGCAGCAAAAGCCTTTTGGCCTTCCTTGGCTGAAAAGATGGAAACCTCCTCTGTTGCCATACATGAGTGCCATAGGATCTCTTGTAGTTTTACTCTTATTTTTGAGCTGTTCTAGGAGAAGCCTTTATAACTTGGTGTGGAAATCTCATGAAATAATGCAGTTTTGAGTGCTCAGTACAACACAAAGCTGAAGCCCAGGACTGGTTATGTTTGGAGTGTCTCCAATAGGGGAAAGTCAAAATGAAACTCACCAGGTGGAACTCAAACAAAGGAAACATAAAGTCACTTGACTTAACCATGAAACAGTCACATTTTGCTGTGACAATGAATTTACTTCATCCAATGGAATAGTTATGTGTCCCAACGGTGAAAGAATGGTCTTGCAGGGTGTGGTTTATTTCATAGCTGAGTCATGTGTTTAAACACATGACATGAGCAACCTATATTCACTTCAGATTACAAGCCACAAATTTTGGTTTTGTAATGAGTTCAACACTACTGAGTCTAAGTTAATTAAGCAGATATATATGATGCAGGTCAGCTCGTCCTGTAGAAGTTAGTAACACAGCTGGAGCTTTTTACAGAGCAAACAATAGTCAGAGATTTTAATGTTCTGTGAGGATTATGTTGTTAGTCATCAGCATTAACTATTTCAAATTTTGAACACTTGTTATTGCTAACTTTTGGGGAACAACCTGTCTCTCTCCTGGGCGGTTTTAAACGCCAGAGTTCCTTACAATATATAAGTAACACATACCTATGGCACATCAAAGTCTTAAAGTTTGCATGAAACTAGAAACAGGAAAAAAATCTGAGCCTTAAAGCAGAGCAAATGAATTCCTTTCATGGAAGTTAATAACTCAGCAATGACATGAGAAAAGTCCAAGACAAACTTGATATTTTTAGAAGTCTCTGTGCAAAGTATCGTGCCGCTGGGCACGATCGTTTTGGCAGCAGACAAGAAATAGGAGGAAGTGGGCTGTGACTAAGACTCCCATCATTTGCTTCTCATATTCATAATTCGATTCTTTTTTTCTCTCTCCTTTTTTTTTTTTTTTGAAAGTCAGGTTAGCTTTCAGCTGGATGAATTTATTGTTTTGCTGACCACAAACTCCTGAAGTCCTGCTGTTGATATAGCAGAGGCTGGGTGAAAATGATGCTGGGGAACAAAGTGAGGAATAATTAATTCAGGTCCTCACTGGTCCAAACACTGCATAAGCACGTAGTAAAACAATCCCTGTCTCACAAAGCTTATAAGCTAACCCTAATAAACTAAAGTATGGATGAGTGAAGCAAAAAATGAGTATAGATGTGGAAACAAGTGAAATTATGGCAGAGAACTTCTCTGCATTACTGTACTCCAAACAGAGAACTAAAACAAAATAGAAGAGATGAAAGGGAATAAAAAGGGATGTTTTGGCAATGCAACTGATTTACCCTTCGACTTTTACTAAAGAGAATAGAATGCTGAAATCTTTAAACCGATATATATCACAAGACAATTATTAACAAAACCATGCAAAATGAGCAACTTTGAGACTAGGATAATGGAATTTTCTATTAGTTACTAGTTTTGTCATCATCCCATCCGTGCTGTGGTTTCCCATCATCGTTTGCGCATTAAGCAAATTGCTCTTCCGTCACAAGAGGGGGCTGTTTTCTAATGTGATTGAAATGCTTCAGTTTGGATTTAATAAACTCCAACAGAAAGAAAAAAAAAAAGCAGAAAACACAGGAAACAGATGTTTGTGGTTCTTACTTTCTTTTTCTTAGCTACTGTAAAATATGTTGTCACTTCAATTCACATTATCAGAACAAGAATTAAAGGCGACTTGGCACTTGTAATGGGAAACACTAGAGAAGAAATAAATTACATGACTTTCCCAATGCCATTGTTGCAACTTATACCCCAAAAGTGAGAAAAAAATCAAATAAATATAGTTATATTTCTGACCTCAATAAGAATAGAAAAGTTAGTTCTGTTTAACCCTCTTTATCTAGATCAGCCAAGAGCCCTGCACTGTGCCGTGCCAGGCAGGCAGAGCTTCCTGGTCAGTGCTAATAGTGTCTCCTTCCTAATGCTTATTTCAAAAAGGTTTCAAAACTTTGTTTCATGCAGCATTACGGCAATAAGAACATGCTCGTCCTTCATGGGTCCTTGGGCATCATTCTGAATTGCACAGATTTCTACCTGACTACCAGCCCCGCTCAATCATCTGCAGAAGATATTACAGATCATTTGATTGATTTCTCTATGTTAATGCATGACTGGCTGTAAACCCAAGTGTAGTCAATCAGAAATATGAGCTTTACCGAGTACAGCCTTGCAGCATCAGATTAGAGCAGATTTAAACCCATGAACATTATTCATTGAACACCCCTTACTTGGGTAATTTCATCCCCATTTGTAGGTTAAGACACAACGTTGCTTTAGACCCTGCCTTTTTTAGAGTTTCGTTGCTATGTTTTCTCTATAAAGTTAGGATGACTGATGCTTTCATAAGGTTTGCAGTTTCAGGCCATAAATAATTATCTGGTTAATGTAATCCTGCGGTAGGTGGTTTTAGTGTGATATCAAGTCAGTATTGGCAGCTTTTTGAAACAGTATTCTCACTCCTATCTTCTCTGTTTGATAAAACTGAATAATTAATTTATTGCAAGAAGAAAGCTTGATAGTATGTACTAATTAACAGTAACTAGCACTGTGTTATTAATATAGATAAAGAGATCTTTTTCTTGATAAACATGGAGGTGGCAGTGGATATGAAACCAAGGGTATATTAGCAGCTGCTTTATGCAAATAAAATATTTTAATTACTTGCAAACTTACATTTTATCTTGCACAGTATTTTATCTACCAGAACTACTTTCCATGCTGCTTATGAGCTCTCCCTTCTGAGCTATTCAAATGTATCAGTGGCCCTTGTATGTATCAGGGACCAAATTCACCCCATTGATGCCAAATAGGGGAAAATCTAGCCGGTAGAGAAGACACATTGGAGCAGTGCACATGACCTCTCTTCGGTCTGTCACCATTTTGTAGGGATTAAATGGCTAACTTAAATGAGAAGTTAGCATGTGTCAAGGAGAACTCAGAATCAGGATAGCAAAACTCCATCTCCTTTAAAGCAATCCACAGAACTTCTGTGAACTCAGTATTGCAAGCAAAGAAACCTTAGTTAGAAAAAAAAACAACCTAACCTTCAAGGAGGGTGCAAATGACATTGTCACATACCATCCTTTGGCAGTAGCCTGAGTGCTTGCAATCAGGAGACAAATTGGGTCTGGCACAGAGCAGCAGCATCTGCACTGCCTTGAGCTCGTCTTTGTAGGTAGAGTCTAAATAAGTTTTTGGCCTGGAAAAGCATGCTTACATAGAAGAAAAGAGACTGAGTCCCTGAGATCTGCTCTTGTTTTCATGGGTATAAATCTACTCTGCAGATGTAATTTAAATACTTTCAGCGACTTTATTTGTAATTCAGGAACATAGCACTGGCTAACTCAACGTGCAGGAAAGGTATGTTCTTCTTAAGGAAAGAACAGAAAAGCTCTTTACGATATTCTGCAATTTAAAGTGGTCCTAATTTCTAAATGTTTTAGGCAGTGTGCCAGTTTTGAGTTGAGTCACAGAATGGTGTGTCTTTCCCTGAGGATGCATGTGACTGTTTCAAGGGTTAGACACTTTGGACTCATCAGTGAAGATAATTTCATTTTGTTTCTCTGCACAAACCCCAGTACAATGGGGGTTTGAAACACCACCATTACTCAGTACCAATAACCAAATGATAAAAACCAAAGACAATGGAAGTGATTAGCTCTCCAGGGTTCTGATAGCAAATTTTGCCTTTGGTTGCAGGAATCTCTTGTCCAAATTAATGGGAACTTTGTATCCCCCATTCAATGGCAAAAGGTGGCCTCTTGCCAGTGGTTTGAAAGTGTAGCTAATTCTTTTTTTTCCTTGGATCTGACTGTACTTCAGCCCCTGTAACCTATCCAGGAAGACAACAGTGTATTTCACAATGTCAGTTGTCCTGCTGCCAACCTAAAATTTGTGTCCAGATTCTTCCATTTCTGTTAATATCAGATAGTATCTTATTTCCCAATACTTAAATTCGTAGAAGAGCTCTGTAGAATAAAATGATGAAATAAAAATCCGTGTCTGTTCATGACCACTGAAAGTTGGTGTCCTTAGGAAAACAAACTACAAATGCTCACTGAGAAAATAATTCATTATCTCAGCACTGTTTTTTAACAATACTGTACTGCTCAATAATGGGGAGAATTTACCTTCAAAATAACAGAAAAAAATCTAAGCATTAAATTACTAGGATGTCAGCCTTTCACAGAAAGAGTCAGTCACAATGTGGTGTATGCATAATGAAGCATCTACTAAGATAAATGGCACAAATTCTCAATAATATTAAATAAAATGTCTGTATTTTTCATAAAGTCTTAACATTAGGGTGAGTAGGAGAAGATTTCAGTCACAGGAGCAGCTAATGTAATAATTTCCATAACACCTTATGAAGAAAGACCATCAGGGCACAGTCTCTGAGATGCAACAGGACTTGAGCAATATGCGCAAGCTAAGAAATAAAAATGGACCTCATCAGCATGAGAATGAAAATGAACGCTGATAATGCTCAAAGGTCATCACCACCAAATCTCTGACTTCTATATCAGAAAAAAACCAGCAAACCATTCCATACAATCAAACTGGGGAAGGCATAAATATTAATACAAGAGAGCAGCTTCAAAGTGGACTTGGTGGCAGGTGACATATCTGGACAGCTTGTGACTTTTAGGCAGGATCACCACCACCCTCCCTGATTTTATGGATAGAAGCATCAAGGCTTGACAATAGGACTTATGTGATATTTAGGCATTTGTCTGCAACTAAAAATATGCAGACAGAAGTTCTGACTAACAGCAATATTTTGTGGCTGCTGGCGTGATGGTGTTTAGGATCTCACTAGGAGCCATGAATAATCTTGATACTGTTTTTCCATTTATCACCTATAAACTTAATTTTTAAACTCTCATTCAACCATCCCTGAATTTCTTCTGCTGTTCTCTATTTTCTTTGTAAGTTTCAGTTCACTGCATTTAGTCTTTTTTTTTTTTTTCCAGTGAGGTGTTTGTAAAAAAAAATGTTTAATCTCTTCTGGCAGTCTTATCTCTTGGACCAGTCTATAACATAATGGCCAGCTGCAACTTTTAGTAGTGTTTGTCCTTACTGGTTAAGGCCGGAAAAGACTGCTTACATTTCTACCCTGATGTCACGTTTGGTACAGGTTACTATTCAACCCAGAGTCCTGATGTTGAGTCTTATGACATGCATATTTAGTATTTTTAATATATTATACTTAATGTTTTTGAAAGCCATATGTGTAAACAACAATAACAGAAGAATTTGGATGCTTTTCTTTAATTTTTTTTAAACTTGCAACACCTGAAAATGATGAGGATTTAAGCCACAAAAATAAGCTATTTCAGTAGTAGGTATTTTAAAACTATTTTTAAGTTTTATTTATTTAAATAGGTTTAGTACAGCAATTAAGTTAACAGTGCTACAATGCAAAGATTTACAAGCTGCTTTTGTTGTTTACTGTCACAGCCCCATTAAATGCAGTCAAGGAAAATCTTTTTAAGTAGGCTTGAATTTGCACAGAGTGGAGAAATAAAATATATGGAAAAGGGTACTTTGTTCTCTATTCTGCCTTTTAATAGAAGGAAAGAATGCAGTCAGCAGCAGTAAGCTGGATAATGCATTATCCTTCTGTAATATATTCTAGCAGTATTTCCTCTTATGTCTCCAACTTGAGCCTGGCTTCAGGGAAGATGTTTTAGAAAACCTTTTCCAAGGGCAAAAAGAAACATGCATATATATATATACACATTAAAAAAGTTATTGTGTTTCATTTCTTGGGAACTATTCAGCCTAGGTTTTTGGTCTGATCCAGAATCCATTTTTAATTTACCTTGGAGGGTTTTTTACCCCCAGAAAAAAAGAATTGCAGGAAATCTTTCTTTGGAGTAAACAATACCTCATTTGACATGGTTACTTGTCTTGACATTTTCTCCTACACAAAATGCTATTTTTCAAATCTGCTTCATGACAAGTAAATAATACTAATGCAGAATGCAATGTAATATTCCAGCTAGCAGTGTTGTGAAGTGTTATCATTAAGTCTAATACAAACTTGCAAAAAATAATATTGCATCTTATCTGGATTCAGTAGTTGCAGACAATTAACAGAATATTTTAAAATTACGACTAAGGAAAAATTATTGGTATGACATAATGGCTTATGTAATGGTCTGGATTAAGTATTTCCTCTGCTTCTGATTTTTTTATGAACAGTGGATACCTTGAACAAGAAGGATGATACTCACTGTATAGATTAGAGGAGAGAAGTTTTCAGTAATCATGTAGCCATATGGATTACTTTCTCTAAGACCTATTTTTATAAAAAATTTAGGTTATAAACCAATAGAAAAATCTCTTAATGAAGAGATTTGGATACACTCAATACAGTTTCCAGGAAATACATCTGGTCTTCTTGACATGCTTATCTGCCTGCAGAACCTGGACAAGGAGCTATTCATATCACTCTGGAAGTCATCATTTCCAGTCCATCAAACAGTACCCTCTTACAATCAATCAAAATGAAAGAAATATAAAAACCTACTAAATATTAACCTATAAATAAGTGTACTAAGGCAAAATAAACACATACCTGCAACAAATGAATTATTATTAAATTTTCTAACTCCTTTTCAGTGTTTCCAATATATAAGTATTGGCTTAATTTTGCATACATCAGTAGTACTTTCTGATTAAGAGTTTCAGAACTGAGATCATGCCCATTTTCATGACTAGTATTGAGTTTACATGTTCTTCTGTCTCTTCTCTTTCTGACTCTTAAAACAGAATGTCAGAAGCCAGAATCTATAAGCTAACTCTCTGATTCAGAATTGTTGGCATATTCTGTATTCTGTGATTTGAATTTTCAATGATAGGTAGCTGAGGCTTAGACAAAGCTTGCTGGTCAATACAGAAAAATGGAAAACATTCAGTATTGCAGCAGTGGAGTACAAAGAATGCATAATAAGACAAAATACTGCTTTGGAATAAGCAATATCTAGAACCATTTGGCTTTTCATAATTATTAAGATTTATGTCTAGAACCAGTGGAATTTATCAGAGTCACTGAGCCTTTGATGGACCTGAAGAATCAGAAAACACACTGAGAACATGCCATGTTTATAATTCTTCTATACACCTTTTGCAGTGTCATTTAGTTTTACCAATGACCCTAAGAATAGGTGGTTCCCTTCAGTCATCTCCAGTAACATCCTAAAATCACTTTTTCTTTCCTTCTTACAATGATTGCTTTTGAAAGCACACTTTATGTGAAAAGATTATAATAGTGATGTTTCTTCTTCACTGTTCTTTCATGTCTATGATTGGAGACATGCACTACATTTATTTGATATAGCATTATTCATAATACTTGCAATGTATTTATAAAGAAACCTTAACCTTTTGAGCTTTAGACTCAAGGCAGAGTTAGGTTTGCTCTAGTTAGTATAAAGAACAACACTCAGATAAATCTGTTTCAGTGCTAATAAACAATTTTACTAGCTTTCCGAGGGCCAAATACTGACAGAGAAGTGTAATGGTGTGGTTTGTTTTTTCCTCATTAAACAACACACTCACCACTGTTGCGAATTCTTTCTTCTAAAAGGACAGTATGTCCTGTAGGAAGTTTCTTGCTGAAGATCTCAGCTGAACGGAGGAACATGGCTTCTACTGCTGAGCCCTTCAGCAAAGCAATCTGGTCTTCATGATCAAGAGTTTGGAAGCCTGTGGAGACATTAGAGATAAGTCAGGCAGCAATGGTGAAAGTCCCACTTCTTTCTGTCCTGAAATTCTTATATGTGAGGTGCCACTCATTTGCATAACACTGATGTGGGTGTCAGTAGGGTTGCCAAGTGCTGCATAAATTCTCACCTGGATTCCAGAAAATGACACATATTTGAACTTCACCAAATTGTATGAGGATTACATGTGTTTCAGTGTTCATGGTACTTTTAGAGGAACGTGATAAGCAAAATCTAGTGGTGTAGCATAACCAGTAGAATTTTGTCTAGCCTTATCCTACTCCCTAATATCTTCTTTCATGTTTCCACCAGAGCTCTCTATACGGCTTTCCCACTGCCATGCTGCTTTCAGACCTTTCCGTGCTCTGATGGCAAAAATCAGCACTTGAAACATCTAATTTTAAACATTTCACCTTGCCTTTGGACTAATATACTATTTCACACAGAAGCTTCCTGCTGTGTTTTAAATATTCATTTCTCTTTCAATTACAAATCTCCTCCCTTCTTCACTTCCTACAAGCCTGTATCCCAGTTAACATTAAAAAATACAGTTACAACTGCAGTACCAGGCTTTAAAGCAGCCTGTGAGACACAGAGGAAGGACCAGGAAAATCTTGGGTTTGTACAGCTAAGTGTTAAAATGCACCTTCCCTAATTAAAGGGAATCTCTACCATGTCCAGTGTTCAGTACTGAGGTAACACCAACTTGGAAGTTAAAAAATACTAGTAATAAACTCAGATTTTCGGTGCTTGTCAATAACACACAGTGCAAGGACCATAAATATTGGTGCCACCAACCTTTTGTGTGTGACTCACAATTCAGTGGATATTATGACCTAGAGGCATTGCTAGAAAGGCAGCAAAGAGCAGGAAGCAGAGTCTGGCAAGTGTTAGTAGTAATTAGATTGCAGCAATAAATGAAAATAATTATATATACATATAATATATATGTTATATATATGTAATAATTATGTGCCTCTCTAGAGACACAATCCCTTCCCTGAGCATTTTGTTTGTCAATAGGTGAAGAGTGCTACATCTCAGAGTGGCAGAGTTTGAATTATTCAGCATATTATTCTTCTGAGCACAAAGCACCTTTTCTTTAGACAGTGTCTGAACAATGTGGAGGAGGAGGAGGAATTTTCATATGCTCTTCAAAATATGCACAATTGCCAAATGGCAACTGAAAGGCATTTAAACTTTGCAATAGCAAAATTTGCCCCAAAACACTGGATATACCTGGTAGTTTTTTAGTGAATTCCACAAGAACCTGCACATGACTGGTAGCCATTTCTGTTAAAATCAGAAAATTTCCTTCAGCACTGAATTCCTCGTTTAACTGTTAGAAATCAAACAAAAAAAATCTGTTAATTTTCACTGACATTTCACATTTAAGAGTATAAAATATAAGAACTATTAGGTTGGACCAGGCAAGAATTCCACCTAACACTGTAATTCGTCTCCAGTGGTTGTCAAAACCAAGTATTTTGGAAGGCCATGTAAGAAGTAAAAGAATTAGACAATGTGTCTTTTCTCTGGAATATATATTATTTTCAGTGTCTAGCAATGATTTAGGCACTTATCGATCTAGAATTTTTATGGCTATCATCATATTTAAACAAAGGCCTTGCTATAAATGATTTTGTCTATTTCTTTTGGCAATTTTTTTCCTTTTTTTGACCTCTTCAGTCTCCCACAGAAATAAGTTCCACAAGTTAGTTAAGGCTTATTCAACCCTTCCCCTACAAGTGTCTTTGTTCTAGTTTTCAAAGCTGTTGACTTAGGAAATTATTTTCTACAGTAGTTGTCATTTTAAGTTTGTTTTGGTTGGGTTTTTTTGGTTGGTTTGTTTGGGTTTTTGTTTGTTTTTCAAGAGTGAACCTTACAGTTTTATTTTAAAAATGTATCTCTTTAAAATCCTTTTTTCCTCTTCTCCCTGTTTCCCAGCCTTTTTCCATCCTACCATGAAAGCTGGGAGTTCTTAAAGGAAAACAGAATTTCTAGAGGGTATAGAGGAAAAAGAAAGAAGAGAGGATTAAACAAAAATCAAAACTTGGAAAATGTTGAAATTTGTGTTAAAAATAATTAAATATTTTCAAGTTCCCAGGCTGGTGTCTTCATAGAAAGGAAGCTCGACAGCAAGTCAAACTCAAATCTCTGCCTACACTAACAAGGCAAAAAACAAAGCTCCAATCAACAAAGGTTAGATTTGAGTATAAACATGTTATTCTAGAGTTTAAAGTTTTTCTTAACATTTAAGTTTGATAAAGATGTGGTCTAACTGTTGACTGAATAGGAGAGATTCTGCCCCACTTGCAGCATACTTAAACTGTAAGCTTTTACCCAAAGTTCACTCTACTACTTACTACACCTATTTATGCTGACTACAAATATTTTTTGCCATGTAATCCTCAGCTTCATTATCCCTATCTCAAAAATGAATTCATCAATATACTTACTAGTTTTTTTGACACCTCCTGTGGTATTTGTTGTTTACTGTATGAATCCATGATATAATCAAGAAGGTTCTGCTGTTCTGGGGTAAACTCTACTTTCTCCTATACTGGCAAAAAGAAAAAAAAAAAAAAAGAGCCCATCATGATATGCAGTCATAGAAATGATCTAATATCTCTTGCTTTAGGCAAAAGCCACACCTCTATTTTTCACACTTCAGACCAAACATATAAGAGGTTTGCTTGTCACTGAGGTTTTTATAGAAGTGTACAGAAGAGAGGTGTATAATGTTTTTAAACTGCATGAGTTTGTGTAGTTAATTATTAGAAATAAGGAAATGTTTAGCAAATAACTAGGTATGTTCAAGCTTTATTATCACACGTCACCATATGTGATATATACCTGACATATGTACCACAGAAAAAAAATACTGTATGGATTTTATAGATGCTTTACAGCATATATAGAGTTTTGACTTCTCTACTCAAGGTACTTCCTTGGCTTGATGGAGGATCGAGTTTTAACTAATAGAGACAGCTCCAGAGAGTTTGCAATACTCTATTTTCACTATACTAGACACATTTAACAAAAACCACCAGTACTGTACAAACTATTACAAGAATTGTCTTACCCTATATATTTTAGTTGTAGATGTTACTTGTTTCACATCATGGCTGTCATTATCTTCATTGACTGTCTGATCTGGGGGCTGCTTCACATTTTTCCGGAGCCTTTTTGACTTGCACTGTATCTCGGTTAACAGGCCTAGAACACATAATCCAACACAAAGCAATTTGATTTATATATGCCTCAGGCACTGAATAGGTACCTAAGCATGCCTGTGAATGCCCTTTACACCAATAAACTCGCTTACCTGTGCAGATCATTTCCTGAATGTGTCATTATCTTTGGTCTAATGAGTCATGCTGTGTACACACTAATGAGTAGTCTAGCCCAGATGGAGCTCATCTGCAGAGCAAAACAGTTGTTTATGGTGATCCAGCATCCACACAATGAGCGTGTCACAGGTCCTGCTTTGGACTAGCTCTAATCTATTCTTACAGACAGAAAACCTGTTAGTGATGGGAGTGTGCTGGATTATGCCTTTGGTTTAGTTTTATCCAAAAAAAAATCTCTTCCTGTGCTCCAAGACCAGAACCAAAGTGCAATAAAATAGGAGCAATTGGAAGACTGTCATCGAAAGTGTGCTCCTCATCTGCTCCTCATCTGATCCAAAATGGTAATCCAGGTGCATCTGTTTTTACACAAAGGGCACTGGATATTTTCGATAATATTTAAGCAATATTATATCTGTTGTGCAGAATCTTCAGACAGAAAGTCTACTAAGAAGAGTGGATCCAGGGCTTTATCTACTACTGTGTCACTATAGATAAACCAACAGCTAAATATGAAGAGTAAGAAGTAATTCAGGCCGGCAAATGTACCTTTAAAATGTATTTATTTAAAACTTTACCAGCTGGTCTTGCTATTTTGCTTTTCATTGTATTAGAGGACTGTATAAACCCCTGGCTTTATTACAGAGTTTCTCTTGCCGTAATGAAAAAAGATTTTTGCACTTGTGGTTTGGAGGGTTTTTTTGTTTCTTTGTTTGGTTTTTTTTTTGTTCTAGGCTTCATTTCAGTACCTTGAACCAGGGAGCATCCTTGAGTGGATGTCATAAAAATTATAATTTGCTTGTGCTAATAAAAGAAAGGGACAATAGGTACCCTACACAAGCTGTGGAAGACAGTCAGAAAGCACAAGTGAACAAGTAAACAGCTAAGTATTCATCTAAAAATAAACCCATCAGCATGGGACTGACTTTTTCTTTCTTTCTTTCTTTCTTTCTTTGCTTCTTTCAAGTATTCTTCCCATTCTTCATCTTTGAAAATGCAGAGCAGGAAAATAAGCTCTTTCGGTGAGTATATGATGTGGAGGAAGATACCATGTAAAGAGTGAATTTCGTTGTGAATGTTTTTAATTTCCTGTTTAAGCCCTATATAAAATAAGCTACCTGAACTGCTGAGAGAAGAGGAAATTTACATGATTAAAATAAGACCTGCAAATAATACCTTGAAAGGAAGGAATAGGAACGATGGAGATAATAATTGGTATTGAGCCATGTAATTTGCGGTGCCACACAGCACCATAGATTTCTTTTTCTAAATTATTCAGTGCATCCTTTGGTAGTGTTAATGGGCTTGTGCTTTTTTCCACCAGCTTAGGGTCTGGTCTACTGCCTTCTTAGGGAAAACTGGCTTTACATTTGCCTCAAGCATTAAGACAAATTTTTCTCACGCTTCCTGCTACTAAATATTACCTTGACATCTTATTCTGGCTCCATTTAAGTCAGTTGAAAAACTCATGTGTGAGACAGGACTTTACTTTTTACCTCAGCGATATCTAAGTTTCAATGGGTATTAAATTCCAGGAAGAGTTGCAGCACCAGAGTCTTCCCTAGGAAGACATTTCACCCAAATATTTGCAGTTTAGACCAAAATGACAGCAAATTACTGAAACTGATGGGTAGTAATTTTAGTCTGTCTGTACTTTGTGTATAGAGGGCAGGAGTAGGATTGTTGAGTAGCCATACCATAAATATTTATAATACTCTACCTCCTTGTTCAGAGGGGAAAAAGAACCCACAGAACCTGCAATTACAATCTCACAAAATGCGCAACTGAAACAAAGTTCAAGGTAACCTTTTATTTCCTAGTCATATTTTTTCACGTAAATGCTCTATACTACTAGAAGTTACATGTTATACTGTCCTGTATTGCCTTGAACTAAAAGCAATTATACAGCACACTCCTACTTAAAAGCCATTAAATAGTGCCTTGCCAAACATCCTCATTGCAGTGCATTAGAGCACGCTTATGGTTAAGTCATGAGCAACACGAGACACCCCACGTTTCCATTGCAGAGAGAGAGTCAGATGGCAGTGGCACTCACTGGCTTTTATTTCACATATACCAGTTTGTGAAAATGATAGACCAGTATAAAAGTTTCATGTGGTCCCAGTCAGTATTATTTACACTGACCTGTTTTTTTTCAGCAATGGGTTGTTTCTTTTGTCACGCTGAGTGAATCAAGCTATTTCAAACCCTCAAAATTTTGGAACAATGGATCAGAGATTAGGTCCACAGGGGAATTATTTTCCTCTGACACTGCAGGACACATTGAGTTCTGTCATCACAGTGTTGTGTGCTCACATATTTATGTATTGCTCAAGAATATGTCATATCTCAGGATCTTTGTAGCCTGTTCAATTTGCAGAATGAAAGATTAATTACATTATGCTGGCAACGCCTTCCAAATATTGATGAAGCTTATTGTTTCTCACACAACCAACAGTTAATACAGCATCTTCTGATCAGATTAGAGGATAAAAATATATTAAAAATTCCAAGTAGATTAATTTCCTGTATGAACCTAAATTGGTTTCACACATATGTGTATGCTAAAGTGATTGGAGCCATCAAGAAAAATAAATTGTAGTCCTATTCATGGAAGGCAGAATAGCAGATGTATACAGATTGTTTTCAGGAGCAAGCTTGGAAAAATAGTGCAGTAACTCAAAAAAGGAGCTTTAAACGTGTTCCAAGTTGCACTCAAATATCCCTGTCATTCTCTGTTATCCAGTTTGAAGCTCAATAAAGTTTATAAACTGGTTCATCTGAATAGCATATTTACTTTAATGTGAAACATTATTAAAATTCATCAGGTTCATTTCTGGAGACAGTTCTACCTATGTGCCTATATGCAAGGCAGGAAAATCTATAGTGCCATAAGAAAAGCTAATGAGACTATAAAAAAGGGCTAGCCCTTAGCAGCCTTTTCCTGATTGCTGGGTGAGGTCTGGGAACATACACTTGGCAAGTCCACAGAAACTTCCTGCTAGCAACATTCTTGCTCTTTTCTTGAAAATGGCATTGTTTGTGTGCCAAAATTTGGACTTGACCAGCAAGAATTTGACAGGGAGAGCCCCAGAAAGAGCAGGAAATAAAAGCACCAGGACTTTCCTGCTCTAGTTTCCCCAACACTGCAAACTCCTCACTCCTGGGAGACTTGCTTAACCTCCCACTCAAGCAGAGTTGTAGCTGTCATCTAGTGCAGGATAGCCCTTCCTTCACCATTTGCTCAGATCCTACACCCTTGCATCCCTGACTGCTAACAAAATCCCATTGCTTCTATGTGCATTTGTCTTTTTCAACAGGATTTGATGCAGAGGCATGGCATCATCTTTAATACACCTTCCACCTGCCAAATGACATATTTTATACCTTAATTATTAAAAACAGACTAATTAAGCAAATACAGTATTTGATGCACACTCTGACTATATGATGCAAATACCTGTATACATACATTCAGCCAACATGCCCATTTGCTTGCATTTCCTTAGACGGCACTCCTGGCATTTTCTTCTCATGTACATGTCCATCTCACAGTTGCCTCCATTTTTACACTTGTATACTGCATTTTTTGTGATACTTCTTCTGAAGAATCCTGCACAACACAGCAATGACATAGATGAAAGAAAATGCTCAAAGAAGCAAAGTCATCAAGTTGAAGAGCACCTCCATTTGCACTGGATTTTCTGCATGACACATGTTCTGCCACAAGTTTCTTTCAGTGTCTGAATGACTGCCCTCTTGATATTTGTATTGACAACAATATCAAAGTCATATAATTTAATAAATTAACACAATAAATCATGGTACCAAACATTAGACATTAACCCCAACTAAGGTCCTAGAATTGTGGATGTTGTGAAAATCCAGACCCAAATCTGAAACCTGCCGGTAGCAGGCTGAGCACCAGGACTAGAGCCAGAGGGTGACACCATACAAATAGCTGGAGAAAAAAAAATATGAATCTGTTAAGTCTCTCAAGGTACAGGATATGCAGAAAGAGTTGAGTACCTAATCACCCTTCCCACAGTTCCTGGGAGCAACAGGAGCTCCACTTACTGGTCTGCTCGCCCACCCTCAAGTTTAATAAGGAATCTGCATTGTATTGCCTATTGTACATGTGGCCTCCTCCCCTGTTTGCAAGACGTTCCAGCCTTGTTCACTAAATATTGTCCACTTGATGAGTTAAGCTGTCACCTAATTCCACCTGCACAGGCAGTCTTTGTTTCCTGAATTTTTAGCATGACTCACTGTACCATCACAATCTTTTTATGTTGTTCTTCATTTAGCAGAGACTATTTAGCATCAGATACAGAGAGAATCAGTTTTCCTTTCCATATGAGGGCAGGTTTTTGAAATAAACTCATGGGAGCTTCTACTGGCACATCACTGATTTATACTGTGCTTCAAACTAGAGCCCTGTGTAAATTTACATTAACCAGAGCTATTAAAAATCTTTTGCTTTCTTATCACCACTGGCTGGCACAATAAACTCATCATTTTCCAAGCTGGCACTTTGATGCACTAAAAAAGGCACTTGATAAGACCCAAACTCCCATATTCAAATCACAGAGAAAATTCGGATGTGAATCTGAAGGATTTGTCTGTGTATTTGCAGAATGCATACAGCTGAGTTACCATCCCACTGAATCTAAGCAAGATAACAAATGACATGATGATTTTGCCATTGTCAGATGACAATTTCCCAAATTTGATCCATGTTCTTATAATTGCATAATCTCTTCCAAGCACCAATGTGTAGCAACCAGTAAAACAATTCCACTACCTGGTAAAAAAAAATCTGGCATTTCTCTGAAGCTGCAATAATTCCTGCTTGAAATCTTTTCCGTGCTGTCCATTTTATTGGCTGGTTTTCAAATAAATACAGTTGACTGGCATCAGTCTCTTTTGAAATGCAAATTACTTAGAACCTCCAGCAGCCCCAGGCATTATTTTTATTCATCATTCACATGGTTTTAATACATTACCATTTACCGGTCAGGGAAGGGAGAAAAAGTCCTGGATTTAAACTGTAGGTTCTTACTGTCAGTTAAAGGCAACTGCATCTGCATTTTACCATTTATAAATTCTGTTAACTTTAAATCCTGTAATTTATGACAAATTAATTAGTAGTAAATGCTGAAAAGCTCTGCACAAATATTTATGACATTCTAAGACTGATTGACGACTTTATCACTCAACCTATCTACCAGGTGTGCATTTGTTTCTTCATGGGGGAACAAAGAAAAAGAGCTTTAGTAAATGAATTTTTTAAGATATGCAAGAATGTGAAAGAAGAATGCAAAATTATGGATATAAAAGCTAGGAACCAAAAAGATTCAAGCAGTCAAATATTTTCTCTTGAAAACAAAGGTTTTGAAAAAGTGAAATAATGTGAAATGAAAAGTGAAATAATTTTGTTGGCAAAAAGTAGTCTTTACTCTTGCTTCAGTTTTATTGTGAAGTGACTCTTAAATCATCTTGTTGAACAGATTTCTTCATAATTAACTTTAAAATTAAATTTTGGTATGAATGATAATTATACATATATTATTCACTATTAATTCAAAATGAACTTAAACTGTCTGAAATACTTTATGTGTGACTATCTATAACAGGAGGAGTTTTACTAAAATTTAAAAGTAAATCAGAAATGGCAAATGTTAAACTAACAAAGGGTGAGTAACCCCAAAAGCTGAAGGCACAGTCTAACTTTTATCTGATCTTGCCAAATTACAAAAAGCTTATGTTGGCTGGAAATGTTGAATTCACTTTGTTCTCTTAGATAGTCATGAATATGATTAATTATGGTAGAGTGGCTCCAGTGTTACTGATGCTGATTTTTTCTTATGGAAATCATGAAAGTTGAAAGAGGACAGTTGTAAAAAGTGTAGATGAAAGCTTTGGAAATATCTCTGTTTGCCATCCTGATAGGTTTTAAATTTAAAAGTTTTTGAAGTTCACAATTGCTAACGAAGCACCTGCTCTGCTCTGACAGACTATCAAGACTTCTTTCGGCATTCCTTCCCTCTGCCCACAATGGTGGGTGTTAGTGAGGAGAAGATTAAAGCAGGGACCCTTCTTTGCAAGAAAAATTCTCAGTCTGTTGTGAGAGACATCGAGCAGCACAGGAGTGTTTTGAATACTGCAAAACCTCATAATGCAAACCTGCAATGACTCACAGGGTTATAGCATAGTTTGGGTTGGAAGGAACCTTAAAGATGGGGACCTTTTCTTTCAGCAGAACTGATTCTGTGGTTTTATTAAACAAGCACAACATTATGTCAAATTTGTTCTGTAACATCTGGAAATGGCCCTTAAAATCCAATATCGCTATGCAGGCTGAGGCTATACCAGAATGTCTTTGATACCTGTCTGTATAGGTTATCTCAGAGATGGCCTTTACAGTAGCAGGTTTAAATATAGTGCATTGTTCCTTCTACTGTAAATGTTATATAAAATATTAATTAAATAGTTCGTACATATTTGTCAATGGATGGTAATGTATTAAAAAATATATAGCAGTGTACGCTCCTGCCAATATCTTCAGATGAATATTTTCATGAGAGACAACAAATAAGATCTTAATATTGTTCCTTCTGCCCAAGAAAGAAAACCAAAAAGAATGGAAGGTGTTGCTGAATGCATTACCCAGGAAAGAATTTTTTTTTTTTAAACTTAACATATTCATCACAGAGGATTGAATCCCATAAAAATATGTGCAAAAACTCTCTCTTTGAATAAGAGCATCCACAGCATCAGTGGAGCAGAAAGGGATCAGCATGTTATTTTGGACACACATGGAGCATGGATTAACAGTCTTGTTGCCAAAAAGAAGGGCTAATCTCATACTTGGGAGTGAGACACAGACACAGGAGATAGTTCTTCTACTGCACTGATAAGAGCACAACTGAAGTACTGAGCCTAATTTTGGTCTCCATGCTCTGAAGGTAATGTGAAAAATTCCACAGATATACAGAAATGATCAGAGATCTAGAAAACATAGTTTCTGCTTCATTTTGTCAAACAGAATTACTGTCCTCAGCATATTGTTTTACTGAATCAGCTGGTACTTTAATCACCTCTAAAGTTTATTGTAGAAACAGAATGCATTATCTTTAAATAACTCAACTTTTACTGTGTTTGATCATGGGTACTATTCTTTGTAATTGATGTTGCAGTCATGAAACAGAACAAAAACATAAAATAGATTACCCCAATAAGGCAGTAAAATTGTGGTTACATAGAGTGATTCAAACTGAATCAGTAGGGAGGTGGATGCATATCTCCTTTCAGTATGGGTTTTGGTCTGGATAGTTGCCTGGTGGTTTTTAATCTCTCTCCTAGAAACATTCTTTAGAAATTTCAAAGTCTGCAATTTTAAGTCTGACAAGTTGCTAAGACATTTAATAATGAAGTTAATAAACAGTAGGAGTAGCTTACTATCAGAATAAGTGTATCACTACTTGGAATCTTCACACCAAAACTGAGTTTAATCTGATTTGTAATGACAGCATTCATATGAGTTAATTCATAGTTTTTGACTTGGAGACTATTCACACAGACAGCAGAAAGGAACTAATCTCTTATTTATTGGAATTTCTGAGATAAACTGTGTGACTCTTGACTGTATTCATGTTTAGAGTGGTTGACTAGTGTGGTCTGTTGTTTCCTCACAAATGATTTTGTGATAGATAAAGCAAAAGGCCAAAATTAGTTCAAAGTCCACTGTTTGTGACAGTGAATTCCACATAAAGATGTTTTAGTGCTTCAGTAGTTTCCATGCTTTAGCCTTTATCCGTAGAACAAAAATGATAATGAAATATTTATTCACAGAACAGAATGCGAAACTGGGGCACTATTTTTCTGTACATCAGCCCTGTCGCAGAATAACCATCTTCAGGTTTAATAGTTGGAATAACCTTTTTTCCCTCTCTGTTAAAATATCTGGCAATCATGTTTCCAATAATGGCAATGATTTTCTATATCCCATTTATCCTGATACCAACATGTGAATACCGTTCTTCTAAGAAGCAAGATATTTGTCCTACAAGTACCACCTGCTTCCTGAAGAAGCTTTCTCCCTGGAGACAGCAGCTATCCCTAGAAGAAAGTCTAGAACTAGAAATCCTCTTATTTAACAAGCCTGAAGACACCAATCATATCCTTTGAGAGGTGGGGGCTGCAGTAGGGGCTGACAGCTTTCACTTCCCTTCAGTGCACACTACAGGAGGCACCTGGGCTGGTTTTACAGCTATTTTCTAGGGCAGCCTGCCACTGAACTCCCAGCGGCCTCCATGGGTGTGGTTCCTTCCACAGGCAGAGAATGACATAAGCAGCCTCTGTGGACAGCAGAGCCAGGCTGCTAGGCTCCACATAGAAGTTGTTTTTCAGTTTACCAAGAGCTATTGGTGCTCAAGAGCCATAGGCTGGCATACTGTGATGTATAATCACAAGACAGTGGTGGAAGACACTGCCAACCTATCTTGGGGAAAATACAGAATAGGGTACAAAATATCAAAATGTAGACTCTAAAATGCTTAACAACTTGGATAAAATTAACAAGAAAGTAAAAAAATACTCATAAACCACTGTGCTTATTAGCTGAATTGCATTCTGTAATTGATTTCATCCTACCTTTGCATCCTTCACAAGTAAGGGCGTTGTAGTGGTACCCAGAGGCTTTGTCACCGCAGACCACACAGAGCTCTTCTCCTTTCACTCTTCCTGTAGAGTGACCCAGTCTAGGTTTTTTGGCTGCAGGGATATCCATTATGTCTGTCTCCCTGGTGAAAAAGGTCTCTGAGGGTAATCTCCTGAGTTCGTACATCCCAGGGGAATACCATTCCTCATGCTGCGGAGGGTAGAAGCCTAGGTTGGGGTAATAAGGCGGTGATGAAATCTGAGGCTGAACTTGGGGAAACGGCACACTGTTGTACTGTGCATAAGGTGACACATCTGCTTCTTGTACTGGAGAACTCATTGGTTCTGAAAGGACACCTGGAAAATAATAATGCAAAACCAATCTCTATTACTGCTGTGAAACTGTAGTTATTAGAGAAGTTTCCACTTCCAGACATCTATCTCAAAAACCAGGCACAAACATAAAGACTGCATTATCTGAGCTCAGATTTGCTACACAAATACACTGCAAGATGTTTTAGAAATAACTTAGTCATCGTCAGCCACTCCTCTGTCATGGGTGAAAATGTCCAGCACTGGCATTTATATAAAAAAAATTTTGAAAGATATTGTGCAGATAATCATATAATTATTCAATTTACAAGAAAGATCAATCCACACCTCAGGAAAGCTAGCAACCCATATTAGGTCTTATAGCAGAATAGAAGAAATCCAAACAAATGCCAAAAATCCTATGGCATTGGTGAAAGCTAGATCAAGATTCGAACATCATATTAATCCTTATTTAATTCAGAATGAATACATTATGACAGAGAAAAACAGCACTAGGGAAAAATTACAGGAGTGAGGCTCAATTAGAAGGCTAAGAACATGAAATAAACCTTCAAGAGGGCCTGAAAGATGGGAGCGAGGTTATCATGAAGGAATAGGGAAGATATTCCTAATATAAGTGGTGAAATGCAACCTTCTCACCATCCAGCTTCCTGTGGCCAGCCAGCCACTACAGCCTGGTCCCCAGCCCCTGCAAGCCTGTGCCATTCAGTGCAGTTGTGCAGTTCTCATAGGAAGCACCTCTGTAAGCCAGCATTAATCACCTCTGAGCCAACAACAGACCTGGTAGTGGTATAAGGAGTGGCAACCTTTCCTGTAAGGATCAACACAATATCTGGAGACTACCTTAACTTTGCTCATTAAATTTCATGTTTAAAATTGCAAACAACTCAAGTCTGCTTTTTTTTTTTTCTGTACTACAGGTACAACAACATCTAGCAGTCCCTGGATGGTGTAGTTAAAATCAAACCCATGTCAAACATCTGAAAAGTAGAATTTGAAAGTTATTTGCAAACTACTTCATATTTTCTGTTGGAGAGAGCCACATCTTGCTGTTTCATGAAAACTCTGACTCCATTCCTTTAATAGTTCCAAGAAGAGAGTCTGAGAAAAATAGTGCATATTTCCAGGAAGATGACCAGTCCACTTTATTTGAGTCAACAGCAGTATTTACAAGGAAATCTTAGATTAATATTCATTGGTGACCATCACTTAACAGTGCTTCAGAAGAATTCCAAAAACATTTTTGCTGACATAAAATTGGTCCTGGGTAAGCATCCTTCACTTCTGAGGAATCAGAAACAACGAGAAAATGCTAACAGTTAGGAAGAGGGAACATCTGCAACGACAAAAATAACTAAAATCTATAGCAGGGGATCCTTCCCTCTCCTTTGTCTCACTTCAGTTAGTGCCAGAAACTAACCTTTTAATTTCAGCTACTTTTTCACTTTCAAGGTCTCACATTTTTGATCTGCAGCCTTCTGCCCTTCCTGCTTTCACATGCTGCAAAAGCCCTGCAAGTGTTTTGGATTTGTCGGGTTACTATCCTGCCCACAACACATATTTGCCAATAGCAAATGTTGAGATTCCAGTTCCAGAATAAACAGCGAGATGTATGTCAGGAAAAATGTGACAAAAATCTGAATAAGAATAATGGTCCCATATATTACTAACAATTAGTTTAACTACAGTTGCATCTGGTTGCTCCAGAAGAGGCCAGGGCCCCAAGTACTATACTGGCTGGAGCAGAGTAACAGAAGGCACTCCCCAAACCCAAGTTTATACCATTTAAACAAACAATATACACATACAGAGGGCATCTGGGACTCTATGAAAGAGCCTGGAAGGGAAGTTACACCTTCATGTATCAAATGCAAACTGTCACTGATACCTGCCAGCCACAGTGGTGACAAAAAAAGAGTAGAACAATGTTTTGATGTCTGGTATAGGTTTAAGGAGTGGGTGGTAGGTTTTTAATTATATTTACTTTTTGTTGAGACTGCTGCTTATTAAGACTGGTCAAGGTACTTCAGGTACAAAAACTGGTGTTAATTGTGGGGTACACAATCATTCAGTGTCTGTTTGGAAAGGAATCTGTTCACCATGGAAACCTAAGCTGTTATTTGCTTGTTAGGAAATTGCTTAGTTGATTGTGTTCACTAAAGGGAAATGGGACAATCCCAAAATGAAATGAAAGAAATTGTTCACTTTTAATTTTATGCCATCCACAGGAAACTCCACGAAAGCTGTATACCAGCATCCTGAAAGAGCTGGAAGAGCTCTTGCTCTGAAAGAGCAAGAAGAAAAGTCAGTATTCCTTCCACATCAAAAATCTTAGGGCTGGTTAAAAAACTCAGGACTGCTAAAGAACTGTAGAACATCCTAAGACAAGACTGGGTGTTTATTTAAACCACTGTAGAACTGTTTGGGTTACACATGTATTTAGAAAAATCTTCACTATCATTAATTCTACTCTGCTTCTGAAGGAAAAAAAAAATACAAGTCTTAATGCGTGAGGTTAAATATGGGCAAATAAAACCCAAAAAGCCTATATCACCTTCTTCCTTCTGTATCAGACACATAGTTAAAGAATTTAGCTGAACTGAGTCCATGCCCAGAGCAATGGAAGGGAAAAGGAAGAACAAAACAGGGTTGAGAGAGACTGCGAGAACATGGTCTTGTTTTACGTAAAACAGACTAAACAGCTGAAACTCTGCAAAGTGGTCAGCATCCAGTATGATTTTTGAAGATAATGAGGTTGCAATTATGTAGGTTCCCCCACTTTCGCTAAAAGTTTTGAGGGGCTTTTGTTTGGTTTGTTTTAGGAGACTTGAACATGATATACCTGTAGACCTGTACATCAGAATCTAGACCAAATAATTTCTTATCACAAAAGAAAAGTAATCTTATCTTGCCAAGGGGAATGTACATAAGCTTTTCTCCAGATACGTATTCGTAGAAGTCTGTGATGGACTTGTCTCATGTTACTAAAGCATAAGCAGTCGAGTAAAATCATTGGAGTCACAGTAGTTTAAGCAGTGAAACTGAAATCAGAAATGAGTGCACTGGACTACACCGACATTTTATGTTTGTGTGATCTTAGCTATTTTGAAACATTTATCTGTTTTTCTTTTTGGAAGCATACCTTTTACATTTCTAAGGAAAGACTGCTTACACACACACAAATGTGATGTTACTTACAGCTGCAGATCTTTTAGCTTATGTTTTGCAAATAGATGTTTTTCAATGAAAACATTTCACAGAAATATGGAAAGCTTACTAAAAACCTTCCCGTGGATATGATAATTGTCTTACAAATATTTTTCCACTGTCAAATGAAACTCATTGAAGAGTTTTGCTTTTGTTACTTTCAAGTTTACACAGAATATTTTACATAAAACTTGAAAAAATATTTGACTTGTAGAAACTAAAGGTAATTTTCCTTATAGGAACTAAAGAAAGTGTTTTCAATTTGTAGAATTATTCTGAGGTTATGTATAGACTAAAGGTGGTTTTATGCAGACTATTACAGAAATTACAATGAGATCATTAATGTAAAAGTTATTGTTCCACTAATATAAAGCTAATTGAAGAGAATAAAATTCTAGGCAGGTTCAAAATATGAGCATCCTACAATTTCAAAGAAAAGTGCAAGAATAGTGGCAAAAACATCCAAGCAAGAACATAGCAGTATCCTACCTCAGGCTGGGTCCAATCTGACCATTTCTTGAAGTAAAATACTCTCCTTAAGGTGCCCAGTCTTCCTTTCCCTCTCTTTTTCTTTTTTCTTCCTCCTAAAGACTATCTATAAATAAAACTTTTCAATTCTGCTCTGTCTGTATCCTGTTGCTTTCTTTACTGTGAGAACTTTCTTTAAGATTAGAAAGGAGTGACACAGACCAGAGGTTATATAGTTTACTGATTAACTTCAGTACAGAGAAACTTGTTTGTAAATGTCTGAAACAATATCTGTTCCCAGCGTGGATTTACCTGGATAAAATTTGGTTATCATTCGATGGGATGCCTTCAAGCAGCCTAGCCTTGTAATTTTGTACCTATTTTGCTTTAGTTACAACAAAATTTTTATCGATAAATATACTGTAAGGTCAGATTAACCACTTCCATAGCACAGGAAGCATGTTTTAGCTGAATGGATTAACAGATGTTAAGTACAGAAATTTTAAATTCTCAAAAAAAGGCCAAAGTGCTTTGGCCATACTGGACACATCTGTATGAGAAGATAGAATGGTTTGGGTTGGAAGGGACCTTAAAGATCATTTAGTTCCATATCCCCTGCAATGGGCAGGGACACTTTCCCCTTAAACAGATTGCTGAAAGCCCCATCCAATCTGTCCTTCTCATTAAATTTTTTTTCTTAGATTGCCACTCTGTTTGGTTCTGCTCTTTTCAGAATTATTATACATACAAGATTTTCTGTTTTAATTTGTGTTGGCTTGTTTCCTTTGTATTTGGGGATCAGTTATGAGCCTAATTATCTTCTCTACAGGGATGAAGCCAGATGTTGCATCATCTGCCAGGTGGTGCTAAAGACAAGTAGTTATTTAACATATCTTATGATCTTGAAGCTGTTTAATCAGTTTGGACACTTGACCCTACTACCTTTAAAAGAAAAAGAGAAAAAAGCATAACTAGAACAAATGCAGATTTACCTAAAAGGAATCAGCTGTTCAAGCTCCTCTTAGGCACTGTTCTATGCCTACAACAATTTTCAGTGGCATTTGGTTGTTCTTTCATTGAGAAGTTTAGATGTATTGCTTTCTTTTCCCCTTTGTTAGGTGTAATTTTTTTTCATGTTCTTCCTTCTCCATTCCAAGACATCTTTTAAAAGTGCTTATTCACCCAAAAAATTTCTTTCTCAGCAGGAACATACGTAATGAGGGTAGCATTTCTTGTCTTGTTAATGTCATGTAAAAAGAAAACATTTTCAGGCCATTAAAAAATGGTTTTCATTCAAACTAAGTGTATAATAGTACTGAATTACCTCTTCAGGTTCCTAGAAATAATTCTATTTCTGATATCTGAAGCTTCACACTTAATATCTTGCATACTAATAACTTCTATATAAGGTGCTTTCACAGAAAACAGAATGGAGCTATTACTTTAGAGGTGTGCTACTTATAATAGAAATGACAGTTTGAGTCAAATGTTGTATATAATTCAGGTGCCATACAAATATATAGGCTTACCCTCCACATTTAAGATTTGAAGGAGAGATTTGTTGTCTGAAAATTAATTCAGTCCCTTGTGATAAAGGGCAAGTGATGACCATTGAAAGAAATAAGGTAATGGAAGTATAGGTATTTAAAACACATATTGTCCCTAATATGAAAAACTTTCAAAGGCAATTGAAAGAGGTTATCAAATAACTTTTTGCAACAGTCTTGCTGTCCCAGCTGAATTGCCAAGCCTTAGAGCAAGGCTTGTCACAGTGCTCTGCTAATGCATCTCACCATGTTCTGTGTCACAGCTTGTGTCCAGTCAATTTGGAGCAAAATGGAGAAGTTCAGATCAGTCTACATCTGTTGTAGCTCTAAAGTGAACTACAAAGCTCCCAAAGATTTTAAAGGAGACCATGATTTCAGTCCTAAATTACAGAGGTTAAAAAATACAATTTGGTAGGTGTGTCACTTTCTCTTAGTTCAGGGTATGAAACTGGACCACTCTTCACAGAGCTGGCCCTATTCAGTCCAATGGGCCTTGTGAAATAAAAACAGTTTGACTGAGGAAGGGAAGAATCTCAGTGAGAGAGGTCCCATGGAGACCCACACACCTCTGGGTTTTCTTGTCATAGAGAGTCCCTTTCCATCACTGGGAAAACCAGAGCTGCAAGAAAGATAAAGTTGATTTTGCATGCTGATACTATAGAGATTGTATCATTTTATGAATTTGGTTTTGGCCACTTCTTCAAAGATATATTTTCTGTAAAGAGGTCTGGGATGTTTCTAAGTCACCTGAGTAGGGATTTAGATAAAGAGAAGCAGTTTTCCAGGAAGACAGGGTGGAAGGGAACGACTTTTACTAGGTTAAAGATTCTTCCTCATCTGCATTTCCAGACCTTTTTTCCAGGGACTTATAACTACAGAAGTGAAAAACTGTAGAACACACTGACTCCAAAGACAGAGACACTTTACCGTAGACATATACTGTTAAAATGACAACGTACAACTTCCAGCTACTGAAAGGTAGGAAACCCTTCTTTTTTTTCTTTAAGCTCTTCTGAAATCTCCTGCAACTAGAAATCTTGAGGCTAGGTATATAGAAGTGCCCTGGAATTACCATGGTGATGAGGTTCACAGCACAAGCAACTCACAATTGACGTTTCTTTTGAAAGACCTGAACCTGGTGCTAATGTTTGGAGATTCAATTAAATTTGTTTTTGAGGTCTAAGGACACTCTCCCCATAGACTAAGTGAGTCATGATGAAAAGAAAACACATTTCCAAGGGTTTTTTTTTACAGAATGCTAGTATGTATCTTTGAAAAAAGGAAACTGGTTTGTATAAAGGCTAATGTTTGTAAGCCAACAATTTTCAACCTGTGAGCTGTGATGTGTGAGAAGTCCTGAGAGAATTTTATATTCTAAGGGCATTGAAAAGAAAAGCTTTGTTCCTGTTTCCTTGGGTTCACAAGTCACTTCCTGCCAAAACTGAATTTCAAAAAAAAGTAAGTAATTTACAAATATAAAATTGAGACGAAAAAACAATTCCTACAAGTCTTTCAAAGAGAAGAGTCATATTTGCACAATGAGTAACTTTCTCTGTGGACTCAGTTGCATATTATTTCTGACAGGTTTTTTTTCAGCTATAAAAGCAAAAAAGACACCACATAGGAGTGACACCCCACTAAACAAAAATCAGCTTAAATGAAACACAGCAGGTGTGCTGTGTCTCCTTCCTAATGGGTCCCCTGATTCAACCCCTTAATACATTATTTCTTCCTCTTACAGAAATGTCAGCTTGAATTAAATCTCCATTTTGCTAAGGTCTGAAGATCTATAATGGGAGACACAATCCCTCTTATGAAGGCCTCACAACTTGTAAGATTTCCCTGTGAATGGAAAGTATTTTACACATTAACATTTTTCCTAGCATTTTAAGCTACCTGATCATTACTCTTTAAAAATAATGAAATAATTACTGAAAAAGTAGATACTGGGGGTAAATCTTGATAAAAATCTGAAGTATTTCAGTTATTCAGGAGTTTCTCAATGATGACTAGATTTGAATATCATTCTCCTCCTTGTATATCATGGCCTGAGACTAGAATTAACAGGTTGCGAGGAAGTGTTTTAGCTCTTTGCATATACTTTTTTAACAACTCCAAAATATTTCTCCCACCCAACCCCAACACAGAGAGGGATAAAAAGCAGTAACACACAATAATGGAATGGGTTCTGCTTATCATTAGTGACAGTGCTTTAGTTTAGCTGTATGGAGCCAGGAGACTGGAAGTGGTTTGACTTGAGAGATGCTCCTGACTTCTGAGAGCTCTGCAGCTGGAGTGGCTCTGTGTGTCAGAGTCCTTCCATGCCCCAGTTACTATTCTTGTTTCAGACAGATAAAACTGGAATGTTTTCATTTTTCCAGTACCCAAAAAGGCAGAATTGTGGAAACTTTTGAAGTGTTGTAGCATTCTGCATATCTCACAATACTCAATGTTTCATGTTAGTCAATGAAGGACCCAGTCTACCGTCAAACAAAAAGCTAAAAAATGTATTATTCTCTCTTTTTTTCTTAGTAGAAGACAGCTACCCCATGCTTACAAAATATTGACCAAGAAATTTTCATTCACTAGCAAACCCATATGTAGCCTTGAAATATTCAGTGGGACCGGAGCAAGGGGAATTTCCCAGCTTGCTTTATAAATTTTCTTGTGCACTGAAGTTAATAGTTTTTAATAGTCTTAATAAGAAAAAGATTTTAATTTAGGTGAAATTACTTTCATAAATTTGCATAATATGGCAATGCAAATACATTGCAGGATAATTTTGTTACTAATTAACTGGAAATACATCTGCTCAGCTTGATTTAAAGGACTCGCAGGAAGATAACAACCAGCCTGCATACAAAGGTCTGTCTTCACTGAATGGTTTTCAGTATTAGAAGAGTTTTACAAAAACAAACTACAGGCTCTGCTATGAGCAGTGATGAGAGCAATAGTGTGTGGGATTACATTAACACCACAGATCCATTGTTATTTCTTTTGTAAGTATTGAAGATTCAAGAAGGTTGGCACATGTCTCTCACATGTCCGTGACTTGAAATTTCAGTCCATTTTCTTCTACGTTCCTGAGTAAAGGACAGCTTGCTATTTCAACCTGATTTGGTGACTTACCAAACAAATGAGGACCTTCAGCAAGAGGAAATCCATCAGCAGTGGCTAGCTGATGATGTCCAACTAAATTCATTTCAGATCCCATTTATTCTTCAATTCAGAAGGAATATGCTGATTAAAAAATAGGTTGAAAGGAGACCCTGAGAACATATAAAGCAAAAAGAATATTTAAAACTTGGTTTTGTGTACCTAATATAAGGCAGGATTCAAGAGGTTGTTTCAATATTTCCTCTGACGAACACTGGCTTGAAGTTATAATACCTAATTCAGCCTTTAAATAAAATGCTGCATTCAGCTTGTTTGTTTTTTCCTTGCTGTGGCATATTTTATTTGCCATCCTTCTGCTATTCATTTTAAATGAATGTCAGTTTTTGCTCAGACTTATTCAAATATTCACAGACTGAAGAACTGGCCTGACCTGCTGAGAGCATGCTTCCCAGTCCCCCTTCCACAGAATACCAATTGTTTGAATTATTTTTTCATCACTCTTTCACCATTTCATTGCTTTCACTTACTGGAAAAGTATAATATTATGGTTAGATCAGAAGAACATAGCCAGGAAACTTGACTTTAATTTCCAGTGACCAGTTCTTTATTTTGCCTTCAGTAATTTCTGTCTGAACAAGATAAATGGTAGCAAACACAGAAAGCAAAGCCTTGCTCTGGTAACCAGGCTCACCCATCTACTCCCTCTGTAGTCTCAAGCAGTTGTATAACTCTCACCTGGGGAGGTTGGGAGATGCTTGTGCCCAGTCATTGGCATATTTTCCTAGCAGGTCAGATGGAATAGCTTTCTTCCACTAAGGCTGACAGTAGCACTCTACCTAGGCCATCTTTATCCCATTCCAAATGCTAGGCTTAAAATAGAGGCAAGAGACCTACCATTGTCCCTACTCTAGCAGAAGCTAGAGCTAGAGTAACACTGCATCCAGGAGGAAGGTGCACAAGAGGCTCCCTTGCCCAGGTCTGGTTCATGTGAATGGAGTGGGGCAACTCCAGATTACATTTGAGGCAGGACCATCAGCAACAGGAGAACATAACAGCTCCAATGACGAGATGTCTCAAGAGCTTATACAGACACCAAGAGGATTCTGCATAAAGTTGACACAAATCTGTTTTGCTTTATTGTCTTCATTATTTATTTGGTTTTATTCCCATGGGACTGTCCCTGGGAGTGAATTTCCACTAACTGAAGGTGTTTGAAAGTTATAGCCCAACTCTGCTTCCCAGTGAGAGCTCAGCATGCTTCTCAAGCAGAAATGAAGTCATCTAACAAAAATGTGAATGCTGCAGGAGGCCCAAGTTCTGAGCAGGCTGGGAAGTAGCTTATGAGACTGGCAAGCACACTCTGTAATTATATTCAGATTTGTCCCCAAGGATTCATTAAGTTCTTTCTTGACATAAACAGCAGCCCTCTAATTAGACAGATGCATTTTAAATGTCTGCCCACAGATAACTTAAACAGTTTACTCAGAGACGTCAAAAGCTACTTGTATCACAGACCAGATAGGGTTCTTGTGGCAAACAACACATAAACACACAGTCTCAAATCCAGCACAGAAATACAGTTTTGCAACAGCAAAAAAATTCAAAGTATCTTGGATGGGGCTTGGCCACCAGCCCAGCTACCCTAGTAGGTCCATATTTACTTCCAATCATTTTACTGCCTTGCTACCACACTTGCTAGGGAAGGTATCTGCTGGACTCAAGAGGTGGGGCTGCCCACATGGCTGCAAAGGTCCTACAGTTCCTGACAGTCTTCTCATGAACCGCCTATGAAAAGCCCTCGGGATGGGATTCCTCTTGCAGCCCATTACAAGTGTTCTGGAATGGGAGAAGACAGCAGCACAGTTCAGACCTTTATAATGGCCAGCAAGAGAAACATCAAAATGAGGCATCTTCAGAGGACTTGTGAATATTTATCCGGATTTTCTTGCTGAAGATCAGAGGAGAGAGGCCATCACCACCTTCTCCCCATGTTCAAGCCCTTCAATATTTTCCTTACAGCCCATAGGAGTGCAACCCTTAGAGTTCCTTGCAGGAATTGCTCTCCCTACACCAAGCATGACGATTATGTTCCATCACTATTACTACTCCTCATGTTTCCTCCTCAGACCCTTAATTTTGGTATGTATGGATTCAGTTCAAACCAAATGTTCATGATGATTTTACACTTCCCACCTTTCTTAATACTTCATTTTCTTTAATATATTCCACTTATACAGACCATTTACGGGATTTCTTGGAAAAGACTATTCCTATCTCCTTAGGATTTCTGCAAGGCACAAGACATGATCACCATTAAAAAGGTTGGAAATACATTTTCCATTGCATGTATCTTTGCTATTGTAAATTTCCCTGAACACCAAACTCTTCTGATTGACTGATTGACATTTTGCTTTGATTTGCTCCTGAGTCCAGCCTGCTGTGAGCTGTCTAACCTGTATTAGATTTATCCTTACAATTAATTTCACTGATATTTAAAAGCAGCAGGTACTGATTTCTAGCTTTCAGACCTACACTAGGTACACAGTACAGAGCATTTAAGCAACACTTACCTACACATTTTTCAGTTCTGGGAAATAGGTCACTATAGGTCCGTGTTGCAAAGCGTCACAGATCTAGGGGTGGACTCCCTTCCAAAGAGCTGGTTCCACAATGTGAACTCTGTCCTTAACCTCTTCTCAGCCTCATCCTCCTGGACTCTTTCTGAGGTTAAACAACTGTCATCCCAACTGGGTGCAACTCCCATGGAGCCGAGGCATTGGTCTAGCCAATGGGATAGGCACACCTAGCAGATATAGAGAGGCACCCAAATTGCTACCAGCATGACTGGGTGAGAAAGGATGCCCATGTGCAGCACCTATACATGGAACCTCTTGGCAGAAGTATTCCTTCCACAGCTAGAGGGGTTGAGGCATTGTTTTGACTAGTAACATATGTTATGTTAACATATGGTTACATATGTTAACATATGGTAACATATATTAACTGTGTCATCTTAGCTTCCAGAATGAGTTAATCTACATGATCTGGATCAATAACCAGTCTCTTAATTCAGATTTCTTTATCCACCAAACCCTATGGTATGGGAAAGCTTCTTGATATTTTTAGGCATCTTTGGTATGAATAAACATTCATAAGTATTTCTACGTCATGCTTGCTTTCTTATATGAACTACTTCTTTGGAGCTACTGCTATCATGATGAATCTAGACTACCTTAGCCAACTTAACTGGTACTCCACCCTAAGGTGTAACAAAAAGCCCCTGCATTAGATACGTAAAAGCTGTAATAAAGGTAACAGTTCCAAAGGAAATCAGTAGTGCTCTCCAAAATAAAAGCACCTTCAAGAGAAAACAAGAGGCATGGGATAAATCAGAAATTTTAATTTACCAGATAATTATGTTATTTAACTTTTGAAATAAACTTATTCACTCCACCACCTTTAGAGATTATTGTCATAGGCCAAAAATATACAACAAAGAAAAACAGGGATCAGTATGTATAAAGTAAAATATATGCCCAACTGCTTGAGATTATAGTCATCAATTGCATTTTAAGAGATCCAAATTACATAAAATTTTATTACATGTAACCTTTGACATACTTCAGAACAGTCAATCAATGCATGTTTACATGTTCTATGTTTAACTGAGAAAATTGACATGTGTATTATAATACATGGGGCTTGTTTTTCCACTGTATGGATACGTACACATTTATTCAGATTTCTTAAGGATATATGTTCATTAGAGTATACAAATATATATGTATACACATGTGCATTGGGATGCAGGTTTCAGATTTATTGTGGACTCTTATCAGTGCACTACCTGTGCTATGGTCAATAGTAAAGCTTTCCCTGGCTTCTGTGTAAACAAAGCCAAGTCTGTTAGTAATAGAATTAAAATTAAATCTACTGAGCTCACTGAAAATAAAGCATCATGGCCTCATCCTTTCAAGTAACAAAATTATGTTTGATCATCAGAAAAGCTCTATGACAGTCTAATTGTGGTTTACCTTCAGAAGAATGATTGAAACTGTTTCAGTTAATCAGCAAAGGAAGGCAAATCAAAGCACTTGCAAAATTTTTCACAAATATTAGTGAGGTACGTTTCTTCCACCTGTCCCATAATATTGTCCCATTCTTCACACATCTGACTGCCTATTGCTCAAAGAGAAATTTCAGTAACATCATAAACTACGGCCCAATCCAAACCATTAACATCAATGGGAAGATGGATTCCCATCTAGTTCACGGGCTTTTGATGTGGCCTCATAGCCTTTTTGTAGAATATTTAAGGCAGTGCCTCAGTTATTTGAGAGGCCGTTTTATTTACCTGCTTAGTTTTTTTAAAGTGTATCAAAGAGACATGAAAGCATTAGGAAGATTCATGCTTTCTGTTTCTAGACTATTGCTGTTAGGTCATTTTGACAAGCATGGCACCACAGGCAACTACATAGCAACTGATGCAAAATGCAAGCAACAGTACAAGCATGTGTTTGTTTGAAATTTTCTGTTAGATTCCTTAATAGGGAGTTTAAAATTAGAGCAGCAAAGAGACATGGGACACAGAAAAAAACCCATAGGGCATTCTTACAGCTTAGTTAAGAAGCAAAATCAAGTATCTAAGACACAGGTAGAATGTAAACCTATGAGAAGTTTCAATAGCATTCCTGTAGGCAGGCAAGTAACTTCAAAGAGTGGGGCCAGCTTCTGACTGTCACTGGGATGACCACCTGAACACCATTTCTCTGTGTCTTCCTTTCTCCGGCATCTTCTTCATGTCTCAACTGATAAAACTGCAAACCCTCCATTGCTAACTGTTTTTGGACTCCCATTTAGCCTAGTGGAATCCCAATCTAGTTTGGGATCTCTAGGTTCTCTGTAACACAAGCAATAGCAATAAAAATAACAAAAGCCAAATGTGTTTCACCACGATAATAGTTGTCTGAAGATAAACAACTAGCAGGAACACTCAGCTTAAAATGACATTTTATTAAAAACTAGCAATGGATTCAAATAGTAATCACTTGAAATTTGAAACACCCTTTTCCTTGTGCTAGTTATGCAAAATAAGAGCTAAAGTCCTGGACTTTGGAAGATGCACCTGGAGTTTCTACACAAAATTGTCAAAGAAAAAATTACATGAAACAAATATAAAAATACAATAAAATTACATGAAACTGTTCACTTTCTGGATTGTCCTCTGCCCATTAATCACATTGAAAACACTGTCTGTTCCTAAAAGGATACAAAAATTAACAAGTATAATTTTAAAGCTAACGGACATAATTAACCAGATAGATTGCAGGAAAGACTCAATATCAAAGTTACACTTTCTTTTCCAGTGACACACAGAAGCCAGGTTTCTAAAGACAAATTTCAGCACTGTCATTATTTTTCATGACCCTACCATTTTTCCCAAGGGGAATTCCTGCTGTTGAGACAGTTTTTTCATGAAATTACTTCTCCTTATATTATTCTTCATTGAAATACTAAAGCTTTTAAAATATGATCTTTTCTGGTCAAAAATCCACGAACATCCACTAAGTAAGTCAGGTGAGAAAATTGCTTTTATACTACACAACAACAAGAGCTATCAGTTTAAAGAATTATTACTTACTGTTTTTTTCTAGAAGACTGCGGATGGCAGGATATAAGACAGTTCTGTGCTCAGTTCAGTATCCTAATGATTCTCACACAGGAACATTTTTGTTTTGTTTTCTTTTTAGGTTTAGCAGAAGGCTGCAGTGATAACACAGTGAATCAAAGCTTGGACTCATTGGCTCAGTGCCCTAATGGACAAGGATTACTCATTAACAATTCCTTCTTTGCGAAACTCTCCAAACAAGGGCTGTATTAAAATGTGAATTCCAACTCAACCATCAGCACAGAGATTTGAGATGCTCCTTAATACTTTAATTGGGTGCAGGGGGGAAGCTAACTCAAATAGCAGGGTGATAGTACCTTGCTGCTGATTTTAACACTTTTCTTGCACATGTACATTTTTATGGCATTTTCAACCTCCTTGCCTTTCCTATCCAGAGAGCCAAGATGTCATTCCAAGATTGGAACCATATCTTGATTTCTAAGTAATTCTGTCACTCTTTACACTTTTTAGTGTACACTTTAGCATTACACTGAGTACTGAAGCAGAATGGGCTATAAATAAAAGCATCACAGGGATGTAGGGACATTAAAGTTTAGTTCCTGGATCTGCCACAATCTCCAACAGACTGCATAATTTTGATTTGGGCTCATTCCATGAAGTTTTAGATGTGAAAGTGAGGCCCTTAACTTTAAATCTATTAGACTCATGCACTGTTTGTGCATAATGGGAAGAAAATGGTACCTGTAGATAGTAAACCACAACCTGGGTGGGCTGCACTGCATCTGAAAATGCTGATCTCTTGCCATTGACAGAAAGGGGACCTTGAGCTACTATATCCCCACTTACCCAGTAGAGGAATTAAAAGTCAAGTGGAGCTGATTGAGGCTGTTTCAACATCCCACCTACATAGGAAGGGTAATAATTCCCTGGTTTGGGGACAAGTTGATCTGGCAGTGGTGCTGAGAAAAATTTCAGCCAGAGGTGACAACTGACAGCATCACTCATGGTGCATTCATGACTGCCACACAGTATATGGTCTCCATCCTTCCTTACATATTTGCACTGTCTGAGCAAGACTTAATAGGCAGAAACACAGGCTGTGCCTCCTACTTGAGCAGAGAGAGACATTGTGCAGCAAACACAGTCCTCTCTAGGAGAAAGGTGAGAGCTGCTGGTCCTGAGATTACCAAGAGTAAAATTCCCTCACTTTGCCTCATTTTAAGAGAAAATAATAATACTTTTTAAAGATATATTCATCCTCAAGCTTGTATCAAGGAAATTCTCTATCCTTCTCTTGAAAGTATAATTAATAAAGGGTCTTTTTTTATGTGTCCTGTCCCTTGCACATTCACCTGGTAGCCATCCAAACACTTGTGGTACAACAGGTTTCTGACGAGATCAGTGGAGAATAATGCCATAAGACTGTCACTGGACACCAATACTCCCAAAAGGGTGCTGTTTTCAGGGATTTTTGCCTATAGTTCATTCCAGCAGGCACTGGCTGTATAAGTACATTTAAGATTAAGGCTCTTGCAGTTCTCACTTCTGACTCTCTGAAAGCCATCTCACTACTGTAAACATAGAGATTTTTGTTTGACAAATACATGCTTAGCAAAATTGCCAAAGTACTTTCAAATAGGACAATTCTTCCAAAACAACCCTACCCATAGGAGGCAGGAGGTCTCCTGAACTCCAAACATGCAAAAATCCCATGTAACGCTTTCCAATACACGTCCACTCCAGTGGAACCTAGAAAACACATGCCAAAAAAATAATTTCTGAAGCCAACGATGGGTTTTGTCCCTTATCCAATGAAAAAGCAGAAGCAGAACCAAAAAGTCCAACAAATGTCATGTGTCTCATGGAGCTTTCTGCCTCTTGGTTAGTTCTGCAGTTCTGAAATCTCTTTTTCAGCTTTCAGCTTCCTGCAACGTTGGTCTGAGATAGTTGATGGCACAGAGCGTTGCTATTTAGAAGTCCCTAGAGACCAACTTTCAATAAAGGTTCTTTCCCAAAAAGCATTTTTCTCTCTCTGGGTGCTGCTTGTCTGACAGCAAAGAGCTCAACACAAAAGAAATGGAATTTAATACCCCTATTCACCAAACAAATTTGTTGCATGAAAACATTTTTCCTTTCCTTACAATAATAAAAAGGCAAGTGTCAAAGTAGTGCTTTGTCTGCTAATCAATACTTTCAAGACTTTATAGGGAACAGCAGAGAAAGAATCCACATGATCAAAAGAGATGTTGCCTGTAGCAACAACATGTGGCTTGTTCAAGCCAGGTGTTCATATTTATTGTGGTTCATGTACAAATGAGAATTGAAGAGAAAGGAATTAGAGCAAATCAAATATATCTTTTGTAGTGTTAGGAAAGACAATCTACATAGCATTGGGGGGAGGAAAAAGAGAAAAAGAGAATATTCAAATACAGTCACTTATAAATGGAATATCTTTTTTGAGATCACTTGCATGCTATAATTTTTTAAATTTCAGAAATTTAACTAACATCTTAAAACTAGTAAACAATAGTAACATCACATCAGTATCTGATAAAGAGCATGTGTTCTAAAGTACATACATGCCATTATCAGTGTAAATACATGTTCAGCAACAAAACCAGGCATACAGATAACATTCAGAGCTAGAAATGTCTGCCTAGAAAATACCACTTTGTAAACTTTTAAGATTAGTTTAGCTTATTCAGTAAGTCTTTCCTTAATCAGAGCCTCTTCATTATGAATTGCTCTCTGATTATTTGGTTTCTGGAAAGCATAAAATTTATTCAACAATCCTGTGTTGTGCTCCCATGAAATCCAGTAGTCTGTCACTCACATATTTTAAGTAGAGTGTCAAGATAGGTAAAATGACCACAGCACAATCTCTCCTAAGAGGAGGAATTCCTCCCTGATGGAAGGCAGTTAATTTTTATCTAACGTGCTCTAGCAAGAGCATATATGTTATTAACAAGATACCATCTTACAGCCACCTGGGTGCGAGAGGAGAGCTGAGCACATGTGGAATCAGCTGCAGTATCAAATACTAAGCTTCAGCAGGGGGGAACTTGGTCTATGTCCCTCTAGCTGACTTCACCAGAAATTCAGAATGTTTTTCTAAGAATAAGTTCTGGTATTCCATGTGTCAGTTCTCTCTCATTATTTTAAATTTTAATTAAGATGCTGATATTACATGCTCTTTCCCACCAGAGTTTACAAGTTTGAAAGTTCCTAGAGAAATCACAGCTTTAAGTTAAACATGCTGGTACAGTATTAGCTGATAAGAAGTTTTACTAGAGGCCTTGGACTAAATATACACTTTATTCTAACAAATTTTTTTCTCTTGACATTTTGATGTTTTACAGTATAGTAGTGATTGAGTTCAATAAGGGTTAGTCTTCATTTATATAAATATTTGGAGAGATAAAATTATTAAGGAATGTTGATGTTTTCCAGCAAGTGAAAGCACTGTCCTTTCATTAATAAGTTGTTCTCTTAAACTGGATGTCAAAGGTGACAAATAAGTTATTATTAATAAATAAATATTAGAATATTTTTAGATTTTTTTTTAATTGTTAAAATAATCACATTAAGTAAATTCATTCTGCAAACTTTTAAACACCTACTTTTGTCTCGGTGTCAAGAAAAAAAATACACGTAAAAAGACTAGTTCAGTAGCTAGCAAGAAATCATTTATTTCAGGATAGTAGAGGAAATGTAGTCTAGACATGTATAAATGGATACTGTAAGCCATTGGAGGTGCAGGAGGAGCCTCTGCTAATGCTACCTGGCAAGCTGGAGTCACTGTTAACCTTTTAAACTCTCGGTTCTATGCTTTACTGTTCTAGAGGAGGCTCTACCATACCTTGAAGCATTGCAGGCAGATGACTGCTCTCATTATTTATTGAGAGGGAGGGCTGCAGAACAGGTACCAGACCCCCAACAGGTACCCAGAGGAAAGCCTAGGGGAATCTCCCCACCCTGCCTCTAGAAGTCCACCGAGACCACCAAGGGAACAGTGGAAACATCAAACACTCAGCAGCTGATAGGAAGCTCATTACATCTGCCTACCCATCCAGGAGAAAGGGGAACATCAGGTTCTGCTACAAGGAATCATGCAGGAAGCTGTCTTCTTCCTTCTACAAGGGAGACACTTGTACATCAGGGAGGAGCAGGAGCAGGTCTATTCCATGAGGGGATAAAACAGAGCTGAGGATAGCTCCACAGTACCTGATGGGTCAACATGCAGATAGCAACAGACCTAGAGAAGGCAACATGGAGAATCAGGATGAGGGGTCATCCAGGGATCAGCCAAGATCAGCAGGAAGAAGTAGGGCTAGATGCAGCCCTAGAGACACACTGTTTGCAGCATAGTACAGGATCCTTCCAGGAGGCAGGGCAGCAGCAGGACTGGAGATAATGTAGGTTACAGTCAAGCATCTGCAGTCTGCCCAGAGAAAAATGCACTCCTGAGCCAGATTATGAGACAGCAACACCAAGCACACTTCCAGCTCATCACAAACCAGGAACAGAGGGCCAGGCTTGATCTTAAATAGCTCATCATAAATAACCCCTCAGCCCACAGTCAAGGCATGTGGGAGGCCCCAGATGAGGCTGGTCAGAGTTATTAAAGCCTATTAATGCCTCAAGATCCTGATATAGAGCAGTTCTCAAAGGTTTTTTTGACTCCTCCTTGTTCCCTAACAGAATTTAGACAAACGATGAACACAGTTACGATCACTTGTGGCAGGCAACAGGAGTAGCAGCAGGACTAGCCCCTCAATGTCCAACTTGTACTGAAAATACTGAGATATTAAAAAGCCAGTGCCACTAGTTCAGCTGAAGAGTACTCATGACACCACCCACCTAAGGAAAGATGAAAGGGGTTGGAAATTGGATAATGTTGGGTCCTCAATATAACTGAAATACTGCCAAGCTCAGAAAAGTACTTTCATGGACTAGGGCCCAGGTCAGTTGGATCATCCTCTTGGTTTTCACCCTGCTAACAGTTGGTACTGAGGAGAAAAGGGGATTTGAAGGCCAAGAAAAGGTGTGGTGTTTGAAGAGAAAGTGAAGGAGATATTGAACAATAGATCTTGGAAGAATTAGTTTATTATTCTTTCTTTCCTAATCTTCAGTTTACATCATTGCATTCTGAAAACAAATTACTTCCCTTTTTAGAAGAAAGAAATTAAATGCGGTATAAAGTTTATTAAATTTAAACAACACATATCAGGAAATGGATAGGTTACTTATCTCATAGCAGTATTAGCTTGGGCTCACTCTGAAACAAAGCTTTATTTATCAATATCTAATCTGAATACTGTTTTTGTCCAAAATTGGGTCATATCCCAAAATACAAATCATTTGCATTGGCAGATACCTCATTTATGTCAAATCTCACTTGGCTGATATATTTCATCTGCCCATCTCATCCCAAAACAGAAAATATATAACAAAACCAGGTTACCTAGAGAATAATGATAAAGTAGATTTCATGCATGGGCAATCTGTCTAATTCTGTTTCTTGTCTTTGGTAACCCCTCCTCCCAAACCTTCACAAATGAGGAAGTCTTACATATCCATGAATTTTAGGCTTCAACTGTTTGTCTAAATAGGTGTGTAGGATAAGACAATTCATGTAGAAAAGGGAAAAAAACAATTTGAAGCATGGCAGTTCACCCAGTCAGCAACATAAGCCATTGTCCCTCCTTCTGCACTGGCCCCTCACAAATACAGAGCCAAATTAGAGATTTCTGTCCTTTCCCTCCAGCTTTCCTCAAAATTGCATCACGCTATTGGGGGACCATGCCTATAACTCTCTGAATTTACAAGCCTTCCACCAAAACTTGTATTTCCCATGAGCAAAGGAGTTGCCTACCCAGAGAATCTGTCATGCTCCTACTGGAGATGGCTCTTTCTCAACTGCTAATTGGTGGTAGAATAAATCCTCAAGAGCCTGTGGTATTAGTTCCTATGTTTCACTGGCCAGTTTTAGCCATATTTGTATTTCTTGGACACAGAAACTGATTACCACAATGGCAAATGAAAAGGAAGGTTACGGCCAAGCATCTTAGTTACAGAAATACCAGCTAGGAAGTTCTTCAGAGCAGTGATTGGACTGAGCAGCCAGCCCTGGTGTTAACTGTTTTGTGTGTCAGGAACCAGCAAAGAACTGGGTTACAGTAGGAATCGAGATCATTCCTACCACCTCTTTGATGTACAGAAGAACTGTTTAACAAAAACATCCCCAGTCCACAAGAACCAGCTGCCACGTAGCACGGAGAATAAAGTTTCAGTTTCTGATCTTTTAAATTTGAGTGAAAAATTAAAATAAGACAGCACCAATGATTGATAACTATGGAACTGCTGTTCTAGTTATCATGAGGACTACAGCTAACTCTTAGCTGCAGCAAACTACATATGTACTTTTTTTAGCCAAAACACATGGGTGTCTGTGTGTAAGTGTTGCTATTTCTACTCAAAGGAAACAGAATCTCTACACATGATAAAATTAATGGCACTGACAACTGAGGGGCAAAAGTCATGCCCTATTCTTTTTCCGGTAGTCTTTCCCCGTAACAACTGCTGCTGATAAACACAGCAGTAGAAGCATCAAAGGTACCAAATACTGTAATAATACTGTGATTATTAGATGCAATTGCTGCTGTTCTAATATCATTAAACTGATTACATTCAACACGTAATGCATACTTCCTGAAAGTGATCCTCGTGTAAACACAACAACAAAAGGGATTCCTTCCTGTGTGCATGAAAATTACCGAGATACCAGCAGATGACTCTGTATGTCAGATTGTGTCTCACTAATGTGCAGCCACTAATGTGCATCCTGCCAAATAAAAGATTGACAGAGGAGAAGAAAAATAATGCATGTGGCAACATTAGTTTTCCAGAACAGAAATACTTTTCTCCTGGATATATGACATCAACCTGGAAATGTACATAAAGCCTGAACTGCATTTTTTTTCCTCCACAACGAGGTCATTCCAGAGAAGGCCAAGGAAGGGTATACCTACCTGTTATCACTTTCAATTTAGTCCAAGTGAGGTAACTCGAAGTTCAAAAACGCAAGGGAACCTCTATTTTCTGTGACAGAACTGCTGTTCAAGTGGGTGATGCACTGTAATCTTAAACTATGCAAGCCCTTTATGCCACTGCTATAGCATGATACTCTCTATATTCAAAAATATTTCCTCTGAAGAAACATCATCTTAAATCTTTTTGGAAAATTTGACAAAGCATAACCAAGCTGTATTGTAAAGTTGATCTAAAAGTGAAATTTACTAAACATATGCCTCTCCTCAGACATTAAAGATTATACTAAAAAAATTGACTGAAAAAGAAGATAATAATAAGTATCAGAGACTTCAAATAAGCAGAACAGATAAATTTTAGTACTTCAATTTACTTACAACTCAGAGAACTGGGTTTTTTAAATTCTTCTTACTTTCTAAATATCTTTTAAAACTAGCAGAGTTGATACTCATTTTATCAGTTTAATCATTGACTTCTTGCTTAACTTGTCTTGTTACCTAGGTCTTTAAAAGTCAACAGATAATAATATGAAATAAATAAAACCTTTGTCACTCATTCCTACATCAAGTTTTATGTAACCCTTCTAAATATGAGTTGCAATAGAAACCTTTGAACGACATGCCAGTAAAACAGAGTGTATTGCAAAGAAGCTGATAAAGTCTTGTTTGGAATACTGTCAATTTATTCCAGGAATTTAACTGCAATTAACCAGATACTTTAGGCTTCTTGAATGTAATAAATCTCTGTTCTGTAAATATCCTGCTTCTTATTTCTTCAAGTGGAAAAGCTTGATCCATAATTCCACAGACACAGTTCTTTGAGACTGCCAGTAAAAGTGGGCAGATATGATGATTTCTCTAATAGGAGTGTCAACCAGCAGGTGCTAAAATGAAATGAGACCTTGACTGCCTTTATACCCGACCTTGGATTATTTCAAGGCAGTAACTGAGGTGTGGAAAAGCACTGTTTTCTTGTACCTACCTTGATCCCTCCACTTAATATCATAATTTAACAGCATTTTAGCAATCTGCTTCCTAGTCCAGAGTTTTAGAAATGAATTTAAAATTTGATGTGTCTCCTTTGTTTGCCTTTAGGTAGCGAATATTCATATACCTCCTGCTGTAAACTTAGCTGATCCCCAATGCAGCTTGGGGTGGGAGGAAATAAAAAGAATTAAAGGTCTGTGTCCCTCACAGGGCTCTGATCTCTTTGGGATCATGGAGTCATTGTGGGATAGCTCATGTCACTGGAGTGCTGTCTTGGGTGGATATAGGTCAGCAAGGAGATGAAATTGCCCTGTATGTGAGAGCAGCAAGTATGTATGGACCTCTGCCCTGGAATGGAGTCTGAGCCAGCTAAGATTTTACAGATGAGGATTAGAGGCAGAACAATGAGGGCAGTGTTGTGGTGTCTCCCACAGATTGCCAGAAGAGAAAGAAGTAGATGAGATCTTCAGGCAATTGGAAGAAGTCCAAGAAGAAATAAGGAGCAGAAGTCCAATATGCAGCTTGTAGTTCTCATGAGGGAGTTTAACCACCCCAATATCTGCTGGATGCAGATATCCGAGCAAGGACAAGAAATCCAAGTAGTTTCTGAAGTGTGTGATAACTGGTAACTAACTATATGTGATAAGAACTGACTGAGAGACAGAAGAGAAAATATGCTCTACTGGACCTGATTCTTTGAAACAAAAATCAGAAAGTTCATACTAGGTGAATACACAGTCAGTTGGATTTGAAACATGCAAAACTGTCTCAAATGTTTGGGATCAGCAGCGTGAAGCCCAGCTAGAAGCAGTAATTTGTGATATATCCCAGTGATGAATACTGGGACCAATATACATTCATTAATAATCTGTATGATGAGACAACAGCTTTGCAGATGATGCAAAACTGGCAAGAGCATTGATACAACAGCTCCTTGTGCTGCCATTCTGAGGGGCCTTGACAGGTTGGAGAAATGGCCTGACAGGAATCTCACGAACTTCAACAAAGGGAAATTCAAGTCCTCCACCTGGGGAGAAGTAGCTCTGAGAAGTAAGCAAATTAACCTGTGCATCTTTCACTAAGACAGTAGCTACAGAAATCTGTCTCTTTGAAGAAAATATAACATCACGAAATAAATTAAAATGTTAAGCCTACTCCCAATTTGGGGAGCACACCAGGTGTGGAAACTAAAACTCTACACCAGTTTGGTGGATTTTAGTTTCTCATCTTTAGTTATTTCATAGTTTCTTGTGAGAAGCACTAATGAAAATATTACTGAAAAAATTCTTTTCTTTCTAGAAGGATTTGTCCCAACAATTCCTGATAAGGAAATCTGCATGTGTGTTGTGTTGGGTTGAGGGTTTGCTGACATTCAGCTGCTGCAGTAATTTGATGGCTCAAAAAAACACCCTGTGATATTTTTTTCAAACTAACATATGCCTATGTTCTCTGAAATCAATCCCAGCCATTGGCACAAACCAAAGAAAAACCTGTTAACAAACTTCTCCTACATGCCTTTTTGAAGAGACGATTATTTGTTAAACTTTGGATGAGTCTTTCCCAATAACTGGCATGAGTCAGTACTGTATCTTCTCTGAAAGACGTAAAATTCCCCAAGAATCATAGAATCATATAACAGTTTGGGTTGGAAAGGACCTCCTAAAGGTAATCTAGTCCAATCCCCCTGCTATCAGTAGGGACATCAGCTAGACCAGATTGCTCAGAGCCCTGTCCAAGCTGATCTTGAATGTTTCCAGGACTGAGGCATCTACCGCTCTGGGCAATAAAGAAGGGGCAAAGTGCAGAGAGGTGTACGGGCCAAAGGTACAGCTCGGGGGCAGTGAAGGAAGGATGGACTGGGAGCACTGAAGGACTCTGGGGTAGGGATACAGCTTAGGAGAGAGAAGTAATTAGCTGTGGGACTGGTCCTTGTTATAGGTAAATATAACAGCAGAAGATGCCAGTTGACAGGGGGCATTTTGAGCTGCTCACAGCTTTTTCATGGAATTGGAATAGAGGTGGTTGTTTGGAAGTAGTAGAAATATGGATGAGGAATGCAGAAAATTACCTGGAAAGAGCAGCTATTTCTCATGATCTGAAAGTTCATGTAACCTGCCAACCAACAAGGGGAGGGAACAGAGATCCTGACTGCAGTTCCCTTCCCAGCTTCATCAGCAACTTTGCCCTCCAGCCCCATATAAGCCTGACAGTTCCCTCTGTGCTCTGGCAGTGCAGAAGGGAGCAGGGCAGGTCAGCACAGCCTTGACCTTTGGCCAGCCAGGGTAACATTTCAGCTGCCTACTGTGGACTGGTGGCTCCAGCTGCTGCTGCCAGCAGGAACCTTGGTACGAAATGTAAAATGCTCTTTCTAGCAAAAATAAAATAAAATAAAATAAAATAAAAACAAAATAAGGAATATGCTAAGAAGTAAACCCTTGCTATTTTTGGCTCTGTGTTGTCCTGGTGTCTTGTGCACCATTACGTTAGTTAACAAGGGTCAGGAGAAGCCACATGTGGAAACAAGAAAATACAAGATAAAGATAAGGGTCTGCTGTGACTTTTCTGCACTCTGTCAAAAGCATTTTAACAGGCAAACTAGCAGCCAATACAGGCCACTGGGAAATGTTCCCAGTGAACAGTGCAGGACAGAGGATATTCCATTGAAGTCCCACGCTGAGGAAAAACCTACCCATTGGGGTACTCCCAGTTGCCCCTGCATGCTGCACACAGCATCGTTATTCCACAAGAGTAACATTACATCCATTCACACAAATTGCCCTTCACTTGTTTGTCCTGAACGTTAATCTCTTTCACATCTAAATTCAAGTTTCATGTGAGTAGTAATACTTCCCCTTGCCCACCGTGGATCAGCAGGGACCCTGAAGCCCCTTCCAGCCCCCTGCAGATTTGTACCAGCACAAACTACAGAACTGACTGCTGTCAAGTGATAAATTAGGTCTCTCAGGACATGCAGACATCTTTTTTTTATTACACACTGGGAAGGGAGCAGAAACCAAGCAGATGGGATCAAAGTCCCCTCCCTAAAAAATACCATTTCCCTTGTCTTAATCACTGTATCAGCAAGTTTCTTCAGCTAAGCCCCTCTCTCTTCATTCCAGCTATGCCCAGCAGAGAGAGAGCACCTGGCAGGGTGATGACTGCCATCTCTAGAAAGCAGAGCTACCTTTATTGGGGGTACTCAAATATTTCCTAGTTTACAAAAGTTGTTGTCTTCCTGGTTGGTGTTCCAATGATATGTGAAACACCTCTGGACAATCATAACTGAGCAAATGGAGATTTATTTCTCATGAGTTCCAGTGTTTTTCTGATACATATTTAACAAAATGGCCATGAACTGCTCAGAGGAGCTCTGAGTTTGTCATGCAGGTAGAACTAAGCCTAAAATAAGCAGTGAAGTAGTTGTCAAAAGTTTGTACAGCATGTGTCTGAGCACTGACTTTATTGAGCAGATAAATACGGTTATACATAAACAAATGTAGTCTGCTACATTATCTGCAGATATCCAATAAACTAATTGAATAGGGTGGGAGTGGGGTGGGAAGGGGGGACTGGGATGAGGTGACATAGGAAGAGGGACAACAAATTAAATGGGTCAACTTTTTATTACTGTCAAGACTTAAAATACCTCAATGGTATGCTTATGTGGAAAAAATGTGTGGCTCCTATGTTACAGATAGTTCAACATGAAGAAGTACAATCTTACTACATTTCTTACACAAATTTCTTTCTTTACTTATGTAATTTTGCATGCAGAAGAACTGTAAAAATGATAAGCAGTATAAACACCAAAACAAAAAACAGTTGAGGCAAAGAAGGGACAATTTTTTCTGTCACAGCTAAACAGTGTTATCAAATGGAAGATAAGAAATAACTGATACCAGTATATAAGTAATTGAAACCATTTTTACAAAGAAGCCTGCCAGACTGTCTTCTGCATGTGTATATAAAGCTGCAATAGTATTACTAGTGTTGCCTTGCTAGCAGTGTTATCTAATCCAACATAAGCATTTGGAAGACATAAGGATGAGAAGTTTTTAATCTCTCTATTAATTCCTGATTTCATGAGAGTTAAGGTTTTACATGAGACCTGAGTGAATTCCCTGAACCCTAGGATGGTTCAGGATATCAGATCTTGGCCCATCCTGTAGGGTTTTAACTCAAAAATGTAGAGGACTCCAAGTTCTGTTTCCAGGATTTGAAAACTGATTTCTTAATCCAAACTCAGCCCTCCCTCTGCATTGCCTCGTAGTTGCAATTTGCTCTCTCTTTTTATCTATTCTTCAAACCACAAGAAATACTTACTCCTCTCTCTTAAAATATGAATAATTAAATAGCACTATAAAATTAAGATCTTTAATGGAAAAAAGGAAGAAAAATAAGGTAACAAATCTGATTTTTTATGAAATCTTATTTAAAATAGTGACTAAACTTTTAGATCTCTGTAACTACCTGTCAAGAGGAGTCAACTGGAATCATACATGTGAAGCCATATCACATTTTGCATGACCTTGTGTTCATTTTTACCTTCCTACTTTCAATTAGTTATGTTACACATGAGACTCCTTCTGGCTCCTTGTTAACATCTGGATGCCCTTGTTATATATTTTGCCTCAAAGTCTGTACATTCTTTTGTACTAAGTGATTATTTCCCTGAAGAAATTCCTACTCAGGTAAATTTTTATCATTTCCATCATTAATTTTTCCTTCTTTCATGACAAGGAACATTTTGCTTAATTCTTACATAAATATAAAAGCAGTATTAATTATCATTGAACTTCTGCTAGTAACACCTAAAAAACACAAGCTGCCAAAGAAATAAAAGCTACAGCTTTCTTTGTTAAGAAAGATAACAACACTGAACAATACATTCCTGTCCTGCTTCTTCTATCCTTAAACTTGAATTCGTATTCTGTGGTCTATCTTACTATTTCATGCTATGGAGAGCTGACTCTTCCTCTGGCTTGCTTAAGATCTCTATTCCAGTATAAACTAAGTTTTGCTCCCTTTTGCAATCAAAACCATTTTCAAATCCAACTCTGAGTTGTATGAGCACTGTCATAGCTGAAAATAAGAACTTATTTTGGATGTGGGGACAAAAAATATGCAAAAAATGTGATGAATGAAGTTTAATCAAGCTACTATTTTTCCTTAGAAAATATCTTTTGAGTTAGTCACATCCACTGGCATTAGAGACATGACTTTTTGGGGAGTCAAGGCTGGGATATGCCAGCTGTTTTCCTGATTCTTTAAATGTGCCAAGCTGAAACATATTTTAAGAAGTCAGTTTTAGGAGAAACACCCTCAGTGACTGCACTTCCTTAGATTCCACAATAAAATGCTATTGGAGCAGGTTGTACATAGAGACATCCAGCAAAACTGGAGTTACAGAGTCAGTTTGTTCTCAATAAGTTGTCTGTATTCCTGGTCATACATGACTGTGGAAGCCACTGTGTAAATCAAAGAGTTGATTAACTAACAGAGATTTCCAGGAAAGAAAACTAGTTTCCAACCAGTGCTGCTGTTTATGCTTCATGCAATGTACCTGAAATATTTAAACAGATGAAAAGGAAAGTGAGAAAGGCAGCCCAAACATCTGAATGTGAGTGCCAGGAAAAGCACTGTGCCATGCATATAACTTCAACTGGTCAGAGCTGATACTAGGTCTCTGGAAGAAGCTAAATTTGGAAAAGAAAGAAAGAAAGTCGGGGATTTTTTAAATGCAAAAGCTTGTCCAAAGGTTTTTAAACCATTTTTTTCAGGGTACTAAATAATGCTCAGATGTCCTCTGAAGTCAAACTTCCACTGCACTAAATCAGTGCAGTCTGGATACAAAATGATCCTGCTAAACTGAGCTGCTCACTGTCACTTGTGACAGCTGTGGTGCATCTGTAACACTAAGAAATAGGAGCTACATTCACCAGAGAGGCAACTGAGCTCTCATGGGCCAGTTGGCCATTTCCCAAAATTTTGGGATGTTTGTAGTTCTTTGTCATAACAACAACGTTCACTCCCTTTGTGTTCCTCTTAACAAGACAGGAAAGTTACCCTTTATCATTACTGGGAAAATGATGCTGCTTCTGAGAAAATGTTACTGTTTCTAGAATGGTATGTTGTCTTGTCTTCTCTTTCCTCTCTGTCAGATTATACTTACACTGATTATTATATTAAATCCCTTCATAATATGGTTTACTCTATTAAGAGTTCCTGTAGTAACTATATGCATGTTACATCATTGGGGAGGGAGAAAGAATTTATTTGCTCTGTACATATGTAACACGATGGCCCTCTTTCCTTTGTAAATTGTGGTAGGCATTGCAAAATACCTTGACAGTAGCTGGACCAGCTACTGTGTGATAGACTTGAACTCAAGTTCCTGCCAATGAAACCCCCAAATGTTGACTGTAAGCTGCAAGAAATAAGATATTTTCTTATACCTACTCTGAATATCAGTAGTGAAATAAGCAACTCTAGTCTAAACTAAAGTTTAGAATTTTGGAAAAAAAATATTCTTTTCTGTCTTAACAGAATAAAGTTAACAGATTTTTTTGAAGTGGCTCATTAATAAACTGCATTTTTGTCGAAGTAGGATTGAGCTGTACCATAACAATACCCCTATCATTAAATTATCTGCTCATACCAACTAAAATCTTCACTCTAGTCAAATTTGGCGTGCATTCATTCAATTCATTTTCCATCTTATTTATGTACAGTTGTAGATTGGATTTTGCTGAGTAGAAAAGAAATAAGAGACAAGAACAGAGAATCAACTAACTTCCCAGTCACCCTTTTTAATTACATTTGTAGGGAAGATAAATAATCTGTGGATTCAAATTAATGTACAAGTATAATTTCACTCCTGGTATTCAATTGCACTTCAAAAAAATAAAAAAAATGCTTATGAGAAATATTCAAAAACTTGTGTGCATCACAGTGGCTATATATGGTACATGAGAACAATAATGCTGAAACGTCACAAAGCACAGCATAGGCTAGACATCATAGCTTTCACTTGAGTTTAATGAGGCAACAGTCATGATGAGAGACAAATTAAAATACAGCTTACTGAAATTATCCATTCTGAAAAGAGTTTTGATGTTACAATGAGTGTCTGAGCTGCAGCTAACTGCTTGAGATGACACAGCATACTCCACTGGTTGATTCTAAAAATGGTAGAAAAAGGCTAAAGCCACTTTATACACTCAAACATATACCAATGACAAAAGAGAATTACTTCTAGACATAGGCACCCTCATAACTCTCAAATGGTACAGTGCTTCATTTGTAGCAAAAACAAGACTGAGGCATTGAAAAGTTACAGATCCAGAACTAAAGACTTTACTCCTGTAAGGAAGCTCATTCACCTAAATGAGGACTGTTGGTGTTGAGACCAGGAACTCTATCAGTATAATACTAGAAAAATATATTTAAATTACTTCACAATAATGAATTGAGTGAGAATCCTACTCCAAACAGGACTAAGATTTCCTTTCATAAGGAGTAATAATATTGCATCACTAACGATGATTTTGTATTCAAAATTATTTCATGCCAGCACAAAATCTTTGCAGAGGGTGAAATTTTACAAGTATCCATTTTATTGCCTTATCCAGACTCTGTGGGTTATGTGTATAAAGAAGATTTTCAATCAATTTGTACGAACAATTGAAGCAACACTATGCCACTTTTGCTACATATTCCACTCCCTCTTGTTGAGTGACCATTAGTAATTAATTAGAGCTGACTGTTATAAATCTGCTTTTCCCTCTACTCTGATCTTTTAGCATGGGCTAGTGTTTTGACACGGAATAAGCAGTTCAAATGTCAATCTAGAGGAGTCCTAAAAAGGCAAAGCAGGGTCACTCACAGCAGACTGTCACACCACTGGAGCCTCAGTGATTACACAGATCACCGTGGATCCATCTGATATAAATTGTCCTTTCTCTGTTCAGATGAGAAGATGAGGGAACTCCTTGCTCCTGCAGTCAGTCTTACAGCTTGCATCAGGCAGGAGCCCTACTGGCTGGTCAGCTAATGGGCACAGAAACCCTTCCAAGGGCATACAATGGCTGGGAGAGGATTTAGTATCAATTCTCCCAGTTGCATTGCCATGAGCCCTCTTCCACACTATTAGGAGGGAACTATCACCCCTTGAATCTGGCCAAGTGGTCAGATGTTACATAATTGAATAAGAGAATAAACATGGATACCTGATGATTTGGGGCAGCTAGGCAGAAGGAGTCGTGGGAGTAGATGCTATACAAATCTTACAGTTTCAAGTATTAAGACAAATCTTGAAAATTTCCATTTTCATAATGGTAAGAAGTCTGTTCTTCCATGTCTTGAGTTACTTGCTTTTGCTTCCTCCATTCCCTTCTCTGTACTTCACTATTTTGACTGGTAGCACCGTACATTTTCTTTGGACTTACAAAAGTTTCATTGTTCATCTCCGTTTCTTCAGCTAGTTCATCCTGATCAATTATACCACATTTCTCTTCACTGAGGTTTTCAGGGTCAGCCCATTCCTGCTTCTCCCCAGAAGCAAAGATGGCATAGAATATCACACCACTGTAATGCACCAGGGCTGCGATCAGAAAGACGTTCTGCCATTCTTCACGGGTCTGAAAGAATGGTGCAGGTCTCATTAAGTTTCCAGTAAAAAGAAATATTACTCTCTGAATTACACCATGAATTAGCATATATTGAATAAAGATTGTGATCACTGTTTGATTTCTGATGTTGTGGATAAAACAATTTATAACAATCACTGTGAAGAACTTTTTTTCTTTCCATAACAACAGCTAAAATAATAAAACTTGGGTTTCTTTGGGTTTTTTTCTCACGTTGAAGTTTCTCTCTTGCATGTGAAATATTCATGGAGTTAGAAATACAGGGATTTCTCTAACAACTAAGTTAATCTTATTGTAGATCAATGATTACTTAGGAACCCTACCAGGGATGCATTGTAGAGGAGTTTCCCAAGCCCTATAAGCATTGCACAGTTGTATGGAGATATTGCAGAGACTCAGCCTCAGGGGTATAAAATAGTATCTCCCTACACAGATAAGTAGTTTATAATACCTAAGAATCAGGTCACCATGGTACTATAAAAGTGAATGTTTAAGACAAACAACAACAGAAAACAGCTACAGAGACCAATGATAAAATGGAATACCCAGCAGTCTTTGAAAAGTCTTAACTTTCGTTGCACTACCCAATGCTTCTCCTAGAAAACATGGAGCAATGTTACCTTGTGTTTTGTCATTGCACCAACAATGAGTGGGCACACCATTCCTGACAGTGTCCCCACGCCGTTTGAGATGCCCATCAGAATGCTGGCATAACGTGGGGCTATGTCCAAGTGATTCACATTGAATCCTACAAAACATGTGAGACAGTGGTCAGCTATGCAGTGTTGCTCTACCAGGCCCACAGGGTTTTCTACAGCCATGATGGCTGAAGGAGCCTGAAAAAGGTAGGAACCCTACTACTATATGTATTAAAAAGAAGAATAGTATTTTCTTGGTGACAAATGTGGAAAACATTGCAACTCTATTCTTTCTCAAAGCTCCCTTTTTCCCCCACCTCTGGAGATCATGTTGTATATAATTTAAAGTTTTAAGTGCTTGTACCTCACATCTTATCCTGAAACAGCACTCCCAGAAAATATTTTTAATAAAGAAATCAATACCTCATATTGGTAAAATATCTTCTACCTTTTTTACTTAGGTAGTAGTGGTTTTTAACACATGCTTTTTGGTATTTTAAGTAGCAGTTTAATAACATGATAAAAAAGCAGAATATAAACCAGTAGGAAAAATATAATTACCCTTACTAGTGTGTCTTCTGGGTACATATTTTATTAAGAAATAAAAACAAATACTAAAATACAAATAGTAAATACTCAGACAATTGTCATGCCTTAGATAATGAAAATTAGTCATATGAAGTAAGGTTGATCACAAGAAATGATGGTGAATTCCAAGTGCATGGTATTAAATACAGTAAGAAGTGAACTACTGGGTAAATCCTGCAATAAAAATTGATTAAGAGAAATGACCTGCTATGCAACGATCTCATAATTGAGTTATAAAACCACTTCCCATCTCCATAATCCTGAAATAACTGAAGACCAGTAGTTATTTTTCTGATTAATTTGGTTCAATAGATCCATCTTCCTGGCAGTCTTCTTAGAAGATGTTGTCCTTCCATTTTCACAACAGAAGGTTTTGGATTTTTTAGGAATGATGATACTTTTGATGCTACAAAACAGCCTGAGATTGGTGAGACCCATGAAAGTGTTAGAAACAGCTGTTCTGGAGAAGGGCTGGTTGTAGGACACAAGAGAAAGAGGGCTGACCTAGAAAGCAGAAACCAGCCACTAGGGCTTGGGGCAGAATTGCAACTGATAGCCCTTGTGCAGCTATTCATTGCACAGTAATTCTTTCCTTCTCTCTCTTTCTCTCTTTCTCCTTTTAGGATACAGTTTAAACAAGAAGAAAATGGCAACTGACTCTGTAAAATTATATTAGAAAATAGCAGAATGCTGATGTAAACCGGAATCAATAAAAAGCAGGTTCTCTCAAAGTTTCATGTTCTGTGTGCAATATGTTTTATAGATTCTGAAGTAAATTATTTCAGATATGGGAAGAAATAGAGAAGAACCCATAAGTAGCCACATATAAGTGCAAACATAATAATAGAAATTATGACAGTAAGAACAGCGAGGATAATAACATCACTTTTATCAGGAACAGTAAAACCAAGAATAAGAGTAATTCTTACCTGAAATGGCAAAGCCACTGAAGCCTACTGCTAACACAAGAAAGGAAATGGCCACTCCTTTTGTATGAGAGTAACCAACCACCAAAAGCAAGGTTGCTTCCATCCCAAAGCCTTCAAATGAAACACATAAGAATGAATTACATTTAAATTACTATTGGTCATGGAGATGCTAATAAGGACTATCCAGACTAGAAGCTTAAAATGAGACAAAATTCTTTTCTATCTTATAGCTATTCTTAAACATACTTGGGAAATTTGTGGATTTGCAGAAATATTTGTATATTTATTGTTTGAGAATATGTTGGGTTTTTTTACTCCTCATTCATTGCTGTGTAAACGACCCAAACAATTGGTGAAGTTAATTCACTGAACAGTACAGGAAAACAATGAGAAAATGACTGTGCAAAGGGCAGAAAATTCACAAACACAAAACCATCATAGGCAAAGGAGAAAAACACTTGCCTTCATTTTCTCAGGGTTGTAGTGATGCAAGATGCTCTTGGTAAATGGAACAAAAGAGTGTTTTACATACAAGTGTGCTACCAACACCATAGGACATCCCTGGGCATCACAGGACACTTCCAGTCTTTACTGTGAATTCACATTTTCTAATATGTAACAGTACAACCCTTCTGGTTTGTTTTTTTAATGACACTACTAATATGCCCTGAAAATACAATGAATTTGAGCATCTTCTGTGAAGATGCATAGCAAGTTGCATGGTATCTCTAATTGCAGGCATCTCTGTTTCTAGCAGCCCCTACCATCCATAAATAATGTAAACCAGCAATTGGCAGTGGACAACTAACTGCACCACAGGCTATCTGGCTTGAAATCTTTTCTCTAACTTAGTATGTCTACCTTACAGGTAGATGCCACTGATTTTGCAGTTCAGTGACTGAACTGGAAACAAATTACTTTGTGCTGAGTAAAAATGAGCCAGTCCATCCTTCAACTTTTTTTTGTCCCAAAGTTTCCAGCTTAAACTTGCCAGTGAGTTCTGCTGGAAGTATCAAATGGGAACATCACCACTTATTACAAGACTGTATCCACTGAGAAAGGGTCTCTCCAGCACCATGGTACAGGATTAACTTTGTCTGTATGAGTTTGCAGTATGAGGCCTATTTGACCATACTACTCTATTGCCCTTTCAATTATTAACCAGACTTTTTGCCTCCTCCATTTTTAAAAGCATGTTCATATGAATAAGGATTTATGCCATGAGACACCAGCTCTCCATTTAATGTTTCAGATTAATCAGCTGTAAACGCAATCTTGAATAAATCGTTTCATTAAAATTAAACATGAATTAACTATTATATTTGTAACATACAATTGAAATATCATGTTTTCAGAGTCCAATAGTACCTCCACAGTTCATGACCTTCCTTACAGTGGTGGTGGTTAAGATCTTCCTGCTCCGTAGGAAGTCAGCTAGCTGCCCTCCGATGGGTACAATGATTGTCATGACCATATGAGGAACAGCTGACAAAAGGCCAACCTGCAATTAGACAAATGACTGCTTACTGCTCACATCCTCCTTCAAGACTTAGGAGGAAGAAATCAGGAACCATAACTTTCCTTCATCTCTTTCCACCTTATTACCATTAGACACTTTTTTATCCTAGATTCTTGTGTGGGAGGTTTGCAGACAGGTCCAACAGGAACTGCAGCTAAGACCTGAGTGACCTTAAGCTGCCTTTATCTCATCTTTAGGGATTTCTAGGAGCTTGAGAGACTCCAGCAAACTTTTGTCCACTTAATAGAAGCTTTCATCCCAGACCTTCTCAGTAATGTCAGTATATGAGCCACAGCATGGTTGACCAGTGCCTAAGGCACCAGGGAAGTGGAAAGAGCCTGGGCACCTTCCTTAATTTTTTGGGGACTAACCTGGTGGTTTTCCTTCCTTCCCCCCTTCCTGCCTTTCTCCCTCCATCCCTCCCTGAAGGAGAGAAGGGCAGGTAGGGTTTTTCTCTGTTCCTATTTATTTTCTGACAGTAGAAAGAGTGCTGCATATTTGTGCATATTTGTACAAATTCAAGAGGCAGGGGGAAGAGACACAAGCTATAATAAAGATTAAAAAGAGAACTCTAACTAAAAATTCTGATGCTTATGCTCTGATGGAGTTTTTCCTCTCTCTAATAACCAACAAAGAAGCACAAGAAAACTGCTCTAATTTATCTGTAGACATCACAAAGTCCTGTCTTATGTGTCCTGATATTGGAGTACTCTATCTTGGTTTTCAAATGCTTTTATATATTTTTGTTATTCAGGTTCTCAAGGAGCTCCTTTCTGAATAAACAGTCTATCCCCACCACCTGCCACTATGTAAAGGAAGGAAACGCCTGCACATTGTATATGGACTGAAGACGGTGCAGCATAAAACCTGGTAATAATTTAATAATTTTACAAATTATTAAATAAGCATATGTGTAAAGATATGCATGCATTTTTATTCTTGTGGGATTACAACCTACAAACTGATATTCATCTTCTTTAGATTTCTATAGCATCCCAGAATCACAGAGTGGTTGAGGTTGGAAGGAGCCTCAGGAGGTCATCATCTTCAATCCCTCTGTTCAAGTAGGATCACCCAGAGAAGGTTGCCTAGGAATGCGTCCAGACAGCTTCTGAATGTCTCCAAGGATGGAGATTCCACAACTTCTCTGGGCAACCCGTGCCAGTGTTGTCACCCTCATAGTGTGAAAGTGTTTCCTGATGTTCAGAGGGAAACTCCCATGTTTCAATTTGGGCCCATTGCCTCTTGACCTGTGACTAGGTACTACTGAAAGAGCCTGGTTTCATCTTCTTTACACTGTCCCTTCAGAAATTTTCACATATTGATGAGAATCCTGCTGAGCCTTTTCTTCTCCGGGTTAAATAGTCCCAGCTCTCTCAGCCTTTCTTCATAGGAGAAATGTTCCCATTCTTTAATCATCTTCATGGCTCTTCATTGAATTTTCTCCATATGTCCATGTCTCCCTTGTACTGGGGAGCTCAGAACCAGACACAGTACTTCAGGTGTGGCCTCACCAGTGCTGTGTAGAGGGTAAAGATCACCTCCCTTTTCCGGCTGACCTTTCCATAATGCAGCTCAGGATAGCATTAGTCTTTACTGCAAGGGGACACTGCTGGTTCATATCTAATTTGGTGTCCAGCAGGACTCCCAGGTCCTTTTCTGCTAAGCTTTTCCAGCTGGGCAGATCCCAGCATGGAACTGTTTCTCCCCAGGTGCAGGATTTTGCACTTTCCCTTATACTTCATGAGGTTCCTGTCAGCCCATTTCCCCGGTCTGCCAAGGTTCCTCTGTATGGCAGCACAACCTTGTATAACCTATCAGACGCTCCTCCTAGTTTTATGTCATTTGCAGACTTGCTGAGGGTACACTCTGCCCCATCATCCAGATCATTAATGAAGATGTCAAACAGGATCAGACTCAGTACATCCCTCGGGCTACTAAATTTTAGTGATCAGCATGACATCTTCCTTGAAGAAGTAATTTAGTGATAAGTTTGAGTTTACTTTCTAGAATGCACAACCTCATTGCATTGGCAGTCAGTCAGTTTTATGTTGGTTTTAAGTTAGTGAGGTACAGAGGGGTGCAACTCCAGCATTAATGAAAAGCAGCTCAGAATAAACAAATCTAATTTTTCTTATATCCATGATCTTCATCTGTATGTTGTACTTGGCCATTCAGAGTGTCATCGCTACCATGTTGTAACTTGGACACACTGTGCTCCCAGAACACATAAATAATGATTAACTTTGTTATCATTATCAGCCATAGAGTTGCTTGAAAATAATTACCACATAGCAAGTAGGTTTGTTAAAGGAATGGTTTTTTGAAAGGGAAAACTTTTCTGAAACAATTATTCTGAATTCCTCATTCATGCTCTGAAGAGGGACTGTAACAATACTGATTTTAATGAAATGGTGGTGGCAAAACATTCTGGGAATAATCTACTGGAATTATCTGATTTCTCCTCAAATACTCTGCATAGAATCATAGAAACATTATGGTTGGAAAAGACCCCCAAGATAATTGAGTCCAGCTTTTGACCAAACATCACCATGCCAACTAAACCATAGCTCTATATTTTAAGTGCCACGTCCATTCATTTCTTGAACACTTCCAGGGTGTGGGCAGCTCATTCCAATGCTTAACCACTCTTTCAGTGAAGAATTCTTCCTGACTTTCAATTTGAGCCTCCCCTGGTGCATCTCCTAGGGTGAGGTCTGAAGGTCACCGCTTCATCCCAGACATTTACCTTGCTTATTGCAAATCCAAAGACTTCTTCAAAGTAAGCAGGTTGGCTTATAAGGAGCAAATAGAAGGTCCAGCTTCTGCAGAAGTTTGCCACAATGATTGCGTAAACTGGCATTGAAGTGAAAAATCTCTTCCAGGGAGTACTAAATTTCTAGGGAAAAAAGCCACAAAAATTGAGTAGACAGAGGCAGAATAAAGGACCAGTGTTTTTTATTATCAAGCCTATCCAGAACATTGCATGCAACTTACATTGCAGATCACTAAGAATGCAAGTGAAATATACCTCTTGAATTAATGGCAAAAATCAGGTAGAGACATTTTCTTAGAATAGTTAAGATTTTTAAGACAAATACTGCACTAATATTGCCCTGCTTACCGAAATTACACGAGGTCTTCTGGAGTCCTGCTATTGGTATAACAGGATCAGTAACAGAAGCAAAGAAAACTAGAGAAAATCTTGTGTCATTCCCCACCTTTTGGCATGATGCAGTTTGACACTTTCTTCTGAAAGGAGTGTGAAAAAAGCATTATCCAAGCTAAGAGACATAAGTAGCACAGCAGCAAGCAGCTACCTGCTTCAAATTAATTAATTTAGTTAAGAAAAAAAAGCCTGTGGTAGAGAATTTAATTTCTGTAACTTGCTTTTGGCATTTTCAATTTCTATTTATGCTCCAGTACTCCATACATGAGGAATAAAATGCACTTCAGAGACCTATTCATTTGTAATAGAATTCAAATCAGAAGGTGAAATATGTAGCTATGGCAACATGCATTGACATTCTCCTTTCTTTAAAAAAAAAAGTTATCTGTGTTTTACAGGCAGCAGTATGCCTGCAGTTGTGTGCAAACACATGAAAGTGGTACTACTGTCCTTTGCTTTAAAACCACCATACAGCAAAGAAAATCCATGATCTGGAAAAAGGATGTGTGTTTCCAGCCAAGACCTCATTGACTTCAGCCAAATCTCAGGAGCATGCTCAAAAGCAGAGCCTTGTATTTTACACTGTCAGCAAGGCTATTACCCAAAATATGTAGAGGAAAAAGCTTGGAGTTACTTTATTCCAAAATGTTCAAGACTAAAAGCCAAGAAGGAGCAGTTTAACAAGAAACATCTTTGGTTTTTACTACTAGCAAAAATAAGTTACCTAAGGGAATGGAGAGAAGTTCGATGGCAAAATATATTGTAGCTCAAAGTTTCCAGGATCTTCTCAGAGAGAGGATAAAGAGCCTTAAGGAAGGACCTGAGCTGCTGTGAGAGTGAGCAGGGCAGAAAACCTGTCCATAAACTTTCAGATTTGCAATCATCCTTAATAGGAGATCAAAAGGCAGATGGATAAATTAACATCTGCAGCCAGGTTTCTTATTTAGTTAAATAAATTAATGTTTTTTAGAACAAGCATGACAGTTACTCAAGAGCAGGAGACCAGAATGTGTTGTTCTCCCTTGCACCCCATCCCTTCCCTCCCTAGATCTGGGAAACTCTATAAGCCATGGGCTGAAACAGCATTATGTGTTTTCCTGTTGCTGTACTCATCCTCTCCAGCTGCATGAACCTGATCCTGTAATTTTCATAAAAGGAAAAACCCCTAAACATCAACAGAAACTAGTTCTGCCACTCTTATGCAGCTAACAGTATCCATCCAATCTTACGCTCATCTTGTGCAAAGTGCTCACAAATTATAACAAGAAAGGCCTTTTTTTTACTTACACTTGCATTAGCCAGGCTAGCTCCTTCTCCTATACTTGTTTCTATATATATTCTTTCTTCATTGGTTATTGTTGGATGCGCAGCAGGACTCTCATAGGCATGAAGCAACCAGAACATATACCAAACAACCCCAAACATTCCTGCAGAGGTCAGAATAGCAAAGCTTGATTTTAAAAGCCAATAAAGCTACACTTCAGTATCTGCAAGTCTTGAAGTTTGTTTCAAGTGCCAGTTAAACCAAACCTGCACAGAAATTATGCCCAGGGAAGTAACAAAGTACTGTAACTAACTCTATGTATATTGTATGCCTGCTGGTAAAGTATTTTAGCATTTTGTTGCTTGTATTACATGTTATGCATGGGGCAGAGAAAAGGCAGAAGGAAAGCTCTGTGTAGAACCTGGGAAAGGAAAAAAGCAGACAGGCCATAACACGATCAAAATCTGCATAAAGGGATTTCACAATCAGATGGTGTTGGCAAATCTTGTGGTGTGTCCTGTATCTCCAGAGAAAACCTGTCTTAACTGGGTCGCTGATATGCAAGGCTAGGTTGGAGCCAGTTCTTCCACATAGTGGAGGGGGGAAGAATGAGGCACAACAGATCAGCAACAAGGCCATGCATGTGTAGTGGGACCACTTTGTAGGGGTGGCATTGCTTTACTGAAGATGGGTAGCATGGGGAAGATTTGTCGGGGCAGAAGTTTTCAGAGGTATTGGGTTCCCCCTCGGCAGCATATGCTGTGGTGTTCACTGTTAGTGTGCATCTGGGGCAGATACCACACAAGTGTTTGTGCTGCAGAGGAACCTTTGCAACTGGGTAGCCATGGGCTGTAGGCTGGTCATGACAATTTTACAATCTTTTGTAACAGATGATTACAAAATGAAAGCTCTCAGAATCTGCAATAACTAGAGAATAAATTGGAATACCCATTTGCAACCTCTTCATTCATCAAAACAACTTTGATCCATACCTGTTAGACAGGTTTAAGGGAATAGCTGGCAGTACCAGTCTAGTGGCAGAGGTCCTTCGTGTTAAGCAACTCACCATAAATGTAGAAGACAGATGACCATCCTATATACTGTACCAGCACACCTGCCAGTGGCATGGCGACCACCGCCCCTGCATAAGACCCTGAGGAGAAAATGGATTAGTAAAACGTATCAGTCATGATAGGTGTGCCCAGCTTTCAGAACAGATGGTCAAGACAGGTGTTCGTGGGGGAAGAACCAGAGGGACATATTTGGCTGACTTTTTATGAACGTGAAAAATTGGATGGAAGCTCCAAAATTTTGCTTGGGGTGGTGGGAAGGACTGACCCTTGCTGGTGTGAGATCACCAGTCTCATTTTGCAGTTAGAAGGGTTGTGCCCTGTAGGTAAATAGGATCTGCAAATCCAAGACTGATGACAAACCATCACAGAGGCATAAGCTGTGTGTATGCACTCGAGTGGGAAATCTCACCTAACCCCATGGTATTTGAGGTGAGTTTCGGTGAAGCTAATGACCCAAGTTTTGGAAGTCTTCCTTGGTGCCAAGGAATCCTGATGATTGCAGATATTCGGGGAGGCTCTTGTCATGGCTCTAGATTCATGACCACACAAGAGCTAGCGGTGGGGAGAGTGTTCAAACCAAACCTGTGTCTGTGTAGCCATGTTTAGTTCATATCAGTGGCATAAACAAACAGTTGGAATAAATAGGCAAATATTGATGGGAAAAGTAAGGATAAAAACATGGTCTGTGCCAAGGCTTTTGATTGTGAAATATATAGTAGTGGTGAAATATATTTCCAAGTGACTTGTAGAAAGAGATGAGTATTTAAGTGCAATCTGGACAGCAGGTTTCAGTGCAAGACAGTGCCAGTGGCTTCACATGTGAAGAGTGTTGCTTTGAATTATTCTAGGAAATGAGATACTTGTGATTTTGAGAGTATTACATACTTCACTAATAAACACTTGTTAATAATCTACTCATTAGCAAATATTCCTCTGCAATGGTTCACAGTGATCCTTCTCCTCATCTCCATGTAATTCATTTTTCCTACAGCAATAGAAAAGTCCTAGGCCACAATGTAATAGAGAAACCAGGAACCTGGTTAATATGGGTTTTCCTAATTTTTCTGTTGTTCCTGTGCATCTTACAAGTGCAAGACTCAGTGATCTGTAGCCACTAAAACTGGTGTTGAGCTGAAGGAGTGGTGGTGAACGGTGTTGCATCCAGTTGGCGGCCAGTCACTAGTGGCGTCCCCCAGGGATCAGTGTTGGGCCCAGTTCTGTTTAATATCTTTACTGATGATTTAGATGAGGGGATTGAGTCTATCAGCAAATTTGCTGATGACACTAAGCTGGGGGGGAGTGTCAATCAGCTGGAAGGCAGGAGGGCTTTGCAGGGGGACCTGGATAGGTTGGAGAGTTGGGCTGATCCAACAGAATGAGGTTCAACAGGGCCAAGTGCTGGGTCCTGCTCTTGGAGGTCCCTTCCAACCCAGCTGATTCTATGATTCTACGATTCTGTGATCTTTCTATATCCAGTGCTAGGGTTTCAAGGAGAGAGCACTGAGTGTGGAGAGACTTTTCTTTTGATCTGTTCTTCTGCAGAAAATGGAAACACTTAAATAATCACTAAATCCTGAAGTAATCTGTAATAAAAATAAAATTCCCATGATATGCAAACATGGGATTTTCCCTCTTGCTTCACTCCTCCTTTTATCCCTTATCTCATATTTTAGTGCTATATTTTCCCTAGCCTTACAACTCCACTGCTGATGGACAGAATTTTTTCTATGATTTTTACATTTTCTATTGAACATTTTCTCCTACAGACATTCATCTTCAGCTGTCAGCATTGGAAAGGGACTCAGAGAAAAGGCCAAAGTACGTGTTTGATCATAACTCAGAATGAAGCAGAACGGCTACTGGTGAGAAGTTACATCATCTCCACTGCAGTATATTGAGAAGCCAGCCTAAAGCCCTTTTAAGATAATTTCTGAGTATGTGTTTGTTTCAGAGCATCCATTCAGTATGTATAATAAATGGAATCACTAAGGATGGAGCAGATAAAAAAATACAGTGTAATTTCTTTCATGTGACACCTTTAGACCCATTTTAGTTTACTATGAGAGCCATTATGAGTGTTGGCTTCAAATGATAAAATGGTGACATATTAAACAAAAAGGACTCTCAGGTTCCTGAGCTTAGAGTACAAGTTGATTGTAGCAAAGGGCAGAGGGTTCGTATTTCTCTTTCAAATAATGAAATTAATAAAATAAATCCAGTAGGAATATGTACTTACTTAAATCACATAAACTATCAACTTACCACAGAATGATGTGGTAGCCAACCTGCTCCTCTCCAGCGGCGGAGCCCATTTACTCCACATCCCATGGCAGGCTGGGTAGGTGACGCCCTGGCAGACATTTCACACATCATATGATTTGCTTTCACTGCATTCCACTTAAAGTATTACAGAATCACAGAATATGCTGAGTTGGAAGGGACCCACAAGGATCATCAAGTCCAACTCCTGGCCCCTGCACAGGACCATTCCCAAGAGTTACACCATGTACCTGAGGGTATTGTAGTTGCTCATACTATCCATACTGTCTAGCGTTTGTCATCATGGAATGATGTAGGAAGGGTTAGTTAAGTTTGGAAGAGCTCAATTGTTTGGGTATGAAGATGTCAAACCGATCCTGATTACTTTTTACTTCAGTAGTAATACATACATTCTGAGGTAAAAATGCTGTTTAGTATATGCAGTGGATGGCACAAGTAAACTAAAATAGCTCAAACTGCTGCACCAGAAATATAATTTTTTCTTTACTTGTAAGTAAACTTAAAAATATGAATCAGCATGATTAAAGAGTTATCATCTAAAAATAAGTAACAAGTTAAACTGTAGGTCAATCAGAAAGCTTGATCAAAAAGATCTTACAATGTTTTAGAACTAAATCTCAAAAAACAAACTATGTTTGAAAGGACCAAAATGGTGAGTGCTCCTACCTCCACCAGACCTTGAAGAATCCTTACAAACATCACACAGCCATAATGCACTCTTGCTGCAGAAGGGATGATCATGTTCAGTGTAGATGTCAGAAAGATAGCTGCTCCAAATACCCTGTGGAGAAAAGTACCATGAAAGAGAATACAATTATTGTCTATTTTTCAGAAGTGACACTGTTTTCAGTTACAGTTGCAGAGACAATTACACTTAACCACCATCTCAACAACCCAAACACTTATAAAGTCCCCTTTTTGTTAAAAGGGGATAAATATTCAAGTGGTCTATACATTTTCTTCTCTGAATGGAACAGATTTTTGTACATGCTTAAATAAAGGTGCTGGACTTCTATTTGTATCAAGAGAATTAGATATGGAGGTACTGGAGGCCCGGAGGTACCGTTTATATGAATCCTGACCTGAGAGAAGTATTGCTATCCCAGGAGGTACTTAAATTCTGTTATAACAAGAGGGTTTAACTTAAATTAGGTATGGCCTGGTTTAAGTGCCTCTGTGAACATGCTCCCACGTGCTGGTTAGTTCCCCTTGCTGCTGCTAGAATGGGTAACAGGGCTGCTTAAGATCAATTCCTTTCCAACATCACTTCTCTAAATAACAGCTACAAATGTCCTTTATGACTATGACATAGAAGGGACATTTCTGCAAGACAAATTCTGGGAAAAATGTGATATAAATATTTTGTTACCCTGCTTGGGAAGAGTACTTGCTGCAGTTGGACATTAAGTCAGTTGAGGATCTAAATGTACCTGGGGCTCAGCACCTTTGGGAAATCATTTGCAGCCTCCCAAAGGTTAGCACCTGTTAGAGAAACAGGCAGCAGAAACCTCTGTGTAATGGTAATGAATGCAAGCAGCAGTCCTGAAAGTGCAGGCTACACAGAGGTCCCTAGGGTAGCACTCAAAGCCGTGTCTGCTGCACTCACCACAGTCTGTGGGAGCTTTTCCCAACATGGACATGGGCTTTCCTGTATTTAACTGAAGAGTGGTGCACACTTAGTGCCCAGTGACAATAATAAACAACAGTGACACTAGACATGGAAGACAGCTGGACTACAAGGCAGTCATTTCAGTATGGCAGAGGCTCTGGGTTTGCCAGGCACTGATGCTGCAATGCAAGGGAAGAGTATCCCTGGGTTCCCAGTTTGTGCCCAGAAAGGACATCTGGGAAGTTCATTTGAAAAATGAGACTGCTGCATCATGAAAAAAATCATTGGAAACCAAGAAAGAGGCTGGGAAAAACCAGCTGGAACCATCACTGAAATGACTACCATTAGTAGGAATGAGCTGTACTTGCTTGATTAGATTTCACATATCTTCACATCTGGCTGAGTGAAGCCTCAGGTTTCCTTTCTGTGCAATGAATGGGGTTCATTCAATAGCTGTGTCATGAGTGCTCTGAACATTAGGAGTTCATTACTATAGCATCTGTGGAAGTTGATATACATGAGGATCCCCTCTGAGATCCTGTTACAGCACTGAAAAATATCAGAACTGGCAGTCAGAGTTCTCCACAATTGCCAAGCACCATTTAAATTGAATGGATTGCTACTAATCTTCAGTAGTTTACTGTCTTCTTTGTGTTGTCTGCAATTGCAAGCAGCCATGCCTGGCTCCCTGTGGACAGTCTTTGTATGGGACACCTTTTATTCTGCAGCTAGAAAGTTGCAGCAGTTGGTGGCCCTGCAGACCACAACGCAAGGACATGGGACATCAACCCAAAGCTGCCCTGCCTTGCTCCAAGACTCAAGGTGACACCCTGGGAATAAAGCAGCCTGTTTTGTTCAGGGTCCTCAATTCCTAGCAACACTATTAGCTACCAGCATGCTGCTGTTTGTGAACTGTAATTCATGTTTGTTTTTCAAACCACTCAAATTCAGTGACATTTAATAAGCTTTGAATTGTCTTGTTATGTGTGTGGCATTTCAGGAAGACAAGTTAAGCTTCATTCTGATACATGAATCATATTAGAAAGATATTTGATCAGAAATTTTGTGGTTTGGACAACAGCAGTATTTCTCTCCGTTTTGATTTTTTCTGGCAAAGACATAAAAAAATATTATTACAGATAGCTCTTTATCACGTTCCACTTCAAAATATTTATAAATTTTTGGAACTTTTTGTTTCAATTCCTCTTTTATTTTATTTTTTTTTAATAAGGATTTCAATTGTTTGACTTTCAGTCTCTTTTGAAAACTTATTCACAGGAAATATACGTGATTTCATTTTTTTTTCCTGGTCTTAGTTTTTGCTGTAGGATTAATGGTAGTATTATAGTGTGAGGAATCTACAGTCAGAGATCAACACTGTTTTATCTAAATTCTCTACACCTATTGACAAAACCAACTCACTACCTCAGTGACAAGAAAGCACTAAACAGATGAGCACAATAGCAAAGAGGCTGAGCAGGCTGGCAGAGAGAAGTGACAAGGGAACTATATAGAAACCAATCTGAAAATATGAACTAGAATAAAAAGGCCACAGTCATATCTTGACATTGAGAAGATTGCTTTCAAAGCCAAGTAAATGTTTAACTGAGAAATAAGTATTACTTATCTATTATGATCAGTGAAGAAAAGACTTTTGCACCTTGCTTTCTTACCACTAATAGAAATATCAGGTCAGTTATCATAATGCTGTTGACTCATGGAACTACAGCAAATCATGTAAATTAATACACATGTGAAAGAATAAACTGTGAGAAAGAGAATGTATTTAATTATCCAAACAGGTAGCTCTGAAGACTGAGTTTCCGAACTCTGCTACTTCTTTCAATGCCAGTTGTTAATATGCCTGGGTTATAAATGCATCATTTATACTGAGTTAGAACCAGTCACTCTTCTGCTACTATTTAAAAAGCTGAGTATTGTTTCCACAAAGAGGCAGCAGCTTTTCAGCAGTTCACTGCCATTTATCCCAAAGAAGTTGGTCTATACCTTGATTAAAAATATTCCAGTTTCTTTTCACTTCATTCACATATTCTTCTCTCCTGACTATCATGATCCTCAGGCCTCTTTGGGATCAAAACAGACTTCTTCAGCAACACACTTCTCTGCCCAGCAGGGTGCTCTTACCAAACACCAGTATCAAGAGATGCCTTGTCTTTCGTGTATACACCAAACAATGATGAAATTACATTTAGCTGCATATTTGAGGATAAGCAGCAAGTCAAAGAGATGGTGTCACTAAATGATTCATAAACTTTTCGGTGGAATGCTGACCTACATCAAGTTGGATCAATGTATAGAGCAAATTATATAGTGTTAGATGGTTTTGCTGCAAAACCATAAAGCACTCAATATTTTCAGCTATTCTGAGATCCATTTGAATCCTAGATTATTACAGATAATTATGTCCAACAGAGAATTGCCTGGGGTGGAGGCATCCATGTATATTCAAGGTTGCACAGTTCAAACACATGGCAAAAGAGCCTTTGCCTAAATCTACAACGTCACTAGTAGGATACAATTTCAGTTCCAGAGTACAGATGAGACAAAAGACAGCATTTGTCTTTCTAGGGATGATGGGTTCACTGGTCCCAGAACTGCTGTTTTCCTATCCTGTGTCTTAGCAAATAACCCCTCTGAAACAACAACTTGGCACCACTGGTGAATCTACCTAAGCTGAAATTGATTGGGTAAACAAGGAATAAAGGAAAAACATGGACTTAGCCAGACCTGTGAATCCTATTACTGCAAGCAGAAATTCTCTTCAAGCTCAGCTTTTGAGCTATTTTTGTTCCTCAGTAAATTCTACTCCTAAATCCAGTTGTAGTGGAGCATTAGATTGAGTTGGAAAAATGCACTTAAGGAAGTAGTCTGCTGACAGAATACATTGAGTTACAGTGTAAATGTGGTTGATTTTACTGTTTGCAAGTAAATTAAGGAAACAAAAGCCAAACTAATAATATGCTGAATTATTCAACCACAGTGTGCACATCTGTGTTTTGAAGCCCTTCTGCTGCAAAAGCTGGTGGCAAGACTAGAAAGGCTGGGGAAATTATTAAGCTTAGCTAATTTGTTTGTCTTATTTGTCAGATGGAAAAATACTCTGCTTAGGCACTGTTACGTGGTAGAGAAATTAATAACTGAGGATGCTAAGAGTGTTGAAGAAGCAGTGTAAACTGAACTCTGAGTAACTTTTGGTTATGGACAGAGGGGATTTGGAACTGAACAGTTTGGGCAATTCTATGGGATGACTCTGTTCTGGAGTAATTTCTGCAAGGATATATGGTGGGAAGAACATCCAGGCAGTCTTGTAACCCCTATAGCTCTTTGCAGAAGGCAGAGCAAAGTACTTTGATTTGGGGAAAAACAACATATAAATGGTGCTAAAGACTTTTCCAATTCTGACAGTGGTTTTAGCTAAATCACATCTTGTTTGCAGAAAATGAAATTAGTACCAATCATCTTGTTTTGTTAATCTAAAAATCAAAAATGCCCCAAACATGCAAATCTCATGAGCTCGTTCATAACCAGCTGTCTTCAGACAACCTCCCCCTCTCTTCTGAGAGACCGTGTTCCAAGTTCTTAAGACTTTTTGAAGTAAAGTCCAAACTCAAAGTTACTGTTGACAAAATTAACCACTTTTCTTACTCACATTTTCTAAAGCAGTTGAATTTAAATAAAATAAAATAAAATAAAATCAGCTGACAAACACATTGATCGTAAAAGAAATCTGTATAGATGCTCAAAGGTCACCAAACAGAAATCATGATGCTCTATTACAAGTTCTATGCAATCCTAATTACAGTCAGTACTAGATCCAGCCATGTCCAGGATGTTTGTGTGCACTAGGATAGATTTGTGGCTTCAGAAGACAAATAGCTCTGCAATTCCTTCATGCTTCAGTCCACATGGAATTTTTAAAGCAGAAAGGTCAGATTTTGTTGGAAAATTCTTGTTTGGTGTTAAGTTGAGCTAAAAGGCACTAAGGCAATTTCTGAAAGACAAATGCTACAACCATTATCTGAAGCACTAGGTGTGATTTTCCTAACACTCTCCAGATAGCATTATTGTTTAGAGAAGAAACGTATAAATATTTGAGATGAACCAACTAAATTGGAAGAATCACCAATAGGCCTATAATGGAAATTGAGTCCCATTTTTAATTATAGGCATAAATACTGCATGTTCAGTTTCAAATGTACATTTCTGAAACACACTAATTCACTATTTTGCTAATCATAATTTAAACAGAAGTGTAAAACTGTCATCAGGCTCTAAAGCTTAATTCTTTTGCTTATTTTTTTCTTACCTGTTAGCAGCCAGTTTGTTTGCAATGAACCCTCCTGGAATTTGTGTCACAATGTAACCCCAGAAAAAAGAGCCATGAATGAGTCCCACGGTCTCTGGATCCCAGTTGAATTGGGCTGTCTTTAAAGGAAATGGGAAAAATGCTGTAAAATGAAGCATACTCACTGGAAGATAACTATTGTTTGGAAGTCACACAGAAGTCACACCATCCTCCAAATAAAGGCAGCCTCTTTACACTGGCTGCTTGGGCTTGCTGAGCTTGAAACCCCCAGTTAAGGCAGAAGGATATCTGATTTCCATGTGAGATTGCTGCTTTTTTTCTTAGCTTTCAGTTGAATGGATAAGAGGGGGAAAGGGTTCAGCCAGGTTGTAGTTAACACTGGACCTTCATCTTTGCCACTTACCACTGCTTCCCCCTGGGCTGCTTCATCCTGAAACCTTTGCTTTTGAGCCTGCTCAGAGTTATAAGAAGGACCTGAAGCCTTTCAATGGTACCTCACTAGGTGTTATAGTGCCATTCACACTCCCTGCTTTTAAGATGAAAATAACAGTGACCAGGTGCTGCAAACTGGTAAGTCATGTTTTCCACTGTTCTGGCACATAAGCTCCCCAGCTTGTTCTTCTTCACTTCTTTCCCTCTAGTGACCTGCCTTGTGCTCCAACACCTTGTTATCACAGAATCTCTCAGCCTTAGGATGACTTGCCTTTCTTGGTGACTCCAGTCACATTCCAATGGCAAATCAGAGCAGGAGATTGAGAGTATGTCCAACACTGGTGGTCTTGAGCAATTCTTCTGGTGGACTGATCGTATTGGGAATGTAAGTCAGACCATTATCCCTGTGTGTCAGTGATTCATCCAATACCTGTAGTCCAATAATCAATACGAACCCTTCCTTATTTCCAGCCTGATGTTATTGCTAGATTTCAATCTATTTTCCCAAGATTATCAAGGTTGCTTACATTCTTTGGACTCAACTCATGGTCAGACTTACCCATAGTTCTCCCTGTCAGGCCAAACTCTGGCCATCCACGATCAGCACTAAGTGGTATGGGAGCAGAGAAGGTGGGGGGTGAAGGACGTAAGACCTGAAGACAAGGAAATCTGAAAATAAAACTAGGTAACACTAGCTACTGACTAGTTTATTTTTTATTAAAAGTGATGCCAGTTGTAGCGCTGGATTTGGATGCAAAAGGCCAGCCACAGGCTGGTCATAGGTGGTTCCTAGACAAAAATGCCTGCAGCCAAGAGAAGAGCTTTCCTCATAGTTGAATACTAAGCAGTTTCAGTCTTCTCAAAGCTCTTCCTGAATAAGCATTTCCCTGTCTTCTGATGACCTTGTTTGACATACCTTGTTCAGAAGAGGGATAGCCAAATTCCAGGGCAAAACATAAAGAAAGTGAAGAAAAGGAAGGTGGATCCAAGGTGCCCTTACTGCCCTCCATTCTGTGAGGGCAGAAAGGGCCTGGCTCAGTATAAACAGACTACTGTAAGGTCAGTGTCAAGTTTTTCTCAATGAGCCCTCAGTTCTGAAGAACTCTTTTCAAGCAATAAAAAACCACTGTGTTTTGCTTCATGGTCATTTTCATGCTAATCACATGGCAGGGAAAGGTGGTTAAGTATGATCTGAGGAAGCAGCACAAATGTCCTTTGGATTCAGGATTAAAACTGTCACTAAAATGCCACAGAGAAATGACAACTATAGTGATAAACCTTAACATCTCATTTTTTGGTATTACTTTCTGCGTGTAAAAAGAACAGTTTTTCCCAGTAAGTTGCTTTTTACTCCCAAACAAACTAAAAAACAGCTCATTGTTTGACCTGCAGGGAGAAAGATGGCATTAATTAGCCAGACATGTTTACAGAGGGCTAAATGTTTTCCCTCCTCATCAACACGCATTTTGACAAGAGACCCACTTTCCTGTGTTGAGCTACACTTCTGTATAAATACCTAATTTTCTGCTGGTGATTTCCAGATAAGTTTCTAGGTAGTGTTAATTTTTGAAGGCAGAAACACCATGTGACATCGAAAAAGTTTCTGATTCAGGAGATGCTCATGCCCAAACAGTATAAGTTTAGACTTGTGAAAGGAATTTATCCCAATTTCCTGAAACTACCTCTTCTGAGCCTCCCAACCTATGCAGGCACATCCTTTCTCTTGTTTCAGGGTTAAGTATAGAACTGTGAAATCCCAGCAGGATCACAGGGAGCAGGGATTATAAAGAATAAATCTATCTAAGCAGGAGCTGGTCAGAGGAAATTGCAGCTGAGGAAGAACTAGGATCATAGAACCATGGAATACCAGGTTGGAAGGTGGATCTCAAGGACTGTCTGTTTCGTTCTTTTTTGGCAAAAGAAACACAATAATAAATACTGGAGTGTGATGATAAGGCCTCCTCTATGCCTTCTTTTCTCAAGGTGACCAAACCCAGCCCCCTCAGCCTTTCCTCACATGGCAGGCTTCCCAGTCCTTTATTAATCTTTGTGGTCCTTCTCTGGATGCTCTCCAGTCTGTCTACATCTATTTTGTGCAGGGGGGACCAAACTGAACACAGTATTCCAGGTGTGGCCTGACAAGTACTGAGTAGAGTGGGATAATGACTTCTTTATCTATGCTGGTGATGATCTTGCTGATGCAACCCAGCATTCCTTTGGTTTTCATTACCACAGCAGTACCCTGTCCTCTCATATTGGTCTTGTTGTCTACCAGGACCCCTAGGTCCCTTTCCACAGAGCTGCTCCCCACAAAGAAATTCTTCATTCACTTTGGTTAATCTTTTGGGGGTTTATTGAGTCTGATTAGAAATACTCTGCTTGATAGCTAGGAAGGAGAGAGTAAAACACTGTAGGACTGGCCATGGCATAATGTGGGAAGGAAGATTCATTTAAACTCCAGTCCTAGAATCATAAGCATCATCTCTGATCTTTGCAGATCAAAAGCTCCTATCATCATGAGTCATGAAGACAGGCGTACTTTTAACTTTGGTAATTTACTATAGATGCCTTCTGAACTTTTCTTTACCAAAAGTTAAAATATCTGGGAGAGAAGCTGATGAATAATTGCACAGCATTTCATTCAAGAGTCAATATTCGTGTGAATTAAGACAAAAATATTAAAAAGATATCAAAAAATAAGTCAGCAAGAAGAGCAAATGTAAAGTTTATAAAGTCCATTAGGAGACTCATGATATCACAGCCATATACCAAGGCAGGACAGGCAAAACTAAGGTATGAATTGAACCTGCAGTTCCTTGGGTGCATTGATAAAGATATGTAAGCATCTGCTGTGGACCACATGCAAATTTGAAAATAGCTTGGTACCTAGCTCTGTATCACCTCTAGGCAGCAGTCCACACTGTTGATAACCCCATGCCTTATTGCCTGTGACTGCTTTAAGATCTGGAAAACTATCCACTGATCTGAATAGAGTGGGTGCAGCCCTACATAAAACAACTAATAATTCCTCCGGTAGCAGCATCAGAGCATGTTTCCATGAGAGATACTAAATAGTAAAAGCTTCTGCCACCACAGCAAAATCTGTCTACAACTGAAAAATCAGGGACCTGGTAGACATGCAAGCCAATTCAGTTCTCCTTTCTGCTACTTACATCCTCTCTATGACATTGCAAATCCTCAGATCAGCAAATTTGCAAATTACACTAAGTTGGAGGGGAATGTCAATCAGCTGGAAGGCAGGAGAGCTCTGCAGGGGGACCTGGACAGACTGGAGAGTTGGTCTGATTCCAGTGAGATGAGGTTCAACAAGGCCAAGTGCCAGGTTCTCTACTTGGGCCACAACAACCCCATGCAGCACTACAGGCTGGGGACAGAGGGGCTGGAGAGCAGCCAGGCAGAAAGGGACCTGGGAATTGTGGATTGACAAGAAGCTGAACATGAGCCAGCAGTGTGCCCAGGTGGCCAAGAAGGCCAATGGCATCCTGGCCTGGATCAGGAACAGTGTGGCCAACAGGTCCAAAGAAGTGATTCTTCCCCTGTACTCAGCACTGGTGAGGCCATACCTGAAGTACTGTGTGCAGTTCTGGGCCCCTCAGTTCAGGAAGGACACTGAGGTGCTGGAGCAGGTCCAGAGAAGAGCAACGAGGCTGGTGAAGGGACTGGAGCACAAGTCCTATGAGGAGAGGCGAGCTGGGGGTTTTCAGCTGAGAAGAGAGAGGCTCAGGGAGACCTCATCACTCTCTACAACTACCTGAAAGGAAGTTTGACCAGGTAGGGGTTGGTCTCTCCCCAGGCAGCTATCAGTAACAAGGGCATCCTTCTGGTCCAGGGGTTTTAGTTAGATATTAGAAGAAATTCTTTACAGAGAGGCATCCATTGGAAATGGGCCCAGAGTGGTTGATTCTCCATCCTTTTTTTAAGATGAGACTGGATGTGGCACTTAGTGCCATGGTCTAGTAACCACGGTGGTAGTGGAAGGGTTGGACTTGATGACCTCAGAGGTCCCTTCCAACCCGGCTGATTCTATGATTCTATAATTTTACAGATTTTTAATGTGACTTCATCACATAAATAGGAATTAAGTACTTGCACATCTACGTGAATCGAGACTCATGTGTCTCCCTCCCTCAGATTTTTGCCACACTACTTCACTATGTGGCCCTATGATTTTGCAGTGGGATCTGCTCAGAAGAGTGAAAGAAAGATGCTTTCTCACCTGCAGCTCTGGTTTCCCATTGACATAAACAGTGCTGTTGTTCACCATTTCCACAATGGCAACACCTAGGTTGCACCTAATTCCAAAGGAGATGCAAAAGCCCAGACCGCTCATGATGGCGATGATGTAGCGCTTGGGCAGCCCACAGCAATAGCACTCACACAGCGCTGGCTTGCGGGTGCTTGCCTGCACGGGCTGCCCCTCTTCTGTCAGCTCAATGTGATCCTCCTCTACGTTGATGCCATCGATTTTCCTAAATGGATTAAGAAAGAAAAATTGAAAATGCTTTATTGTCTCAGTAAAATTTTACTGAAATGTGGATTGACAGTTATGTGCTCCAGTCACCTGCTAACTCATCTCCTTGTGAGGCACTTGTGTCTTGGTGGTATGATGAGTTAGTGCTGGGCTAGTGCTGAGACTACACTTCTCCATGAATGACCTCTGAAGTTTATAAATCTGAGCCGTCTAGCCAGACAGCTAGCTGCAAAAATGTTCACAGGCTATTCATGAGCATAACTATGAGAACTAAATGGAGGTCTGTTGTGATGAATTCCACCAATTCTCAGACAAGTATACATATGACAAAATTAACCATAAGTTCTAACTAGATCTACTAATAAGAGGTGCCACTAGATTTCAAGAAAAGGGTAAATACAACACAAATAATGGTTTTGCTCAGCCCAAAATATCTTGGAATTTGTTTTCTCCTGTGAGACAAAAACCAAGGCTGTACTGCAGAGGAAAAAAGTCTCTGGTATCAGAGCTCCCACTTAAGACATGGAAGAGACAAGCCCAGACTTTCTCTTCCCAAAGGGATTTGAAGCCACATGTTCCCCCTTCTCTGAAACATCACTCTCACCACAAGGACTTAGGCCACTGTACAGTGAATCAGTGCAATTCCTATTGTTGAACATATTGCCCTTTGTGTAAAACACTCACTGTTAAATGAGATCTGAAGGAAGACAGGAACTTTCTGGGTTGTTGATTCACCATTTCTCAGCAGTGGAGGCTGAAACAGTTTTGCCTGGGATCAAATTTGGTGTGGCAACTGCAGTGCAGCTGGGAGGAACTGGGAAGGAAGATGCCAGGGATGGAAGCTCCCCCATTTACTTGGAATAGGAGCAAATGGCACCCAGCTATATCAGCCTGTGAGAGGTTTCCCACCAGTTGCTAACATAGGAGTGCAGCTCCTCCAGCTTTGCATACCCAGCCTTTACTAGTCCTACAAGCAATGTAGCTGAGAGATTAATATTTAAAAAAATGGCATTTCCATGGAATCTGGAATTGCATGATAGTGCAATTAAAAATTAATTTGGTCTCCCAGTCTGATTAGGGTTATTAACATCATACTGCAGGGAATGTGGAAAATCTCTAGTAGAAAAGGTGAGGTGCGAAAGAACTGAACACACCCTCCCAGATCAGAGCTAGATAATTCCTTTCCTAACATTAACTTTCCAAGCGTTTGTTTTAAATACAGGATATGGGTTTTCTGACATGCTGAAACTCTTAAGGACATGACTGGCCATGAATACATGACTAGCCCACTAAACACTATCCACTATCTTAATGTTAAGTGTTTGCTAAGGGAGGCCTTGATCAGTAGCTACATTATAAAGCCTTTCAGTTTTGGCATCACTTTGAAGAAGTGAGCTCGGAATCCAGCTCCTTTTGCGTCTACCATGAAGTTACATGGAGTACTGTGAAAATAGGAACAGTTAGTTAATCTAAAGGAAGCCCAGCTTCCCATATAAGATGAGGAAATTATTTCATTCACTCTTTTCTGATAAGGAATAACTTCCTTCCTTCTTTCACACATCCGGTTGAGTGCATTTTAAATCTAAGGCACTTTGGTTTTCCATATAAAAATAGACTATAAAGAAATATTGACAGACCATACATGGATGGGTTACACCTGATTTATCTACACGGTAGCTGGTTGGGTTTTTTGGGTTGGTTTAATCACAGCTTTGTCCAGTTGCTGTCTAACGTACTACTCATAATCTAATAGTACTCTGTACTAAAGGGTTTGCAAATATAGGTGGTGAGTATAGCTTCCCGGGGAGCTTCTTGTGGACCTAAATATATCTTTCCAATATAAAGTTCCACTTAGAAATCTCGTTATTTTTAGGCTTTAGAGCTAACTGGTGCATCATTTGCTACATTATCCCCTTTTACATACCATAAACCCATTACTTCAGCCTTAGTCTTAACAAAAAGAAAAAAAACATTTTACAGGCTGTCAGCTCACATTTTCAAGAAACACTAGAATCCCAGTGTTTGGGGCCAAAAAGGAACTCCCATAATTATTTGATTTGATCCCTTTCTCAAACCAGTGCTCACTGCAAAGTAATCATTAGCTCATGGTCAGGTTGGAGCAGACTTTGCATTAATGCAAGATAACACAGGAAACATGATATTGCTGTGGTGTTATTGAGGGTGATTGAGAACTTATGATTCACTGGCAGGGAAACAGCATTTGTTAGTGAAATGAGAGTACAGAGAGTAATGCAGTCAGGCACTTTAAAAAGGAGACACCATATATTCCATGCTCTATGTGTTAATATAGGTAGATGTAAACAGAATGAAATATCAAAAATAAAGACATCTGGAAGTGAAAAGACAATTGAATAAATATTTTTTAGAGCTGCTGTCATCTCAAAAGTGTTATTAACAAACTGAAAGAAATAAATTAGTTGTCTTCCCCTAAAATAATCTAAGATATTAATTGAATAAAATCAAAGCACAATTTTAAAATTTTTGTACCTTTACTGGGCTCTATTTATAAGAGAGACGTTAGACTTTAATTGGTTCATTATTGTGGGCAGCTGGCAAAGAATAGACACATCATGCAAAGACAAAACATCTGTTCTGAACTGGATGTTTTCAGCTGGCTGTCAATTCAGATAGGCATGAAAACATCCTTCTGCTCCAAATTCACTGCTGAAAGTGGTGAGCTAAGACTAACACTATGGACCAATATTGTCTCTACAGGAAAATTAATTGCTTTGCTGTTGTATTTGACTAATTAATAATGGAAGCAAGTTGAGCACTGATCCATGATACCAAATCTATACAATATATTTTATACCCCCAAAGATTAATGCTAAGCCCTTTATAGCAGGTTTGTTTTGGAGAAAACTATTTTGCAATAGCACTCCAAAAACATAGGCATTAGAGCAGTGCAGACACTCACAGAGCCAGTGTCTGACCTAGCTTTTGGTTTTATTGTATTTAACAGATATATAATGAAGATATGGCAACCCCACGAAAAGATGAATAGATATATCTTCCAATTGATCCATATATTTTGGTAGTGTCACTGAAAACTTTCACCAGTGATTTAGAAGAATACTGCTTCAGGACCAGTGCTGTCCTATAATTACCTGCCTCATGCAGAAGAGCACTGTGCTGCGCAGGAAATGTTCACTCCTTAGATGTATGTTTTTCCCTTTTTCATCAAACATACAATACTTGGCAACTAAGAAGAGCTAAGCTATTTGAAGATATCTGCATCCATGTTCTGTGCCCAAGCATCATAATTACTGTATGCAACATTTCTTTTCTTTATTGAATGGCTACTCTGGCATATACAGAATTTTGAAAGAATTAAAGACATTTCAAAAATTCTTATCAGTAATAAATAAAATCCCTAGAGCTCATTTACATTTGGCAACCTGTATTTATGGGATTTTTAGCCTAGGAGTTAGTTCTTTCTTCAATTGATAAAGTAGGTAGATTAGAATCATACAATTTAATTTAATTGGATTAAAACCTCATCAATTCTACAATAACAGGCAAATGTTAATATTTGCAATGTGTTAAAACAGACTCGAGAACGAATTTCATCAGATATTGTAGGCTTTCACAGGCAGCTGGAGCACCATCCTACACAATACTCAAACCTCACATCTACAAATTCAGTAATTATGATGATCTCTGCATAACTTCAGAAACCTATACACTGATTACTGAAAAACATCATTTATTCAAAAGCAGATACAAAACTTCTGAGACCTTATTTACTCGTCAGGGATTTGCCCAGGTGATAATTTTCCATACCAAATCCTGGAATTGACGCACTGGTACCAAATCCCAGTACAGACAGGCAAACTCTCTTAACTCAGTCCATGGGACCTGTCTTGCTGGTTTCTGTGTAGTATTTCCATGAAACTCATGGCATGTCTCAAGGGACTGCATCTCCCAGGCTGCAGGGCAACCTTGCAGTTTCTCCTCAGCACAGTCTCAGTGCACTGAAGGGATGATGCCCTTTGGATGCCGCAGCGCCACACGTGTGCATTGTGCCCTTGCTCTAACCCCGTTGCACAAGACACCTCACACAGCTCATAAATCAGCTGAATCTGGACCCCCCACGTTGTGCTCACAGTGGTCTGGAAGGCACTAAACTCTCTCTCTACTTGTATGCAAAGGGAAAATTTGAGAGTCCAGTGCAGCCAGAGAAGCCTTGCCTGATGCAAGCGTGTATCATTCACCTTCAAGTTGCAGCTTCTAGTAATTTAGGCTAATTCACCAAGCGACATCTGCAGCAGCCAGAGCTACACCTATCAGGGCCCAGACTTCATACAGCAGCCGTGACATGGCCTATATGACTTTTCACATCAAAAGTGATATTATTTAGCTGTAAACCCACTTAGTCACTTCCCACTTCATCAGTAACCCCACGGTTGCCTTTAGCTCGTCCAAGACTCCTGAAATCCTTAAGCAGGGAGAGCCTAAGATTTTACTTCAGTTCATAACTTTTTCTTTGACTGCACTAAGTTCACAGAAGGACCAAAGTGTTTGTGCCTGCCAAGAAGCTCTGCATGAAAGGATTTCTTTTCTGGGGAACATAAGGTTTACAGAGTCACAGCTCTGATATTCATCCGCCCAAGCCTTGAATCCTCTAATTTTATTCTTTTTTTGCTTCCTCGCTGTATATACTTAATCAACAACCAAAAAAAATTTTGTGTTAAAAATATTTTATACAAAACACTTAAAACATTTTCTAGATCATCTTCTAAGACCTCACAAAATGAAACTGCTGCCAAAGTCCCTTGAGTCTCCCAGTTCAGTCCCCCCTGCTCCCTTCCAGGATCCAGACACCCTAAAGTCACCTCCTGTGAACAGACTTATTTTGCAGCACTCACAAAATAATTTGATGTTGTTGCACACCTGTGAGGAGGCCAGTGAGTCACTTTACGCTGCCTGCACTTTAGCACTTGAGCTCGACTGTGGACAATCACTATGCAGCAGCCGGTGTCTGGCAGCTGCTTTTGCCAGGTACCAGTTTCTGGGTCTGCTCTGTTGTTTGCAAGACAGAGGAAACGTGGTGGGAAGGCACAGAATAGTCATATTTACAAAAGCTAAAAAGTATTTTTCTATCCACTTTGCTAGTTTTGACCCCACATCAACACACTGCAGTCAGTGAAATCACACCGCACAGCCTAATCAAGAATACGCATTAATATAATTTGTCATCTATCAAATGAAAGAGAAACCAAATTCTTTGCTGATTTACGCCAAATTAAAGCAAATTGGATTGGATAAAGAGCAAAGTCAAGGTTGCAGCTGATACATATGTACAGGCACCACTATGTGAAAACACAAGTGTATGCTCTCATTTGTAGACTAAGCTGTAGAGAATGGAGTTCAAGTTAAAAACATGCCTGTTTCATTTGTTTACAGAAACCTTCAAATATGACTGCGTACTTCCTTCGAGATTGCTAAAGTTGCAGCAATTATTACTTAGAACTGACTGCAAACACAGTAAAAAAGACTTTATAGTTTGGATTATTTCCTCCGCTGGCTAGTACATCTAAGGAAGGCATTAGGATATGTATGTTTAAAACAGAAAATAATTAAGCTTACAAACTGTCTTGTATCTCAATTGGTATTTGATTTAATTTGATTCAGTAGCAGTATTGCTGAAGTTGGATGCCAGTACTTATCAACTGTGTAGGAAACCAGCATGATATCCTTGATACATGGTTACAAGAGGAGAGTAATCTGGATAATTTAAAGTGAACTCAGTGTACTGCCCCATCACATACTCATAAGATAGAAACCCGACACGGTTTTGGTTAAATTTGGCCAGCAAAGTCCACAGCAAAGAAAATTTATCATTGAGTAAGTGACTTAATCTAACGTTCCTAAAGAAAAACTGATTCCCTGGAATTACTGTAGAGTATTGCAAAGGTAAAAAAAGCAAAATGTCAGACTTATCTGTAACATCGTAAACAAAAAAAAAGTTAAGTAGAAACTGTGTAGAACACAAATACTTTGTTCACATAATACAGAAGTAGAGTAACTGGTTATCTAGCAGTTCCTAATACGTATCTCTTAAAAGTGTACATTCTTACTCTCTTGCATATATGTTCTGCAGCATAGTATATGTAAATTATTACACATTTTCTTGTTATCAGAAGCATGTTTATATGTGCCAAGAACTGTATCTGGAATCAAAATAGCATTCCTAAAAGAAGGTAAAGGGATGGATATGAAAGCAGATTCAATTCAGTCACTAGAAACACCTTCAGTTCAAATGTTGTCCTTATCCACACAAAGATTTAAAACACTTAACATCAAGTATGCAAGAAATGCCACTGAACCCTCTGGCTCTCATTTATTGATTAAATAAGTGTTGTCAGTGGCGATTACTAAGAGAAATAATCTTCCATTTAAATGAGAAATCTCTTTCCCTTTATGAAACTGGTCATTTGTTACGACAGATTTTCATCTATCTAAAAATAAAAATCCTCCATTTCTTGTTTCATAAAACTGTCAGATTAAGATGAAAATCTTTAATCTTTTCTATCTTTTTACTAGCAAACAGCTGCTTCTCCTTTTTCTCTCTCTAATTTGCTAGTCTCAATAAACACACACATACACATCTCTATTTAATATATTTTCTCTTACTGACTCAGAACAAGATTTAAAAAACTCCAAAACCTGTAATTTAGGAACACTAACTGAAAATACCATTCAGGAGTGGCATCATTTGGGAGTGTTAATTCCCATTAAATCATTACTTTTTCTCATGCATGCTAAACTACAGAATTATTCATATGTAATTATTTAAAAGTTTTTAATTAAACAGTTTTTCAAGCTCATTGTAATATTACAACATTATTTCATAACTTATTTTCACCTTTTTTTGTTTAATATAAATATTCTATGATCTATAGTCATATGCTGTTGTAACAGTGTTCCTTCTACATCTGTCTTACAGTAAGGTGTCTCACCCTCTAAACTCAGATATTAATTTTACAACTCTAAATTCTGTTTCATGTTTATACGTTTTTCTATACTGCATTTTCCTTACTAGATTGAAGCAATGGATCCATCTGGGAATTTTCTGTTGGATTTTACCTTCTCAGATTCCCCAGCGAGTCACTAATGGTGTTCTTCACCTTTTCCTTTCCTGGGTTAAAAAATCTTTCTTTCAGTGAACCGAGCCCTTTGAAAGGCATTTTGTCTTTCTTCTTCAGTAAATCCCTTATGTCAACAAGCATTCACTTCTGCTGTCATATTTCCCGATGCCAGATTCAGGAGCCTCCACAGGTCCCCTTGGTGACCTCTGCAATACCAACCAGTTGCTCAAGAAAGGAGCATGGAAGAAAAAAAAAAAAAAAAATCAAACCAGATCTTCCAAATCCAGAAGGGCAAAGCTCTGGAGCAAAGCCCCCTCAAAAGCACTCAGGGACTCGGCGTTGCACTCGCAGCAGCTCGGCTGTGCATCTGTGCACACTCGGTACCTGTACGGGGTCAGTTCATCTGGGGGCTGCAGCTGGGGAGCTGGAGGTGCTGCTGAGGGCCAGTGTCCCTGGGCAGGATGAGCTGCCTGCTCCACAGGCGAACCTCAGGCTGGCTGGCTGGGGCTCATCCTCAGTGCATCCCTCCCTCTCTCCTTCCCTCCCTCCCCTGCCTCTTTCATGCCGAGATCCTGTGCAAGGTGGTGCTATAGTAACGGACACAATACCTGTCCTCAAGCCACTCCAGTTCATTAATAAGACCTCATCTGTGGCAAGGGCCAGAAGTTTATTAAACATTTATGAGTCCTTTCTGCAGGGAGGGAATTATTGCAAGCTACAGTTCCCATTCACTGTGTACCCCCCACCCAGGGGAGCCCCCTCACCCCAATGCACCTGCTGGTTTGAACCCAAACTTGCCTTCCCCAGCCTGGTCATTTATTATTGATGTTGCTGGGCCCTTGGGCAGATAGATGCAGAGGTGCATTGGTGCAAAGCTGTTTGAATAAGCAATGGAATTCTAGTTATAAATTAAATCAATTACATTTTTGAAACAGAGTGTGGTTCAAAGAGGTGAGCCAGTCCAACTCTATGTGACTTCATGATGGCAATGCTTCTCCTAGCACGGCAGAAAGTACTTAATGAAAACTTGCATGGAAATGCAGCCTACCAGTATGCTTATCATGCCTGCACATTGGCTGGAGTCAAATGAAGAATTTCTGCTTTTGGCAAGGCTTCAGTTATTGGATGTGGGTTATAGACAACAAGAATAAAAAAAAAAAAACAAAAACAAAAAACAAAAAACAGAACAATCAACCAAAACCAAACCAAAAAAACCCCAACAAACAAACAACAAACAACCAAACAAAAAAACCCCAAACACCACCAATCAACAAAAAAACCTCAAAGCCCCAAAACCAAAAAACCAAACTATTTCATATACTCTCTTCCCTGTCAGCCCTTCCCTGTTCTTTGGGTGATGGGGAAGGTAGAAACCTCACAGGCTGTTAGAAAAAGGGAGAGCTTTGTGTTTGGCATATTACCTTACTCTCACAAGAAAAGTTAAAATAAGAACCCACCAGTGCCTCATCAGGCCACTAGCAGGATAAGAATTGGTTTCCCCTGGAAGTCCCCAGCTGAGAGTTGCCATGTGGAGGGCAGATGGGCAGGCTGCTGCCCAACCACAAACCTCAGCTCCTGTTCTGCCTCTGGCCACCTGGTGTCCCTAAGTAAGCTGCCATGGTTCTGGTAATCCTCCTCCTGACCTACACTGACATTATTCTTCCAGGCACAGTGCCCTCACTTTCCCTGTAACTTCTGTTCAGAGCTTGGTCTATCCAAACTCTACAGATAGAGAGAAGAAAAAAAGAAAGCAAGAAAGTGATTCCTCCAGAGAAATAAACCGTATCTGAGTTGTTTTCACTTACAAACTCCTCATTTGGATGTTTGAACTGAGTGCATAGGATTGAATGGGACGTAAATATGGGCCAAAGCCGTGCAAGGACTATACATCCACCCATCCATTCCTCTCCTGGTTCCTTGCACAGGCCCTCAGTCTCTGGGTTTTAGATGTCTCCATAATACAAATACCAAATGTCTGGATTGTTCCAGCTCCACTTTGAGGAAGGGGATGTTGGAAAATACACTTCCTCATGGTTATGTCAGGCAGGCGAGTAGCTTTCACTGAAATCCTTTACTCCTGGTACAAATCAGGAGCAGAGAAGAGAGGGAGAGAGGAGAGAGAGAGGAGAGAGGGACGAGAGAGAACATACCTAGGAGCAGAGAAAGTTTTGCTTAGCTGGAGCAAAACTGGCTCTGCTATTGCAGAACTGGTTACAGTTTCTTTCTTCTCTTTGAATAATTCATATGATGTAGAGAAGCCTCCTCCAGCCTCTGTCCTTGCAGACAGTCCTCCAATAGTGAGCAGTAGGAACATGGGACCACCAGCTCCCAACATTACCTACCCACATGCCTGCAGCAGAGCTTCTCTGGGTGTATTTCTGTCTAGTTGGGTGGAACAGCAACTGCTTTCACTGCCAACCCAAGGACGGCCCAATGACTCTCCCTGCAGCATGTCCTGCTGCCCTGGGAGCAGCTGCAACTCCTATTTCTCCTCTGCCTCCTCCTCGCACTGCTCAAGCTTGAATCTGGCCATCTCCAAACTGAGCAAAAGGAAGTAAATCCTCCTAATTTCTTACTCCAGATCCATGGCCCTGGTTTACCCTGGCTCATTGGGGCCTGCAGACAGCCCGAGTAGCCAGGTCACCACTGTGGAAAGGCCCCACACAATGCATTAAAACAGTGTCTCCAGTCTCCACAAGGCACACAGAAAATGAACCCTAGCAGGTCAACTGCCAGACATCAGAGGTATGTATGGTTTTAGGGATATATACATATCAAAAATAATATATAATCAAATTGTCTTCCATTTAAACAAACATTATTTTGCTAGCATTTGAGAGAGTTTCCTGGATGTTCTTATGGCAGCTGAACACCTGAAAGGACTTTTGCTATTGGTTTCAGTGCAGACTGGATAGCATACACATTTCATATGCAGGTGTTATTCAGACAAGCGTGCTTCTCATTAATATGATTCCTGATACAGCCTTGCAAGCAGCCATTTTTCCCAATGCTTGTAAAACATAAAATTTTGAACTCTTTACAAATTATCATAGTAATTGACACCCTGACACTAACATCCTGAGAAAGTCAATTTAACCTTTTGGTGTCTCTACTGAATAAACATAGAGATGCTTCACTTCATGCTGTGTGATCAACCCTAACAGCAACCAAAGGCTGCTGGGGTCCTCCAGTGGAAACACACACAAGTGCAAAGCATTGTCACAGCCTGGGCAGCCAAGGTCAGACTAGAATAACTTTGTTAATTTTTAATCAGTTTCTTTTCAGTTCAAGGCCATGTGATCACATCCCTGGTGCTTGTGGGCTGCTTGTTGGATCACAGTTTGTTCTTGTTATTTGGAGGAACCTTCCTTTGGTAAAGCGAGATGAGTTTGTCTTTTTAGTTCTTACCAAGAGCTCAAAGGCTAGAAAATCCTGGTGACCTGTCTTCCTAAGTGAAGATTTCTTAAAATTAAATTGAATTAAAACATTTCAATGTTTCAAAATTAAGTCTCTTCGAAAGTTTTAAATACTTCCTTTACTTCCAAACGGAGCAAAGTAATGAAGCAGAAGTGATGAATGTTGGTTTCATCTACATGTGGGCCTTACAGTTGGTAGCAGTGTGAGTTTGCCAATGCTTTGCCCATGGACAAGACCTAACTCAGAATTTTCTGTGATTCTGTGAAGAAGTTGTCCGGTAGATTTCACAGAATCGTAGAATCATTCCTTCAGGAAAAGACCTTTCAGATCATCGCATCCCCCTGTTAATCCAGCACTGCCAAGTTCACCACTAAGCCATGTCCCTAAATGGTGCCTTAAAGGTCCACTCAGATGACAAGCATATTTTATCATTAGGCATGAAACTTTGGGGTGAAATCAATTATTCCTTTGTATAGTGACTGGTGTACTGGAGACTGTATTTCTATTGGCATCTGTAAGAGTCTCCCAGCCTTCAAGATCTACAGCATCTGATGTCAAAGATGAAAGGGGTGACCTGGGATGCCATGGGGTTAGGAATAAATGATCAATATGGTTCTTCAGGTTTTGAAACCTATGGTTTTACATCTATAGTTTTCCTCCATAAATGAAGATGGATTCAGAGACTCCAGGATCCTGATTTCTATTTTACCATATATGAGAACTGAGTGCTTTCCTGATGGCTTAAATGCTTTGTGTTGAGTCTGCTCAAATCAAATTTTCAGATGCTATGTTTGATTCCCTAATGACTGTAGCAAAATCAGCACTAATTTCAAATGGTTAAAAAAACTCATCTTTGGTTTCTAGTTTCTACTTCCTGATCAGATCACTGATAGGAAAGGTATTTGATCACAGTTGGACACAAAATAAAAATAGAGGCTCCTGGGATCTAGCAACAAGTAAAACAATAATGGAAATAAGAATTCTTATTTATAATTTTCATTACTGGAAACTGCTAATTAAGTAGTAATTTCCTACACCTTACACAGTAAGTAAGAGGGCTTTAAAGCATTTCTATGTGGAAAGTTCCTGTGTGAAGTATGTGTCTTTCTCCACCAAAAAAAAAAGACAGTTTCCACATCATTGCACTAACTAATACAAGATACATTGATGATAATTTCTGTGCATACAGAAATAGAGTATGTTTTTTTAAAAATGGGTCCTTTTTTACTTTCACAAAGCAGTATAAGGAAAGCCTTGTAGCTGGATAAGAACACTTCTATAATGTTTCCAATTTATTTGAAAGTTTCTTGGGTTATAGTGACACCTTATGGCAGTTTTATTACATCTTACAGGTCATTTTGAAAATTAACATCTCTTATAACCTTTTATATACAGCCTGTCACTATCAGTAAGAAACTGTTTTGATGTTTTTAGATATCTTTTTGTTACAAGTTACTCAAAAGATGATTCCATCTCTTCAAATTTGTGGCTTCCCTTTTGCTCTTTCTAGGAAAATACATTTTAGAGGGGAATAGTCTTTGGTATTGTCTTCTCTTCATGTTTAACAGATAATCTATGCCAGGTAGTATATACATATCATAGTAATTATAAATAGCTGTAGTGATACCCTGCTTGTAAATAGCCTCTTGCTTGATTGATTTACCAAATTATATCACATAGCTCATTGTGTTCCTCTAATCCTAGACCTGAAGTCTTTAAAAGAAAGCATTGTAATAAAAGCTAATGAAAAAATTCTTCCCTTTTAAATACTGTTGGAAAACAAAACTGTGGGATATGTAAATAAAACTGGCTTCTTTGTGAAGATCAGAATGTATAAAACCTGCCTTCCCAGGGGTCTCCCTTACACGAATTTTCTAGTGTCTAACCAGAGTTATCTCTATCTACAGCCCTTCCCTCACTTGAAGGGCAAAGTTGGTCCCTCTAGTGAGGTAACAGTTATCCTAAAACTTACATTAATTCTTTACCTTTAGTATTTTAATAACACTTTCATCAAACAAGGGTTGAAAGTGGGCAACAGGTTTGAAGTTGCAAAGGGCTAAGAAGGAATGGGGGAGAAGGATGACTGAGCAGTCACATTAATCTTAAAAAACCAGCTGAAAATCTACATATGCTATAGTTTACTTGAAGGGGGAGTTGCACTTAGGCTGAACTGCAGTTAGGGCTTATTTATGTTAGAAAAAAATAAGCTCCAGAATACCTTTTGTGTAACCCTTTCTTGTTTAAAAATTATTACATAGAGAGAGATGCAGTTTAAAATTATAATCAACATTTTGTTTCATCGAGCAAAATAGTTCTGTTTAAAATTAATATTTTAAGTTCTGAAGACAGATATCAGTGTCTAAATATGTTATCTCTTACAGCCTAGAAATTAAAAAAAAAAACAAAAGTATGCTTTTGCCAGACTGTTAAAGATATTCCCATTGCTAAGCTAGGTGAAATCACTGACTAAATACCCAGCACTGTCTGAGATTCTTTTGAAAGAGTGGAAAGGAAATCAGTTCTATTTCAATTTTAAACCCACTAGTTTTTCCAAGTTAAGAAACTGAGAAACACTGACAAAGAAAAATCTTCTCTTCTCTTACAATGCATGCATTAAAAGGAACTGAACAAAAATGAAATTAAACAACTACGGCGTCTTGAAAGACACGGTGACCAGTAATGCACAGTTCAGCCCAGTGCTTTTAGTTCAAATAAATTTGTTTTAAAATGCACAGTTTTAATAAAGTTGCTTTTTAATAACTCTAATCTGTATGTATACATATTTTAGCTATTGAATATTTTACCTACCTCTCTCCAGAAAATGTCTGCTACAGCAAAACAAAGAGTGGAAAAAAAGGGATTTATTCAACTTCCTAGTCACAGTCATTCAAAGTAACCTTTTCCAACAAAAATAATCATAATGAAACATTCCAATAAGTGTGTTAAGATTAAATTAAATCTGAGCTCAAGCAGCAGCCCAGCAGCAGCAGCAGCAGTTGTCAGGACCAGTCTCTTCCATGAGACAGCATCAACCAGCACTTCTGCACAGGCACCAGGAGTTTGAGCAGAGCAGTTTGGCAGGGGGCACCATTTCAAAGAAAACAGGTCCAAGCCTATGGAGTTGGCACTAGATATTCTGACATTTTGGAGATAACATTTTCCACTGTCTTTCCTCCCTTTTTTTTTTTTTTTTCAGGTATGCCCTGAAATCTGCCTCTCTGCTCTGAAGGGTTGCTGTATCACTCTGGGATCTGGATTCAGTAATCCTGCGGATCACTTACCTGCAGCTGCTTTTATCATTTCTCCTTTGGTCTCATGTTGCCTGTAAAAGAGCTAGCAAGGGAGACAGAGGCCTACTCATCTGCCCTCTCCATCAGCTTGCCAGAGCTAGACCATCAAGCCGAGATGCAGAGCCTCATGTTAGGTTCCCTTCTTCAGCCCCTGATGGCAGAACAAAACCCTCCAGATAAAAGGTATCAGGCACAAAAGTCAGACTGTCACTGTCATAAATTCAGCATTCCCTTACCAAGTATCACCAGAAAAACAAAATTGTCAAAGCCCCCTGCTTTTTGTTGCCCTTCTATTACTTTACACAGCCATGCGCTGCTTGGGAGCATGGATGAGAGAAAAAAAATGCAAGAGAAAGGACATGCAAGAGATGGCTACATCAGAAAGGGTCTGGAAAAGTAACAGGCACATGGCCCAAAAGAAAATTCTGACAAAAGAATTGCTATACATGGGATTGAGCTCAGTTAAGTTGGCAATTATGTGTGAAGAGACCTCCACTTATTTAATCTTTCCAACGTGCAGAAAATCAAGGTTTTATACTATCTATGACATGAAAAGAATAAGGAAACAGCTCCTACCCAGCAGCCAGATAACGATCTGATTAGCTTAAGAAATGTTTATAGTGCTTGTTTAAGCAAAGAGCTTCAACTGTATTTGCAAAATGTGGCAGTTGAGGATATTGCAAAGGTGTTATTTCACTGTAAATCCTTCTCTCATAATGGTTGTCAATCAGTAACAATTCACAAATTAATTCTTTAGGAAATAAAGCATATATGCACAATCAAACTGAAAAAAAACTCAACTAATTTAACAGTTTCCTGCTTGCCAGATAATAAAAAAAGAACAGATTAAATATTAATTTAATCCTGCACAGGATAATGATGAAAATACAATAGTACTTTATATTGAACTCACTTCAATTGCAACATGACATTTAGTATCTATCAAGTCAGAAATCCACACAAAAAACTACTTCTCTTCCTAGTTTTATCCAACAGATGAAGGCTTTGAGCAATCACTGTAAGACATGATTGTTTCTAGAAATTTAAAAAAAAAAATAAAAATAATTAAAAAATCTGGTGCCATGTTACGATAGATTCTTCAGATGAAATTTATTGCTGTAGTAACAGTCTCATCTGATTACTTCATTAGCATTTTTGTTTATTTGCAGTATTTGAAGTCACTTCTGTGACATCAGCTAAACACTCACAGCTTTGGTACTATTAGGTAAGTGTTTATTTCAACAGCATGGCAGGGGCAAGATTTTTATTTCTAGTTTTTTAGTTCTCCGCTCTAATGTTTGATTTTTCTGTTCAGAAAATCAGCAGTTATTCTGCCTTGTGGTGCTTGGTTCTTAAGTAACCTGCTGGAAAGAAAGCTCTAAAAAGTTTTGGTTTTGTTTACTCTTACAAACCATAGTCCTAAGCTAGCATTAAGGATACATGGAGACAGACACGAACAAATGGTGCCAGTATAGTAACTTCAGCTCCCAGTCCTTGGTTTTCAGGTCAAAGATAACAATGTTTTCATTGATGTGGTTTCAAATGGAGCTGCTTCTTTCATTATCCTTGATTTGAATGGCTAATTACTGCAGAAGAGTGTAAAATTTAGTCTTTTGAATGTTGCCCAAAAGGTGAAGCATTTTAAGAAATTCCATTAAATAAAGGCCAAATAATGACTATGGCATAAACAAAAAAACCTTCAAAAATCGGTATGCAGATGTAGGCAGGTCCTTAAATCTCTATAATTTCTAAGTTTCCAGTTGCTTCACATCCACAAGTCCCTTAATTTGCAGTAAGAAACTGCACTAGAGCCATAACAGTATAGTTCATAGGCAGGTGTCCTACAGAGGAAAAAAAAAAGATATTTTTTTTTTAGCATTTTACAGTTTAAAATTTATGTCTGGAATACTCAGTAAGTTTTTTTAGAGTTTGAATAACTAGTACTTATTTAGCTGCTCTTAGGTTTGTGCGTGAGTAGGAGTATAAACTCAGTTCCTTCTTTGTAAGTTTGGCACAAGAAATCAGAATCCCCCTTGTCATTCTCAAGAGCCAGTTTTTCAATCTACTGAGCAAGTGCAGTGGCCTCCAGTAGGTGACATGAGCACAGGGAATTTCTGAGATGCAGGATACAAGTGCATTTGTGTCTGGCAACAGGAAGAAAACATTGAATGAATCATTTCTGTTTGCATAACTCCTCACAAAGAGCCAATTTCCTACATCTACTGAGCTGCACTCCTCACAGCTGCAAACTCCATAGGATAACACAGCCCTATAAACACCGATATAAAAAAGATTAACACAAAGCTCTGGTATATGACAAATCTAAAAGGTGGGACTAGAGATACTTAAGTGATGAAGCAGAGATGAAAGAGTTTCATGAAAGAGCTTATGAAAATTTCAACCTTAAGCCATAACAAACCAACCCAAAACATCTGGATTTCATCACCTGGGACCTTCCTCCAATAGAAACAGGTAAGTTATGGATCCTGCCAATATCCAGAAATAGAGGGACAAAGAGAACATTACCATAGTAAAGGACATACAAGTCAGATCAGGACTGTGATCTGTTGAGCAAATTAAGGCAGGTCTTTTCTCAGCAGTGACAAGGCTGTAGTCACTTGACAGATACAGCTGCAGAAGGAATGGGGCTACTGTCATCCTCAGCAAGTGAAGAGAGAACTGAAGCCACCTGATGCTACCTTCACATTTTCACCTAAACTATCTTCTTCCTTTTTTACTCTCTCCTCCCACACCCTCTCCAGCCAACAATGATACTTCTAAGCAGATCAGATGTCTCATACTTTATCAATTTATACCATATAAAGAGCTGAGAACTATCTTCCCTCAGAGTGCTGGAAAACTAATCTGACAAAGCAGTGTATTTTGAAACCCAGGTTTAGAAAAAGGGCTGGTTTCTGGGTCAATGAGCAGTGAAAATGCCAATTGAGATTACTATGTGGCACGAGGACCCCAGATTCCAGCATGGGTTTAGCGTGCCTTCAGAAAAAGTAATTTTAGAGACATCTAGTGCATTAGTTTTTCCCCAGGACTTTTATTCTTTGCATGAAGGCAATATGTGATGACATTTTACAAATGTCTGGACGGCAATGACTCTAAGAAATGAACTCAAAAGTATGCAGGATAAGATGCATTTCAAACTAAATATACAGTGAGAGTTTTCTGCAGAAGTTACCATTAGTTAATTCAATGGAAATTTTAAATAAAAATATCCTTCAACATGAAGATATGAAAAGTTCATTTATTTCCACAGGCAACCTAATTCAGAGTAAAAAGTGATGTGAACTTCTCAAAACTGCCACCGTATCTTTTACATATTTTTAAAGTAACTGATCTAAAAGTTGATACAAGAATAAATTTGTTTTGGAAGAGATGTCCAATAAACTGGATATACACTAATGCCATGCTATGACAGTTCTATTTATGAATCACAGCCGACACTACAGTAACATCACTTTATAAATCTCATGAGAACTTTAATATTTTACAATCAAAACATAAAACTGCCACTCATACAGAGATTGTACAATTAGACAAGTAAACAAATATTAAATATTTTGCACATGGCCTGAGTTCACTGTAACATATTTTGATTTACAACTTCATCTCAGAAATCTGTACAGTAGTTAGAACTGTTTCAGAGAACATAAAGATAATACAACTTCAGAGCTTATTTGTCCTGTTGATAGAAGTGTGAGGCCTGGAAGGCAAGAGGATTTGTTGTATGAATCCAAGGTTTTACTGCCTTGTGTAACCTCCTTGCAAAGCAGTCAAAACCTAATGGAAAGTAAGGTACAAGGCAGGACCTCACTTGAAAATAAGCTAACTCATCTGAAATTCTCCAGATAGGTTTCCTCACAGCTATTTCAGAGTAAAAGTTCACAATGAATATATAAAATGCAGCATATCTCTTAACAAAGAACAAAAAAGGGGTCACATATACAACAAGGTACTTTTTCTGTATTCTCCCTCCCTATATTTCTCTCATCGGAAATGGCACAAATCAGCATCCCCACCCATCCCCAATAGAAAACTCCTAATCAATAAACAAAGGTCACTCTAAAGTCCAAAAACTTCATTGCAATGCAAGATCCAGTGTTCATAAACTTATGTTTTAAAAACTTTCTTTTTATGCTTAAGTCACATAGACATAGGCAGATTAAGCACATACATTTATAATAGATAACACAAGTATCATGTAATTCTTAACCTGTATGGAAGCTTTATGGAATTTGATTAAAATCTAACTTCTCATTTAATTTTTGGGTTTTTTTGGTGCAGTTGAGCTGAAAAATCTAAAGTCATATAATCTACACACAGACTTGTCTATCTACAGACACCAATAACATTACAACAGGGGTTATAATACAAAAGTTAACATATGTTTTCCTTACTTTAAAAGGCCATCAGGGTATTTATTAAGGTTCCACGTAAATGTGAAACAGTTGTTGCTAAAAAGACAAAACTTAACAGAAAAGTTTTAAAGAATAAGGCTTGAAATGTTGTGTACCTACACATCCAAAAATCCAGCCTTCTCCTCAGCACCTGTGTAGGCTACAACTACCCCACAACACTTCTTACTCATAGAGAGGAGATCACAGTATCTTCATTAAAACAAACTAGGGCATACTACCCATGTTCCCAGTAAAAAAATTTTTCTCCACATCTCCCAAATAATTGGTGGACTCTTTTACCTTTCAAAAGACTCTGGTACTGCTGTCTTCCTGCATGAGCAGGTTCCATGGGCTGTTCTGTGCCTTATTCACAGCACCTGCATGATGAAAAGGAACAGAAAATCTGCTCCCTCCTCCATCCTTGAAATTACACCTCCTGAAACAGTCAGAACTAGGGGCTTATAAATTAATCTGTAACTCAGTAGTTTTAACATTCCTCTCCACCAGCCCAAGCAGAGAAGGTTTTTCAAGCTTCTTTAATACAATCTTTCCCTCTAGTAAAATAGTTTGCTTTCTGAGTTTTCAGAGGGTACTTCAGAGACTTTCATACTTAAAACCAAATGGAACCAACAGTTCTAATACAGCAAACACTGCTGTCTTGGTGCAGTCATGTTCATTTAGCATACACTAGAGCAGCTAAAGCACAACTGATGCACATACGTAAGATGTGCAGTTGTTTTCACTTCTTTTCTCCTTTTGTGGTGAATACAATATAGATAAATCAATTAAAGTATAGGAACTTACTCCCTTCTATTTACCTCCCCTTTAAAATTAATGTAAAGTAAACTATCTGGGCTGGGCACTTCAGCCCAGACTATGCTCTAATTTCCACAGTAGAATAAAGACATGCTCATAACTTGCTGGGCTTCCACATTTTTTCCTTCAAATTAGGTTGACTAAAAAGGGCAGAAACTTAGTGTACTTTACAGTCTTGTTCAAGGCATTGTAAAAAAGAACTTTTTTTTTTATCAGGTTACTATTTCAGTAACAGCATTTGTAATTTCTTAATCAGATACCTATTTCAAACCTGTGTTCTCCATTTTATTTTACATTAGGGCTAGGCAGACCCTCTGCTTCCGGCCAAGCTAGATGTAACACTGCTTTCCATCCAAGTCCAGACACAGAAGGCTCCTGGAATATCCACACTCTTTCCAAAACAACAACTTGGATGTGAAGTATAACTGCTGCTCTCAAACAACGGTATTCCCTCTGGACACAATATGAGTCTTCCAGCCTCTTGCAGGGCCTCAGGACAATCACTTGCAAGTGGAGAGATTATCTGGACAAGGCTTCCTAAAAACTACTGTAGCAGTACAGTACTGCTGCTACTACACAGCTGCAGTGACTTACCTCTTGCAAGTCCTCTTTCCTCTACATAAAGAAGAAATAATTAGAGAACCTCACATACACACAGTTTCCTGACAAACTGAACAGGAAGCATCTACATGAGAGAGGGATTTGACTCTCTCATTTTAACTAGTTACCTTTTATTTTTAAAGAAGATTTTGTTATGACTTTCATAAAGCACCCTTTTCCGTTTTCTTTGTTGTTGCTATTCTGTTTTGCTCATTCTGAAGATTGCAGCAAACAAGAAATCGAAATTATGTTTCAAATATAAATGGAAAAAAACCTATTGCTTGAGACAGATAAAGACCTTATTCCATTGTACTACCACTTCATACAAGAGCCTCTTTAATTTGAACTTGTAGGATTTTTTTTACTTTATTCTTACAAAATAGATTATGTTCTTGTGTAGTCCACGCCAAAAGCACATACCCCAAGCCCACAGTTTAGGTCTACTATATGAAATCTTACCAAATATTTTCAGTTAATATCCCCTCAAAAAAGTTAAATTAAAATCCAGTTCTGAAAAGCCCACAGTCCAGGGAGCTCAGTGACTGAAACCCTAGATCTAGAGACTGACATTTAAGACTGCCTTTGCCATAGATGTATTAATCTAATATATTGTAGAATCCTATGAGATGTTGCTTTTAATATAAACGCATTTTCCAAATAATTTAGAGAATTACAGATTCAAGTAATTCTTCAAAGGTTTGCTTTAAGTTATCTTAACAAAACGCAGCTTTCAAGAGTTGACATAAAAGAAGACATTAGTGTGACTGAGAATATAGAGCACTAGTAACAGCAAATGAACTTATATAGTTTAACAGTTCTAGCATTGTACTTAAATTTACACAGATCTCTTAACATAACCTACAATGTTTACCATGAATACTAACACCACATAAGCATTACAATGTGTCAGGGATTGTTTTCTAGATCAGAACTTCATTGGTCCCAGGTGTTGTAAAATAACAGGACTAAGGCAGCAGCTGTAATACATAAATGATTCTTTAAGAAATATGCTTAAATGCTATTACTGCTTGGAACTGTGGAAATATAATAAAATACAAGTCACATTTACAGCATAAGGCCCTTTGGTTTCTTAAGCAGCAAATGAATGAACAGGTTCTTCAGTGAAAGGCTTTGAAAAATAAAGCAGGTAGGATTTCCATAAAAAAGGTAACTAGTTCTTTCCTTCTCAAAATAGCCATCTGTAGTCTTCAAAATATTATGTAAGAAAGCTCTTGAAATTCTTAGGAAAGAAAAAGTTAAACCTCAACAGTAGTATCTGACAGAGCAGAGATTCGTTCCATCATGGGCAAGCTGAACATACACCTTCTGGGAAGTAGAAGAAACTACTATTTGGATTTCTGGAGAGCTTTATTGACTTTAGAGCAATACAATAAAAAGGATCTGAAATACCTGTGTATTTACCATATATTCTAGAGCTTACAAATCCATATTTGAGAACTCACTTTATGTCAATCTATCCTTCATAACGACTTGAGTTAAAACAAAATTAAATAGTTCATTCTCGTCAAGGCAATTTACGGCAGTCTGCTTTTTCAACAATCATGTGCAACTTGTACAAGGCAATCCTTTTCCATCTTCTCAATTGAGCCAAAAATAATGGATTAATTCAAGATATTTCTGTGTAACTATATGATGTGTGTTTGGTTACACAGAACTGTTTAGCTACACAGTTGTGGCAATCAATATATGAATTTTACAGAGAACATTCATTTTGTGAGGTTTCATATCTACCATTACTCTTTTTTACACATCAGTTAGAAGCAGTATCCAATAAGCCAAAACACTGAAATATATAATAAATGTGATGAAGTCACCACATGTATTTTAAAATCCTGCTTAAGTGGTACGTTGCTTTTGCTATGGGGCTTGCAACAAGGATCTGGCATTATAAAAGAGATTGTAAACAAGCATGACCTTTGAAGCAGTGTTCTTACCCTGTCCCAAACTTGTACAAAATTTTAAAACTTCTTATGCCTGATGAATCTTGTTGTAGTTTACCACCATATTAATTATAATTATCCTATATAGATAGAAAAGAAAGTCAAAATATGCTCTCTTAGCCTCTTTCACAGTTATTGTTTAGAGCTCTTTCTATATAACATGGCTATTGAAATTTTTGGGCTAGCATAAGAATTTCCTTTTTTCAAACTGTCATATGGCAAATTGACAGTTTGTGCCAAATGCAGGCAACACGAATAATTGTGGAGGGTTGCATTCACTAGAATCATTATACCCAAAGCATTTTTGGTGAGCCTAAGAAACAAAATTTTGTATGAAACTTCATAGGGGTTGATTGAGTACACCTCTGAACAATTCTGATATACTTCTTTTTCAGTTGTATATATACATCCTACATTCATCATTCTCATTTTCGGTAAAGAGACAGAAATCTTTAGCATGTAAGATGATTTGCACTTGCACAATTCCACTGCAGTACCAGCTGAATGCAACATCAGCCTTTTTTCCAGTGCAGAAGTCTTTACTTTGCTGGGCTGAAAGTTTCCCCAAATCGTGCTTTTACTAATCAAAAAAAGATGTTAATCAGCTTACCCATGATCCAAATTTCATCAGTCTTTGAAAGAAGAAAACAAAACGTTTTACCCAAAAAGATCTTTTAAGTCATTACTAGCTGAGCTGCTGTTTGTCATTGTGTTTGCTGGCTGTGCAAAGTTCTGAGGAGAAAAGAAAGGATTACCCTGTATACCAAAGCCAGGCTGTCCCATCATGTTCATCTGAGGTCCCAAGACTGAACTGCTCGCATTCGGGGACCCTGGTGGTGGTACAAACTGATTAACCCACTGGCTTGATTTCTGTTGAGCCAACTGTTTCATGCTAACTTTGGGTTTTTGAGGACCAAAAAGATTATCTAAAGCAGACATATCTGGGGGTCTGTTTTGTTGTGTCAGTGGAGAGACTGCAGATGCAGCATTCATAGGACTGTAATTTGGCATACTGGCAGTTGGTACAATGTTCATCTTGGTTGCTCCTGTTGCACTTGGACCACTGAAGAAATTCGGAGTGGCAAGACCTGCTCCCATAGTGAATCCAGCAGTCTGAAAACCCATATTTGGATTTAGTCCATTTGTCATATTTCGCTTTGTGTTGTCAACAGGTGATGAAAATCCCATTCCAACACCCATAGAAGGAACAGAAGAGAAGCTGTTTGCAGATGAAACTTGAGCTTTGTTGATAGGATGGCTAGTCAAAGATGACATGTTATCTATCAAGGTATCTGTCAAGTCCTTTGTCTGCAAAATATATAAAATGCAGTTAAATGGTCTTCCTGTACAACACTTCTCTTGCAACACTTTTAGCATTGCTCCAGTAGAACTGGCACATTAATTTTTCAGAAATTAGAATTTACTGCATAGAATTGGGCAGAAAATGTAATTATACACAAGAGAAATGAGGTTTTTTTCTTTGCTACTTAGAACTAATTGTTATGCAGCTTTAATTTGACAACTAAGACTACACACAAAGTACTACTGTGACTATCTGCTTTCATGCCCCATTTCTATCCCAAATTCCTTTACATATTTACTTAATAAACTCTTCAGAGCAAAATCATTTTAATATGTCCTTTTTCCTTATCTAGAACAATAGCCTTCTGATAATAATGATACCCTTGGAAACTCTTGGAATATTGCTAATGAAGCAAACGTCAGACACAAAAATTTAATTTAGTTTTTCTCAGCTGTGCCATTGTACTACCAGAGAAAACAGAAGTGACTCAGAGAAGGAAAAAATGCCAAAAGCATCAGAGATCCAATGGAAGCAGTGCAGTAGTTTGTTCCTTCTCACCTGCTTCACTGGAGGTGTTATTGCAGTTGCTTGTGGCTTAAGAGGTTGCTGGCTTTTCAGTTTCTGTGCCTGTTCTTGTTCTTTAGCTAACTTTTGCTTCTCTTCCAGTGTAAGTGATGCCTTTAAAAGGAAAGGTACTAAGTTGCAAGAAACGGTGATTTGTACATTCATATTTGTATTGCATAAATAGCACTGTCATTGCAATACATGGTTGAAAAATACAATTATTTAGAAAAAGACATAAAAGAGAAAGTGAATAAGCACAAAATCTATCATAACATTTACCACATTACTAAAAAGTACTTAAAGCAAATAAATATAAGAAATTTGGGCAGTCAGAAATAAAAGAGATATATCAACAAAACCACTTTAGCTTTGTCTTCTTAATATTGGTCAGAAGAAAAAGTGTTCTTCATAGTTTTTGGTTTTATATGGTTACTAACTTGATATAGAGCTGCAATTGACCATGAAGTAGGAAAGGGAATTTTAAGATTGCTCGAGAGCCTTTTCAGGATTTTAACTTTACTTTTGTTAATAATGAAGGATAAAATAATGAAATCATTCCCCCTTAGTCTAAAATTAGTGAGAGGATTCAGGTAACTAGAAATGAAAATTATACAGATTCTGGGAAGCCACTTCCATAATTATAAGTATGAAAAGAATTTTGCAATAGTTTATGCTTATGTTTACTATTCTATCTCATGTCGTTTTTCTCTGCTTCTTGTATTTAACCCCATACTGACTGCTTATTTTCACTTAACTTTGAACTCTACAGTGAATGTTAATCTCTGCTACTACATGAAATTCTACATTTTATCTTCATTTCTCTTTGTAATTTTATCAGAAAGGTCCCTAGTTTGTTTTCCTACCTAAATCCAGTGCTGAAGTTTCATTGAAATCTATAATTAAGGAGAAGGAAAATGACCACAGATTTATAATCCTAACTGCTGCCTACTTTGTATACAGCTATTTTCAAGGAAAGGCTTCCATGGAAATTCAAGGATATAATTTGAACATTTTTCAATGGACCTGCACATGTGACTGTGTATGTGCCATACAAAAGTAATTAGTTTTTCTATTAAAGCTTTAAAAAAGGTAAATATTTACACACGATCTTTTATGCAACCATATCAGCCTTATATTAGATAGCTGGACATAACTGAATTGCAAAGCAAACTAAAGCCCACCTTCTTCTGTATTGATGACACCTCATTCTCTTTACTGTCAGATCCACTAGTTAGAAGGTCAGTTCCACTACTATTAAATACCTTGTCGATCTGTTTAAGTTCAAAGAAACAAAACTTCATTATTTGAACTGTTGCAAATAAAGGTAACAGAAATATCAACCAAGTAATTTTAAATTTCAAATTTCTATGTGTAAGTTACATAATAAAATATTGTTACTTACCTGATTGCTTGTACCACTAGATCTTGCCTCTTCAGACACACTCATTTGGTTAGCTATATCCAAAGATCTACATAGTGCAGAATATATTACAAAAAGATAACTTTGAAACCACATCCATCACTAATATAAAAAAATTTCATTATGAGACCACTGCCATTTTTACATAATGCCTTTAAGAGACTGGGAAATGTTACTATGATGAATAGTAAAGGTCTCCTAACCATTTCACGTGGTTCTTAGTTCCTTCTTTTGAACAGAATGACCCAGACTTGAGATAGTCCAAGTTAATTTGTCTCAGAAATCTCACCTCACATCAGACTCCATAAAATAGCTCTAAGTATCTTAAAACATCACAGTCTTCTAAAAGGTTGCAATGTTTATGTTTCCTTAGTATGATTTATTTCTCAGCAACTAGAGGAAAGCAAGTTAGCATATAGAAGCAAGGCATCAAACAATACTAGTAGAGCTCAATATGAACTTTCAAATTTAATGAATTAAAAATTATTGACTTAAAATAATAAACTGTACCTGAACTGTATAGAGGGATTTTTTTCTATAAATCCACTAATATCACAATATTATCATCATTTTAGGACTAGTAAATCTTGACAACTGTGCTTATTTGAGGTAATTCTCAACTACTGAACTAAGAATTGCCTAATCTTTTTATTGTTATGGCTAGAGTTTTCTAACATTTGCCAAAAAAACTACTTCTTTAACGTAAACATAAACACTTACTTCTGTTGCTCTTGCATGACATGAAGTTGTTCCAGTTTTGTTTTATGTTCTGCCTCCAATCTGTTAAGCATATCTTTTATAACACAAATAAAAGAATTGAACTGGAAAAGAAATATATAAGAAGTTCGGATTTTGGAGAGATGGAATTCAGACAGATATAACTTAACAGGTAATACCTCATAAAACCTACAATATATCATGTCAGATAAGCTGCAGATTTTTAAATAATTTATCACCTTCGCTATCATGCATTAGATACAAAACTACAAGCAGAGTGCATATTGGAAAAGGGAAAAATACATTCCACTAAATAAAAAAAAAGGGACAATGCAGACAAAACCCCTCACATATGAGTATTACCAGATTAATTTTCAAACAAACAAATAAACCTACTAGGTATTCCCTTTCCAAATATTTCATAGCGACATAGTATTTTAATTTGAATTCTTATTATGTTAGTAGCTAACTGCTTTTGCAGGATATTTGGAAGGTGATAGCATTAATTTTGAAATTTATACCAGATCCGTTAAACACACTGAAAAATAACATGCTTTAAACATACAAATGCAGTAAAACTTGAAAGGGTTTTGGTACTGTTTGTTTTTACAACAGATACAGACATCCAGTAATGTATGAATTTCTCATGACAACAGTTTAAATTTATTCTTTGATAATTATGAAGAAAAAGCAAGCAAAACAGTCATGTTCCTACCTGATTGAGATTAAGATTGTTCTCGATACTAAGAGGAATCAGATGGGGCAATACTTTTCCTGCAAGCTGTTCTTTGGTAATTCCCAACTTCTTGTGAGTAAATGTACATTTGTAAATACCTAACATACAACAGCAAAATAGCAAAAATTGTTAAGCTTAGTAAGCAATGTGAACAAACTCCAAGTAACACGCTCATGTATGTACTGATCATCTGAATGATCACTCTGCGCGAGCAGGGACAAACATGACCAAGAGAATCATAAAAAGTACTCCTTCACAACAGAAACTTATAACAGCAAAAGGCTTTGCTACAGTTCAGAATAAGAGGATGTCCAAAGTCATATTTAGCAGTTATGAAACCTGTTATTAGTCAAGGTATTATTCTATCCAATTATCTGAGAATATGCATCTTTGAATAGATCTTGTGCAACTGAGTTACCACAAAGTGACAAATTGCCACTGAGAAATCAAGCTATGTTAACTAAGGATATGCTCTCTCCTGGCACATTGAAATGGCTAGGATTAACTATCATACTGTTCTCTGATGGTATTTTACAAATATTGTTACCTAGAAGTATCTGGCTGTGTTACATTTGGGATCAGAAATCATGCATAATCTTTATCTGTTCTAAAATCTCTGAAAAAAAGAATACTGACAGGCACGAGGGACACAGTGTTAAGGCCACAAGTTCTATAGTGTTTCTGACAGGAAGAGTCCTCTGCTTAAATAGTCCAGCTCTTGTGGCAAATGCTAAACATATTAGCATAAAAGACACAGCAGCTTTCTTCACTTTCTATGGTAGTAGAACAGAGCTGTCACCAAGACAAAGAAGGTATCACATACGAGTAAGATGGTATTATGATTCTGGAGAAAAGGACTGCCTGAGTATATAAAATTGATTTCAGTCCACCATTTCCAAACAAAGGTTCACTTATTCCCTGTATCAGAGTAGAATTCAGCAGTAACACAGCTAAAGTAAAAAACAGTGTCCCTCTTCTTAGACAGCAAATATAAGTCAAACCTGCAAGGATTAAGGGAAACAGGCAGTTCTAAATCAGTACAATAGTACAGTTCTAAAACAGTACAGCCTTCTTACTGATTCTGAACAAATCAAAATAATGCTGCCATCACATATTATTACAGTGTTTAATGAGGGTTGCTGATACACCTCAACTGTTACAAACAGTCTTACTGACAACTTACTGACAATACTTCTTTGTCAGTAAGAGAAATGGTCACTGTCCTCCAGACATGGCCACGCGGTTACACCTCTTTCTTGGCTGTCTCTATGGTCATCTGGTCTCCTTGAGTGCATTGAAATAGTTAAAATCACTCACCCTGAGTTAGGCAAGCACCAAGTGACACTAGAAAAGCACAACTGGGAGTGAGGTCTCCCCTTCCAGAGGAAACAAGCCATTAGGTTTTGTTAGGCATTTTGTGAGACTTCACCCAGCTCATGTTCAATTTCAGTGCAAAAGGCAGAGCTGTTTGTTTAAACATCCAACAAAATGAGTCTAACAAAACCTGCAGTAAAGAACAGCAGATTTGTAGACAATCATTCATAGCATCTGACATGAAAGAGTATCTGAAAGAAGGCAGATCATACATTCTTCTGAGGAAAACAGCCTCTCTGGCTCCATGGAGCACACAGTCCATAAAGTGTCACAGCCCAAGAACTGCAATGAGTACTCAGAACTGCACTGGGCCCTGAAGACTAAAAATATGTGTACTAGTGTCAGATGTACCTGCAGTACTTAAGGTAACTGAACAGGGACGTACTTAAGAACCAGAAACAGGAAGTTTTAAATAGTCATTTTAGAAATACACTATGTAAACATGATCAATGATGAGGAAGCTCTCAGATTTACAACATGAAAGAACATAAGATGAGAAAGTGGGAAGTATTAATTACCTAGAATTCCCATGAGCACTGCAGGTTCCTTTGATGGAATTTGTTGTAGAAAAGGTAAAATATCATCAAGTACAAACCATTTATCCAAGTACTCCAAAATCTTGCCTAAGCACACTAGTGAGTTTACCCGGACCTGTGAAGTATGATAAGAATTAAACCAACTCTTCATTATATTTTTGTCCAAGAAAAAAAACCCAACCTTACAAAACCCAGAAGAAAACAGGTGCTACTCAAACTACAACCTTTATATCTGAAAATTCAAGAGAAATTTAAAAAAATCCTTTTGTGTCATGAAAGTAAAACACTTGTATATTATGCATAGTTACATAATGCTCACAAAATCTTGGCTTTTCTGCATGACAAACACTGTCAGTGTATATTATTGTGGAGCACACTTCAAAAATTTTTCACAGTATTATTAACACAATAAGATAACAACTTTAAAAATTGTTAAAAAAGTAAATGGCACTTTTGCATTGGTAAAAAGTATTTTACAAAATTTAAAAAAAGAAATCAGAGCACACTGATTGGATTTTCTTTAAAGACACAACAGCAGAAAAGCCAAAGTAATTAAAGGTAACAACATATTCTGAGGACTGAGAGATAAAATTACTAGGATACTCACAGCAAGAGAAGAAGTCTGCAAACATGCATTTTTAATTCTTGGAATTAATGAATTTTTCATTGATGGGTAATCTATTAAATTGGCAAACGTGGGAATTATGTTTAGGCAAAGCTCCTACAAAAAAAATTCCATACAAGTTTAAAAAGAAACATGTACATTTATTACAAAATTAGTACTAATTTTACTCAATATCAAAGTCAGTTTGAAATGCCTTCTTAAGCTTTTCTTTTAAGGAAATATGTTCAACTAAGCTGACCCTAATCTATCAGACTCACTTAAAAATAGCTAGAATAATAAAGCATCATTGTATGTATACAGAACCTTGGAAACAGTCTTTAGGAAAGAGAGCATTCATAAAGTCATAATAAAATATTTGGATAGCAAGAATATCTTGTATTTTCACAAAACAACTTTACATAAAAACTAGTTTTTATTACATCAAGCTAATATAAAGCAAGCAAATTTGAATGAGTACTATCAACAGCAATACAATGATGGGGTGAAAGATAAAAGAGCATTAAACATATTTTAGCAACAGAGAAAAAATAAACACACAATTTCAGCCCAAAGCAAAAAACAAGAGACAGTAATATTAAGTGGGTTGCAAGTAAATACCTGAGTAACTAAACTACTGACGCAGAAAAAACTCATGCCAGGTACTTAAAAACCAAAAATCTTTCTCCATAATATTGCAAAGGCTTTGCAAAGGCAGAAGTCAAATCTGATTATCCAAATCGTTCTTTAGGAAATATTTTTAGGTTTATTTATCTCCCCCTCCCAGCCCTGAATGTTTTTGGGTAACTGGAAGTTAATTCCAGTAGAATGATTAGGAAAAAAAAAAAAAACCAAACAGACAAACTTGAGAAAGGTAGAGAAAGAACAAAGAGAAAAATTAAAATACAGATACATAAAAATGTCACCAGAAGGTATATTAATATGATTTTACAGCAAATCAGGTCTTCCAAGGTAACTGTCAGCACAGATGTTCTTACCAGAAGGACCTCAGTATAAGCCACCTCTCGCTGACAGGTAAGAGCATGCATGCCTGCATAGTTTCTGCTGCACAGGCAATGGAGTATAAATGCATATCCTACTTTTTGCTATGGTGGCTAGTAAGATTTTAAGATAGGAGCATTAGAACACCAGTCAAGTGGTTACCCCCTGGGAAATAAGGGAACTAAATTTTATTTTATTAAAACCAAATTTTCTTTAATAAAACACTCATCTCTTTCAATATTCAGGAATATTACACAGATTTATCTTCTTTTTTTTTTCCAAGTGAACAAACACATCAGTATACAAAAAGTTGGCACATCAGCTGAAAGAAAAGAGAAAACAATGTTTTAAATAAATGCTGCAATTACTATACCTGGATCTGAATTGAAGGTGCTTCCAAAGCTCTATAAACCATTGGTAGAACGCTGTTCTTTATTTCATCTGGTGGAGTTTTGGTTAGAAGTAAATCCATTTTTTGCAGGAAGATTAACAATATCTATTAAAAGAAGGACAATTCAGAAGCCAAAAGTTTTAACTCCAGAAGCATATATTTACAACTTAAAGTGTATTGTAACATATCATAAAAACTTCACAAGTTTTCTTAGAACTCAGTAAATGCAATCACTTACCATGTTGCTTGCCTGAAGGCATGGAAGACAAAAAACACTTTGACATATTATTGCATTTTAAAAAGAGCAAATACAAATCAAACAAAATATACATGTTCTAGATTGACCTCTCTAAAATAACAAATCCAAATAGCTAAGTAAGGAGTTCTTGTTTCTATTTACTCCATGGTCTTTTGTTAAAATTCACCCACATAAAAATCTTTATACATACATCACTATTGAAAAAGCTAAACTTTCAAAAACCTATGACTCAAATTCTGACCTCAAAGCACTTGATTACAACTCCACATATAAAAGCTGTATTTCATGTGTCTAGAATAAATAGGGATGTAATGAAAACAATATTGCAACTACTAGATGGCCACAAAATGCCTTTATTTTATTTCACATGGAAATTGTATATCATAAAATAAAAAATCTCAAACAAAAAACCCTCACATTGCATTAACCTAAAAAGTAACACTAGAATAGCACATATATATAGTGTGATTCACCTTGCTCAGGCTTAGCCATTTAAAAATTAGCCACTATTCTAAGTCACTCATCCAGGTTCAGTCTCAAATACAGAGAGTGTCTCTAACACATAAGGTTCATAGCTCAGCTCAGACAGGCAAGACAACTTGCTAGAGGTGACACTGAGTATCCATTGATATATGGACCCATTTTAGAAAATAGGTGAGACTAGATAGATAAATTATGTTGAATGTAAACATACTAATAGCAAAATGTCAAGTATTTTATAGGAGGAAATTAGACTTAACTTTTAAGTCTAAAAATACATAGCAATCAGTGCCTATATGTCAAACAAATGGAAGCGTCAAAATGTAGAAATAGAAGTATATCAAGAGCAAATTACAAACTTCCCCCATTTATTTGCCTTCCTTTACAGGGAAAATAGATTTTTAAACTGCAGCTAATATGTGTTTTCTCATTGTATATTTATAATTTCCTAAACTGCACACACACACACAAAATCATTCATTCATTCATTCCAAGAAAACTGCTTCTGATGAAATATCCCCATATTTGGGACAAAGAGGGTAAGACGGACAAGATCAGTTTTAAAGTTAGATTTTATAATTTTCTTCAATATAGAATTTTTGTTTGTCCTAAACTTGGCTTTTTGAAACCTACATGTGCTCATAACACATGTTCTTCTCTAACAGTTCTGTAATGCTGTGGAATTACAGTTTGTATGTTAGTGACATCTATAGCTTTGGAGAAATATCATTCGATTGTTTTTGCAAATTTGAAAAGAATATGAATGAAACCTCTTATTTAACAACTAGTAAATTTCCTCTAAAATAAGAACCAAGTACTATACAGTAATTTAGACTTTACAGAAGCAGTTCAGCTCTTTTCCACTGCCTGTCAATGCTTTTCATCTAAGATAAAGCTGAATCATTTCTATCTCCCTCTACCTGGGTTTAACTGGAATGTAGTTCATGTTGTTCCAAAGAACACCTTTTAGTTTTAGCTTCTATGGTCATATTCATTACTTTTTATCTATTTAGGTAGAAACTAAGATGCTACAGTCACAGATTCACACATATCATCTAACAAGCAAGTAGTAGCAGTTGCACTCTAAACAATAACGCATCTTTTATTAGTGCAGAGCCCAGTACTTCTCAGGGTACACTGTGGTGGACTGAATTAGAATATGGATTTACAGCACATCCTATGCTAACTCTCCATGGATTCCTGTAATTATAAATTAAGGGTCTGTCTGGGCAGCTATGCCAGAGTAAGCTACTATGTTAATTTACAGCACACGTTACTCCACACTAACCCCAAGAGTATGATATAAATGAGCAGTTTAACTAAATATTTAATTTTCATATTATAAATTTCCTCATACAAAGACATTGTGAACACTAATAATGTCTTCATACTGAATCACAGTAGCTTCCCTATGATATGTTTATTTCCTAACCCAAGCATACTATGAAAGTTAAGCAACAGGCCCCTCACAAAAATCTACATCTCAAGACAGCATTTGGAAGAAACACTGGCACATTCTCTGTCTGCCCCTCTCTAGGAGCAAACACACAGAAACTTTTTTGCCTTGCACAAAGATAGACCTAGAATTCTACCCTCTAGCACTCTGAACCTTTGTATTTTTTTCTCAAATTCCCGGTAAATTAATTTTGAAAACATGACCTAGATTACTTAAAGAAACTTTACCATATTAAAAAGACCACAGAAATAATAGTTGAATAAGCCTTGTAGAACTTAGCATTGAAAATATCAATGTAAGAATTTAATACATAGTATCTAGATAGCTACAGAAAAACTTGTGGTCAGCTCATAAAGAGTGAGCTTTGCCAAGTTTGTATTTTGCTTCCCTCATTTCTCAAGACATAAACCAGCTTTTGTGTCCATTATGCTGCTGATAAAACTGCTACAAACTTTTTACAGTGAAGATCTTTCTCACAAATCTAATGTTAAAGGCAGCAAAACATAGTGTTACCTTTTAGGATGACACAGCACAAATGAGATGTTCACTGACTTTTGGTTGGTTAAATGTTTACTTTTTTCAAGACAACAACAAAGCTAACATAAAGCCTCAGTGTACCAAAAGTAAACAGTATTAAGCAGTTCAAATTTTCCAAGGTATTCTCAGTTACACAGTTGTTCCCTTTCTCCCCCTCCTCAGTATAATGAGAATTCTTTGGTCCAGTTTTCTGAAACCCAGAAATAAAAAGTCTACTTGTTCATTTCTATGTTTACCTTGCCCTTTAGGTGCTCTACCAGGAAATAATGGCATAAAGCAATAAACCAAGGTGAGCTGGAAGGAATGCATACATGCCTTTCATCTGTGGAGGCACAATGCCTAACTTAGTGACAGAATTCTCAGGAATCATCACGCACATGGTGATGATAAAAGGCTGTAAATTTTTGCTCCTTTACAGTAACAATGGTGTCTTACTACTTTTATGCATTTAAACTACAGTGAAAAGAGCATAATTATCTTACATATCACATTTGACATACAGAATTAAACAAATTTCACAAATTTGTGCACAACCCTCAAATAAACACTGTTCTTATTATCATGGATAAACAGCAATTCTAAGAGAGTGCTAGAGTTACAATTTTTTCACCCCATGATCCCAATGTCAGCAATCTGGACACACACAAAAATAAAAATCATGGGTACAGCTTGCTCAGATTGGCTAGATAAGTGATAAAATGCTTATAAGTATACCTTCTACAATCAACCAAAACCAAGAATTGAGTGGTATGTTAAATGTTTCCTTTTCTGCTTCTCTAATCTCCTTAACAAATATACCCTCAAAAAATTCATCTGAAAAAGCAGAGGCTTTGTATATTTCCTGGAAAAATCTATTTTGCATGAATCAAGACTGACTGCTTGGACAACTACAGACAGGTTGGGCAATATGTGTGAAGCTGGAAAAGGCAAATAGAACAATTAGTCATTTTCAGAAGAAAAAACCACCAAAGGGAAAAATTGTAATCTGAACAATATTAACATACCTGGATTGGTTCTTGCTGCTTAAAAACAGGACCAAGATCAGGCAGTATAAGCCTGACATACTCCTCTTTGGTACATTCCTCAGCAATTAAGAGAACATTAGGCAAGACGAAGGGTACCATATCAGGATTCACAAATTCAGAAGTCAAGCAAGGCAAAATTCGCTGAATTATAACACGCTAAAAGAAAAAAAAAAATACAACAAAAAACCAAGTATGCCTCATGTTGTACTGCACTGCAGTAAGTCACCACTGTGCCAGCTCAGCAGCTTCTGTGTTAACCCAATATTTACAAAAAAGCAGACAGACAATTTTCAGTTTTGAAGTCTTATTTTCACAGTATACTGCAGCTAATTTATACTGTGCTACCCTGGTTACTTTTCTGTTAGCATTCAAAACATAACTGGAGACTTTAACAACTGTGAAGCTCAACAAAGCAACAAACTGTACAACAAACTCAACAAAGTAATAAACTATACAGAAAAAAGGACTTTCAACCACATAAATGAATTAAGAAAACTTTATTCTATATGCTTTCTTTAAAAAGACCCTTTAAAAAGACCCTACCACCCCCAGAAAATAATCCCTTTTTCTGTTCCCCATCATTCACTCATCAAACACATAATGATACTATACTTCCCAGTAAAACTCCAGGTACATTCCCTAAATAGGATTTTGTTGATGAAACAGGTATTTGCACTGTGGATGTCTACTGCAGAGTCAGACATCCTTAAATGCTTTTCAAGTCAATAAACAGAAATATACAGTTCAAGGGCACAGTCACTTCCCTCATAGAACATACTTTCAAGACAGGAAAAGAAAAAAAGAATGCCCTGAAGATGATTAGGTCAGTCTGTGGCTGCCTAAAGTTAAGTGAAATGCATGCCATCTATTTTCAAATTCAAAGCAGTAACCATTTCTGATCAAAGGAGAAAATTACTAAATTAAAAAGAAGAGAGTATTAAACATGAAGTCTGAATTTTGCACTGTGTAGTGCAAAACAGAATTAAAGAAATTTAATGCAACAGTTGAGAAGCTCCCTTATTCCATTAGGTATTAAACTAATACTATTTTTCTATCACATATGCATTATGGCTTATATAAATTAAAGTATACTATAAAAGGAAAAGGAGCGAGTCTAGACATAGTGTCTAACAGCACACAGAAGAAATCTGTAATGACAGGCATTTGCCTTTGAGATTTCTGGGCACTGTCAGCACAATAAAGCACTTAGTCTATTAAGGGAAGGAAGCTTTAGACTATTCAACATTAAAGTACTGCCTTGCTATGAAAAAAACTTGAAACAATCTTATTGGGAGAAAAGGCAGCAAGATGACTTCCAAGAGCTATGATAGTACCTGGAAACAAAGGGAAAGCCTTGTAAGTGAAGACAGCTTGCCTTTAAACTGGGGTGAACTACAACAGGACATGCAAATGATGGTTCCTTACACATATTGATAGCATGATTTGCCATTTTCCATTTAAAGTATTATTTAAAGCTGAGGAGTATTTCCAAACTAGTTGTTTTCTAATCTCCCTTTCTTTCCTACTGCTCTATTCTGACAGTCTACTATGGTACAATACCAAAGAAATTCCAGCTTCCAAAAATCAGAATGCTAATAGATGTTCACATATTTTCTAACTCGTTATTTCAAGACATCGTTCAAACATACCTTGGGTAGTTTTGGCAGAACCTTTGGTAGTCCTTTAAAAAACTGTGATTTCTGCAGGTTATCCCTTTGAAATAATGAATCAAAATATTGAAGTGTCATTGCTCCTACATCATCGAAGAATGGTATCTAAAGATAAGATTAAAAGTTTGTGATCTGGAGGGAGACGACACTGACACTGCTACAATAATTCCAAAACATAATCATCTATTTACATTTTCAATGCCCTATAGGAAACCTTTAAAATGACACATCTGCGACTAAAAATGAGAACATTTTTAGACACCAAGTAATATAATATTCACAGATACAGGTTGATTCAGACAGAATTTTCCTGGTATTTTTCAAAAACCCATGTATGTTATGTGCACCTAAGTTAACTTACTGTATATGAAATAATGTTTAGTCTACAGAAAAATGTAATGAAAAGTAAAAACTTCGATTAAAAGTTCTCCTAGGAATAATCATGCTATTTAATATTACAGTAAGGGATTACCTATTAGATCACAGAGATCTAGCTACCACCCCTGGAAACTCTAGGAAACCCTGGAAGCTCTAATATCTCTACTCTACACTTCAGTGTGCAGTGTACCTGTAGCAAAAGAGACTTAACATCTTTATAAAACCATACTGCTTAATACAACCATTTACAGATTTGTTTTATTCCTTCAGACAAGTGAGTTGATACTGGAGAAATATTTGCCGATTCCCTCACTTGCCATCTTTCAGCATATATGCTGACAGAAGTCATTACCTGCTCCCCCTCTCTTCTGCACTCACTATTTCTTCCAACTGTTAAAACATTGATTTCTCTCTCTGCGTACAATCTTTTTATATGACAGCAAAAGAATAAAATTATTTAGCAAAGCAAATCTATAAACAGAAACCTGAAAGGCTATCAGATATAAGAAAAAGGAGTATAAGACAAAGGAAAAACCAGGCTTTAAAGTTCTACTTTCAGATAGGAAAGAAGAGCAACAGTTTGTCAAATGAAAACTTACATTATCCTACTTGCAATTAATTTCTGAATATACTTTATTCTTCTGCATATTTAAATCATAAGACAAAAGTTAATCCTTACATTTATAGCCCTTGATCATTTTATCGTTTCAAAATCCTTCCAATACAGTTTTAAATACTGAATTGTATAAAAATACAGCATAGAGAAGCTTCCAACTGTATTGGAAAGGAGTAAAACAGTGTTGCACTGAATAATTATTCTAAATTCTGTCTCAGTACCCACTTTTTCTATATAAACAAAGGTCAGCATAAGGACAACTTCTGGCATCAACAAACATTATTTCCGAAATAGTTCAAAAACATTTAACATTTCAACTAAAATGATTAACAAAAACCACTTTAAAATAGATCTACACATCCAACACTATTTCCCCTCTATCCTATGGCTACTTTATTTTCCATGAACTGACCTTAGTCATTTGATCTGCGTCTGGTCTGACTGCTGGAGCTACATTTAAGAGTAGCTTTACATGTTCACGCACCTCCTCTGGTATATTCTGAAGAGTAGTGGAGCTTAAACGGCTCAGCTGCGTAAGTAATTTAAGCACATGCACCATGAAGTCACAAAATCCTGTATATAACTATTTCCAGTATACAACAGGACTATACTTGATGGTTTTTCTACCCACACCTTTGATATCCCTCCCGTCTCCCCTTCTATAACCCATTTGTTTCTGAGTCCTCATAGTCTTCTCTGTTTCCCCACAGTCTAGCTGTTTCAGGTTCCATTCCACTATTTTCAACTTCCCATTGTTCAGGTTATCAGAGAACACAAACATGGTATCTTTAAACAGGCAAATGTCATTCCATGAGGTGTTGTCTGCGAACATTAAAACACAGGGCACATAGCTACAGCAATGGGCACCCAAAGAAGTTACAACAAAGGCAGGCTGCATATGAATGGACATTATGTCATCTGATCCAATTAACTGCTTAAACCATGACACTGTCTTCTGTTAATGTGCACAGTCCACAAAGAATGCAAAATATTGGACTATGTGGATACCAATTACAACGTCAAGTGATCAAGTCACTCCAAACTCAGCCCTCTTTCAATGGTCCTACATAGGTAATTCACTGCCATGTTTCATACTGTTCACTCCAACAAGTAAACATTATTCCACAAGACCAGTATTCAACAGGTTTACAGAGAATTCAGATGAAAAATGCAATCTGTAGTTTATAAAGTTGGTACATGTAACCTTCTCTAGATATGTTTTTATTTCCCATATTTTTCTAGGATTCTTTTTTTCTTGTTATAATGACAGTATGCAAGGCAAGATACCGTTATCAGATGGTTTATGTTGAAGCACTGATACAGTGTTCTACATATTTAAATCTATTTTAAAACAATAACTTTTCAAATATGAAAATCAATGAATAATAGTCACAAATAGAATACCTGATCCAGCTGTCTACTAAAGCTTTTATAAATATCTTGCTTGTTGACCTCAAAAATTGGTTTCCCTTTATTAAACACTGCATACATAACAGCTCCTAGAGAGTACATATCACTGGCTGTCTCACAGCTCACAGACAGAATATATTCTGGTGCCAGATACTCAGGATTTGGAAGACACAAGGATGGCAAATTTGGATCCCATTCCTTACAAGGGAACTTTGGCTACAAGAGAAGGAAGAAAAGTAAAAGAAAGTACATTTATTAGGGATTTTTAAAGACTATTTTCAATAAGAAACTCAAGCAGCAAAAAACAACTAAGCTACTCAAATCCAATTATGAATCAAACAGAATTAGAGTAAGGCAAAACTGTTAAGAATCTCTGTCTGTAGCTTAGAGTGATTACCTGATGCATTTAAGTCTGAATATTAGAGCTGGGAACTGTAATGTAAAAATCAAAGCACCTCTGCAAGAGAGAAACATAAGCTATGATGGAAATTCATTGCAGGAGGTAGTAATCAGGCACTGAGTGGATGCAATAGATTAAATTAGGTAGCTTTGCATGTCATCCAACATGCAGGTGAGCACAAGTGGTATAGGCTTCAGCCTCTGTCTGAAAACACCACTAGTCTATTTTGACTCCACTGAGCCAACACAGACTCTTTTTCTGTGATGACCAAATGCAGCAATTAAATCCAGACCTGTGCCATATGTTCAAAATTCCTGCCAACAAAATACAGAGGTGAATATTAAATGATTCTGTACTGGAACGCAAGGTCATGAAACTGGTTTCAGACAAAGATCTGAATTTGAAATTTACTGATGATAAATACAAAATTATTACCTCCTGTTCAGATGGATTTGTTGATTGGATGCAAAAATCAAAGCCCATAATTTTCCATGCTCCACTCTTATTCAAAATTATATTTTCAGGAGTAATATTTCCATGGACCATTTTCACACTACTGTGCAAAAATGACAAGCCTTCAGAAACCTGTTAATAAAAGATTGTTATTTCAGGTTAAGTATTTCCCCAAACATCCTGTAAGACATTTCTAAAAATTCTGTTCCTACGGTCACAATTAAATTCATAAATTAACTAAGAAACAATTTTTCACCACTATTTTAGCCTATGTCTTGGAAACTACGCATGGAGAAAATTAAACACAGATGGGTAATTAGCAGATGAGATTACTAACGTCCATCACAGCATAAGTGTGGTGGTGCATTCCCCCCTCCCCTCAGGCCACACTATGATCTCAGAAGAACAAAAATGCTTTACAAAGTTGATCAGTATATTCACCAAACAAAACTTAGGAGCTACTGGTCCTCCACAGAAGGTAAAGTTTCACATAGAGGAGAGACAGCTGTAGCATGGACATTTATACGGAAAATAAAAATTAATTGAATTTTGTGTTTTACATGTCAAAATAAGCAAAAAAGAGTAGTAACTTAGAGCCTCCAGCGTTAATCCTCTCTCCCACTTAGACTGATCAGGGCACTATTATCTCTCACTTTGCAATTATTTGATTTACTAGAGGTAGACAAAACTTTGTCAGTTTACAGACTTCATAAAAAAATTATTAATACTAAATGCACATGAAAATTGTACGGGCAACCTGTCATACCTGAAGCAAACCATATTTGGTCTCCACATCATAAAGTTTGTATTCTTTAATATCAGATGGTAAAGGAGAAGGTAGGTTGTCCCAGTTGCCAAGAACATTAGCTAAACTTGCACAGACTGGTTCTGTACAAAATGCCAAGCAATCCCTGTATAGGAAATGCATTAAAGAATTTCTTGTAAGTAAATGTAATAAGTCCCCTGATTGTGAATAAAGAACCACGCAAACATCATACTATATATTACCAGTGCACTTGGTGCTACCAAAAACCATATTGTATTTCAGGTTTTGAATTCTTATAATATTATACTAAAGAGAAATATATCAATACCTGAAGTATTAAAAAAATACTAGAATTAAGTTATTTTATTTTCTAATATTCACATAAATCACTAATGATACACACAGTGCTTCATAAAAAGTTTTAACAAAAAAAAGACATTCTTGTCCTGATCCAAGATCAAGCAAATAAGTTTTACTACTATTAAGACTTGTAAAATCAGGCTTTTACCCGTGCCTAAAATTGACATGTCCCTGATTGAAGCAATACTTAATGTGTTCAATGATCAGAAACAAAATTAATATAATATAAAGTAGCACCTGAATATTCTTTTTCTTTGCAGAGTAGTAGAAAAGAAGAGCTACAAACACAAATACACTTGTTGTATGAACTGCAGTTTGCATGTGAAGTGACTGTTTTCTAAGTTGTTTTATCGATTCTTTTCTTCATGTAAAACTACTGGTCTTATTTATGCATTTTTGTGCCAACTGTGTTTGAAGCAAACTTCTGCACACATAACACTGTGCTTCAAAATTCCAAATTTCTAAATTGATCCTGAAACCAATATATGTCTTAGTTTCCCAAACTCCAACACAGAGTCATTCTTTATATCCACATTCTTTATACTGGTCTGCACACTGGTGGAGGTCCTGGACAGTCATTACAAATCACTTCCTAATTGTTTTAAAGTTTTTTTTTGGAGAAAGCATTACATGGATGGTAGCACACATACATGCTTTAAGGACAATTAATTCATGAGAACACTAAATACTGCATAGCATGAATAGAGAGAACAGACACCAAGTAACAGTAACAAAGATATATTTTTGAATATAAAGTTGCAGGCAAGAAGACAGAACCTAAATTTTTGTTCTTTCCACAAAAATATCACAATGTCTCAGCATGGATCTCCCACATACTTTTAAAGTATTTTAATAATTAACAAGCTTGGTCTTTGAGGTAAAATAAGGCTGCTGAAACATGCAAACCTCCTATTACTCATCAGATTTTAGTTTTATCTACTGCTTCTCTAAAGGAAAAACAACTGAAAAGTAAAATATACTAAATCATAGGTGTCAGTCAACCTGACAGAACTTCTTTGCTTGGTTTCCTCCCTACCATTCTGTTAATGACATACCTTTCACATGTCTATTAGCACAACCAGGGCTATAAAAGTTGTTTCTGTTGAAATCACAAAGAAGAATCAGAGCACAGAAAGACAGTGTCGTTCATTTTCAATCTGACTTCAACTTTACCACAGAGCTTATACATCTAGTTATGGTTGAGGGCATGGATGATAGAAAATACCTAGGGAACTATTCAGTGGTTTTCATAGCATAAACTCTGTGATTACTGTTGTTTTGAGGGAATAAAAGGACGAGTGTTTATTTTCTGCTTTAGAAGCTAATTAAAGGCTCCAAACCAACGTAATGGAAGGATGCAATAAATCTAATTAGAGTAACTGAATATTGCAAAAGCTGATGTCTGCTATACAGTGTAGCTTCTCTAACGGTTCCTGAATAATATCAGAATGAAATTAATAGTAGGATAAAAAAAAAGAAAACACTTTAAAAATAAAAATGATGCCCAAAACCACATATGCTTTTTACAGGGAAACAATGTAACAAATTGAATGTCTTGTAAATTATCTGGGACTCCTCACACTACTATTTTTAATGGGTAGCAATGATATCATGAGTTAACTTTCAACTTGTTTGTTTAATCCTTTTCTCCAATAACAAGTTAGATATAGATGAATATTGGTTACCAGCTTTGTTAATGGAATTAACTGACAAGTTGCAAGTAAACATATTCATATTAAATATTTAGTATAAATAAGGAGCTATTCATTATATAAATGCATGTAAAGATCTATACATCATTATATATATTATATAAATATAATTATATTGAATACCAATAATTTGTAGTAGACACATGCTATTAATAGTGGGAAAACTACCTACACACTAGGGTCAGAAAGATATGGTCTTTCTTTCTTTCTCTACTTCAACTGTGCAGGTACATCAAGTATCCATTTGCCCCATAAAGGAGGAATAAAGTGTTCAACAGTTCAACACAAGTGTATGTTACTTGGGAGACACAAAAGAAAAAGACCAGGTACAGTGTCTCCAGAAGGAGCCCATGACAGATTTCTTCAAGAATAGGTGCTCTGGGAAGACCTGAAATTCTAAATAAATCTTGTAGCATGCTTGCACAACGTTACACATACAAATATTCTAAGCAAACCTTTCTTTTATGAATCCCCTCCAAAAACCGTTACGTCACTTTCTACCACAGCAAGCAACTGGACGGGTTTTGTGCTTCCGGTGTTTCTACCAGTAGCTGAGTGTGCTGAGTATAGAAAGAACAATTCTCCTATGAATAAATACAGTAAACTTGAATCTCATCACATGTGTGGGTTCAGTGTTCCAGATATTTTACATCCAATACCAAAACAATGATTAAAAATGTCTCTTCTCAACTTTACTAGAGCTTACCTAGATTCTTCCAATGGATGTTGAACAGTAAGTAGTCGAGGGTGTCGAAGCCTGGTCAGCTGTTGAACACCTCGTTTTAAAGACTCAATAATCTGATCTTTTTCAAATTTTTGATACTTGTCTATTAGCTTCTTATCAAAGACAAAAACAGCCACTTCCTAGAAATAATCAACAGAAGTTAATCAGTATATAACATAGCCAAAACCCAAGCCTATACACAATTACACACACACACAAATTTTTTGATTCAACAGTACAATGCCACAAATACAATAAACAAACAAAAAAACTTATTGTTCTTACTTTGTCCCAGTCATGGGACAGGTTACTGTATATAACCTCTAAAGTATGTACTTTAAGAGTTAAGGTACTAATGCTCCTGATTTTGCAAATAGTAATACATAAACTATACCCACTAACTACACAGCGACAAAGCAGCAGATGCATAGGACAGAAATCAGCTTGATTTTAAGTAGATGAAAGCATTTACATCAACTATGAACAGTTAAAATATTCTGAGTGTATATGCAGTCATTTGGCATTAAATATATCAAGTGGAGCTTTATTAAACCAGATCCTGTCTCAGTGTTCTGCCCCAAACCAGTACAATCTATATTAAACTAAACTTTCATTAGAAATAATTTATAGTCACAGTAATCTATTAATCTGATCAGACCATTCACATGATAGAACATTAAGAATTTTTTAATGCTTAAAGATGTGTGAAAAGAAGTCACAGAAATGTTAAACCAGAGAAAACCTCTCCAACCTCTGCAATGGAGTGAGAGAAAATCAAGTTTATATTTATATGAAACCTTGAAATTACAGAGGTCAATGTGAAATTAAAAACTACATTACATCACCATCTTGGAAGTCATTAAAGAGAAGTATATCAATTGACAAAAAAAAGGAATTAAAATCGCTATCATGAAACAGTGACTTTTATATGCTGTACAACAGCATTATGAATAATAATAAATGTTAGAAACAACAAAAAAATATGAAAACACAGTTTTCAGTCCCAAGAGGAACTCTATGCTCTTCTACTGCACATTTTATAACCATTACTCTAATTAAAATCTCACAGGAGAAGTTACATTATTAATTTAAAAACCCTAAAAACTTCTAGAAATAGTCTATATAAAATAAGAAATTCAGCCCAATACACAAAAAGTTGGTTTTTAGCTGGTTTCATTAAGCCATTAGCAGGTGAACACCTATAACTAACTGAATTAAGTACACTTTTCCTGCTTCTATCCATACTGGCTCCCTGATCAAGCTCTAAGTGTGATGGATGAAATATTAACATTGACACAAGGCAGAGAGGAACCAGCGATGGGGATGAAAGACATACATTGAGTAGGACATGACCAATAACAAAATTTCAAACCAAGATGGTACTTCTGAAAGCACTTCTGTTTGATGGTAAGTTAAAAGAATCAGAAAGTGAGTATTTAAATTGGACAGCATAAGACATGAGTTATGGTTTGAATACTTTATGATGGCTCTAAGTTCTATTGGTGCTTGATGCAATCCTACGTGGTTTGTTTGAACTCATCATTCCCTGCAGCTGGAAGGACAGAAGAGAACACAATTTGTGCTCCAGATCCCCTGACCAGTTGACCCAAGGCCCTTTGGTTCCCCTTGACTATCCATAGCCTTCTTGTTGAGACTTGGTTGGTACCCACCTGGAAACCAGTAGTGGGGAGTAACCAGTGGGCTGTACCAGACTGGGAAGTTTCTTCATGATGTCTCTTACCCAGGCCCCAGGGAGGCAACACACCTCCCTGTGGGTTGTCTGGTTGACATACTGGGCCGTCAATGCCTCTCAAAAGGAAGTCACAAATGACTACTATACTTTTTTTCTTAATTGAGGAAGTGATGTGGGGGGTTGGTTGCCTTGCCCTAGGCAACTCCTCCATGCCAGAAGAACCTTTATCTACATTCTCATTTCCCTGATCCTCAGATTCCAGAGCCTCATATCAATGGTATAAGTGCACCGGGAAAGCTAAGGTAGGTTGGCAGGGAATTCACCTGCCACGCTGAGCAGAAGCCTGTTTCCACTCCCCTCAGTCTCTAAGGTCCCCTCCTTCTGCCCAGTGGTGAGAGGGTAGGGGATTCATTACTTCTTGTGAAGTAGAGGGCAGGTTCATTTGTCTAAAGTATGGCAGGGTATGGCTCCACTAGTCAATCTCTTCCTCAGAGTCCCTAATACTTCTTAGTCTTTCTACTTGATCTCAGCTCCACCACTAGGCTGAGCAGATTGTTGACTTGATTGCACCTCACGCAGCTGTTCTCTCTGTTGCCCTCCAAGAGCAGCACAAATTTTCTTGTTTTTCTTCGTATTTTCTGTCCTCAGCCTGCTGGGGATAGGGAAGTGAGTGAGTAGCTGTGTGGGCGCTTGGTTGCTGGCTAGGGTTAACCTGCGACATCCTCCCAGACTATTTGCAATCCCGAAATCTTAATGAAACATGCACCAGTTTGAAACACACATTGACAGTTTAAAATACGTGTCCTTATTTACCCACATAAACACCTTTCAAACTAAAGAGAATGCAAAAATCCTGCTCCTATCTTAGCCAATGCAACTACTACAAAAAGAGAAAGAAAGGGGGAAAGAGGGAGAAATAATTTTTTCCAATCAAAAGAAGGCAACCAGGCAACCAAGGTGTGCGCCCCTTTCTCTCCTGACCCCAAGAGGAAGGCAAACATTCAAAAAGAAAATGGGTTTGTGTGTCAAAAGAGATGCAAACAAAACTAGAAATTATTTCTGAAGTAAAGACTCCAAAATCTGCAGAAATGTAATGATATCGGAACAATATCTCTTCCTATTGATCCCACTGGATATTGAGGAAGCATGTTAATAAAACATGTAAAATATTCAAGCACTATATATTACAGAAACTCAAATACTGAAATTTTAAATAGCATGGAGTAATAATGACAGCATCTAAGCACAGAACATGGAAGCAAAAAAACCAACTCCACAAAATGTTTAATAAATATAGTTCACCATCTATCCTGCGAACTGAATTAATGTAGCGCTCTCATGGAAAAAACTCAAATTTGATCATGTTAAAAACTAAATTGTAAACACAAAAGCAAAGGAAATTTAAAGGTAGCAGTCAAAGTGCTTGATTTTAGAAATTTTATGTTTGCTTTCTCTTTCATTTTTGTCCTCTATTTTACTCATATGCACTCACACATTTTTTAAATGAAAAATTAAATGTAACTCAACATGCAAACACATGATATTTTACCAAAGCCTCCCACTGAGATAAGCAAAACAGTCTCTGAACTAAAACACTGGAAAGCATTCCAATATTACTCTGGTCTTTTGCCAGAAAAAGATTTTCCTCCCTCTTTTGGGGGCTTTATTTTCTATAAGCTTGTCAATGTTTTTTTATAACCCTACTTTCCCTCTAGTTTCTTTCAGTGATAAGGTATGCAATATAACTATTTCAATTTTAAAATTTATCAGCCTTTAAAGTATGAACAGGAAGCTTTAAGTTCAAAGTTACTATATGCACAGGCAAAACAACAAAAAGTTGACTTACCTACCTACCATAATACATTAGTACTACCACAATAAAAGTTAAACACAACTACAGTAGTCTGGAAGTGCAAATCATTATTTAATGAATTCTGCTAGTTTTACAACCGAGCTGCCAACAAGAACTTGGTGACCTCACCCCATCTATTCATGAGTGCACTTTCAGACACAGAAGCAAAAGAAAGGACAAGTGCCATATTATGCCAGAAAACATATAAAGACTAAGTTAATTAATCCAAGATGAGCTGAAATGCATACTGTAAAATTATATGCCTATATATAACCAGAGAGTCATAAATCTTTCAAACAAACAGCAGCAAACCAGCTACAGTATAGAACCAGATAAACATATGCACACAGGTAAGTAATTTCCTCACATTCTGTTAGGTTCAGTCACCTACAAAGTAAGCAAGAAAAGACAAAGTACATTAAAAGAACCCACACAAACATTCAGAAATCCTGGAGAAACAACTAGCAGGAACCAGGACGAACTCAGAAAAAAAGAATACAATCATAGATATCCACTGTCACCAGAGATGGAATATTTGTAACTGTCCACTGACAAATTCATCCTGAAAACAAAGATTTCTGATGGGATCTGTTGTACAGCTACAGACTCCAAATTTAGCTGTTTTATCTGGCTACAATGACTTAAACTATTACTTGTGTTGTTGTAAAGTCACAACAACCTGGGCAATTAAGCCCTTATATCCTGCTTCTCTGAATACAATACACATTTACTGCAAAAAAAGCTAAAAGCTTGTAGCTTCAAGTTAGCTATACACACTTGCAATACAGTAAATATGTGCATCACTTCACAAAAGTGACTGCTACCCCTTGGAGAATGACAGCCAGCCACTTCCATACTGCCCAGCAAACATTCAAAAGGTACACGTGAAAGAAATAAAAAGTTTATATTAAAGAATAGATATACCGCATTACAACACACCATAAACTGTTTGCATTGCTGCACAGTTTTGTTGTGCAATGGCCAACAGAATGTTGTCATGATGTTACCTAACTGGTAATATTAATAATGAATGGTAACTTCATGTCAAATCAGCAGCCACCTAAAATTCCCAGCAGTACAACTGCTGTTGTATTTTTAATGACCAATGATGGCACACAAATGTACAGATGTTAGTCAGGGTTTACAGAGATACTGTAGGATCACATGTGGTAACAACTGAACTAAAGCTCCATAAAATAATTGGTCAGAACACCCAGTCAAAGCTTGAAAAACATGATCAACAGGTACCCAATTACATATATTCTGTACATACACAAGGGAAGAAACTTGCTACAACTCTCCAGAACTTAAAGCTACACCTGCTACAGGTCAAATGCTTACTGGACACATAGATTGTATAAAACCTATCAAAACTACCATACTTCCAATGTTACCACTTATTTGTATAGTTGAGTAAGACCAAAAAAAGAGCCCTAACCAATTGGTATGTTGGGTAAACTCCATAAATACTAGATGCACAGAGCTCTGCAACAGCTAAACAGATGCTTCAAGATATGGCAAAAGTACCTGATTAAACATTATTCCAACACTGTCACAATCAGATCACACATTCTTCATAGATTATTTATTCTGCATATTATATCTCTCCTCTATTTGCTACAGTTTATTTTTCCATCATCTAATGGACTGTATATACATTTTCCAAAGTTATTCCTTTGTGTCCATTTCTTTTTGGTACATCTGAAGCAAGCTGATTCATTGTCTAAGTGACTTCACATCACTTCAGCATCAAGTTTAACTGAAGGCCACAATTTATTAACACTTCCATTTACATGCTGAAAATTCTACTTCCTCTCCAAGTTTGAAAAAAGACTTTTCACATTTCTCCAGTACAACAAAATAATTTTCTATAATAACAATCCTTAAACTCTGTTTTTGGCAAACCTTCTTCTAAAGTCACAATCCCATACTCATTTATACATGTGACTTCAAGTGAGTCAGAAGTTTGTGTATTAGTGCTCTAAACCCTAATACTTCAAGGAAACTAAAAGGGAACAATACTGATCTGAAATCAGCACAGAGAAGGCACAACCAACTTCCTCCACAACCTCCTCCACTATCCCATGCCTTCCTGTTACAGTATCTCATGACTTAACATTTCTAACGTTTCAATTTCTGTATGACAGCTGAGCAAAAAACTACAGTGTCTTTTGCTGACAACAAATGATGACATACTTCACAATTATTTTAAACTTAAAAAGCCAGTATTGCTGCCAAAAAAATGTTGCAAGGTACAACCAACTGGGGAGCCCATCCATGTTTAAAAAAAAACTCTTCCTTTTTGTCAGATCACTTTTAACTCAGATGAATTCTTGATCTTGGTCGCAAATTCTATGTTATGAATGCAGAACCACTTCTTTCTCCAGCAGTGAAAGCTTAAAGCAAATATCACCTACATAGCTGAGAACACTGTATTTAAATAGTGTTGAGGTTTTTGTTCCCCTTTGCTACTCTTAACCTTACTTTGCCCAGTTGGATTTTGGCTTTAACTGCCACTTACCAACTGCTATCTATCAATCTGTTATCTAATGCCTATAAATGCATGTCTTTACTTGATAACTCACCTGTTTTGTTGATTTTTTAGTTCCATTAAATATCTTCCATGCAAGACCATTACCTCCACTGGCAATATGACGGCCCACATCAAATTCCCTGGTAACAGGGTTTCCCATGACCGCACTGGTGACATCAGCCGTTACCTTTGTAACGGTACTCTTCAATTTATTCAGCATGGACTCCATGGTTTCAACTGTGCACCAACGTATTATCCTACAAAGACAAGAAAAAAACAAGGGGTCACAGTCCTCTCAATTTCTGCTAACGGAAGGTACATGTTGAACACTACAACTTCTAAGGATCCAATAGGATACAGGAGCAAGCCACAAAAAGAATAGTGAAATATAACTTCCAGGGCACATTCACACTGCATACATGTATCTGTGCCTGCATTCCTGTGGGATTATATGTCATTGCTTCTACTCCTCCTCAGAAACTTCTGAATCTCTTGACTGTTCTTCGTTAGATCTAACAAAGAAATTCAATCATTTCTTGAAAATGGGTAACTGAACAAAGCAGAGAATCTATATACTGTCCCCCTGACAGGAAATGTCCACACCTTGTGTATCAGTATAAATCAACAGAGAAACAAATCTGAAGGAAACCAGACTCCTTTATTTCCAGTGCTCATGGAACTACACATTTTCTGAAGGGAAGGATTACTTAAGATTCCAGACTAGCAAAATAATAGATGTGTATTATACAGATGACAAGCAAAAAAAAAAAAGTGTTCTTTCCTACACTGTGCTTTTCAAAATACAGGCTCAAAATTCAGTATTTTACCCATTAGATTGCTGGCATTACTATTTGTATGATCTAACTATTAATGAACTTAAGTATTAATGCAGGGGAAGGAAACAAGAAACCATCTTTTTATACTTTATCAAAATTGCACAAGGAAGTTTTTTTTACGTCCCTTTTCAAATTTAAGAGCTAAAAGACTCTGGCAGCTTCCAATTTAGTTCATCTTCCCCTGCAGTGTATACTTCCAGAGTTTCCTAAATTGTCATAAAAAAAAGTCTGACTTGCCTATTCTGTGAGACAGAAGTTCTGAAGCCTATGTCGCATTTATACAATTGTCTCTCTGATAATGTCTACACAAGAAGGAACAAAGACAGCAAACAAACCATGAAAAAATGAGATAGACACTCATCTTCCTTATCAGTGTGAGTAAAGATGAAGAGAGAATGCAAGAAGAAATTATTTCCAGGAGTCAGTGTCATGCAGTATATTCAAAAGCAACATTCAAGGATATTTCTTCAGTCTCTCTTTCAAATAAGGTGTAAAGAGCACTATTTCTTAAAGGTAAAATAAACCTAAAATAGCACATCAGCAAATATACTGAAATCTGCAGAAATACTTTTTTCAATTATGGCCTTATTTGTCTTATACTCAACTCATTGGCATACTATTGTGTAAAATTGCTTCTTTGAAAAATAGAGAATGTTATTGCTATCTAAATGGAAGCAACAAGATTCTGTTGTGATAAAGATGATGTTTACCAAGTCAAGGTAACAACAAAAGAAGCAAAAGGCATAACAAATAATCCAGTGAGCACAGACAAATCAGCCCAAATGTCCTTCTGATCAGATATGAGGTGCTTGCTTGTATGACCTAAAACTCTTTCCATGGTATTACACACATTTAAAAGGCAATATTTTAGTCTAAATAGGTTATCTGGTGTCTATCAATATATGCATTTACACCACAGCTTTTTCCCCATTCAAGACACAGATGGAGTTTGTTTCCTCTTCACAGCTCCTTAGTCCCAAAAAACCTGTAGCAACTTTCTTTTGACCTCTGTACACCTCAGTCAAACTTGATTAAAATCAACCACACTGACATTATTTGGACATGCACGCCTTCGCTCCCTGGTACTATTAATTCGATTGCATCAGAAATCTGGACAAATAATCAGATTAGTTTTAAAATGCAAATATAGGCTTTTTTTTTTTACAAAAAAGGCAATAAACATACTAAATAAAACTCCTTAAAAAGTTACGTGTGTTATGGAATAATTCGCTCCAGTGCAGTTGTGTGCAACAGCATAAGCCAAGCCCCAAGCAAACTTCAGCACAGCGCTGGAAGCAGCACAGTTATGCTGCTCTGCCTTAACTATTGCTGCAGTTATATTCCACCTTCACTATTCCCCCGTAGGAAAATGCAGAAATACATTAATGTTGTGGCTCCATAGGTACTTCTCCAATTTCCATGTCAGCTGAAGTGACATAACTTCGTTTGAAGAAATCAGACTAGGAGTTCTAAGAAAATATATTATAAAAAAAGACAGGAAATCCAACTGCAGAGACCTCAATCTTGCAAATACTCAAATTTAAATCAGAAACAGTAGTTATGACTTCAATAGGCCAACTCAGGAGCAGAAACAGATATGACTGCAAGCATGTTAAGGGTGGAGTTTGTTTTAATTGCGGGGACTGTGACTTTTAGATAAAAGAAACTGTGTCTGAAATCAACAAAATAATCTCCAGAATAACTACATACTTGTTTGGTATCTGATGTTTGGTTGAGAACATACCTGGAAATAAATTACCAAAACACAGAATTCCTTTATTAAGTAGTTTCATTACAGTATGTGACATTTTATTATTACAGTTTACTTTATAAATTGTGCTATGGAAAAGCACCTGAAACTCCTAACTTTGCAGCCCCAGACCAAACAGTTATTAGACACAAGCTAATGTCCCTGTATAAAGGAACTTTTCCCTAGCCTGATAAATGGTAGAAAAAAGGATCATGGAGTATTCTAAAAAGGAGCTATAGGCATTTCCAGCTCTCAGAGATTTTATTCTGCAGCTACTCTATGGGCATACTCTATATGCTAAAGGACTATAAAATCAATCCTAAGGAGTTTAAGATAATCACAAATCTAAATTTATTTGGTTTTAGATCTTGTGCTTTTTCCATTGTTTCATTCACTCCCAGCCATCGAACCTTCCCTAGCAGCAATGAAACACCATCTTGTGCTAGGATTCTCAAAACTATAAAAGGCTCTGCAAAAGTAACTGCGGATATATTATGAAGAAAATGCCTGTGTGTGCATGTTCAAATTTCTTTGTGTAATTCTGAAAGGGAGCTTCTCTACACAGGTGGTGGAAAAAAGGTGTTGTATTCAATAAATCAGAAGTACCCTCTGCTATGGGTGACAGACTAACTGCAGTGAGCAGCCTGGAAAAGCCACTAGGTGAGAATGTTAACAGCATTCCAGTGTTTGAAGCGTTAGAATCTGAAATTCAAGCCTGGTAGACCCTGTCCAACCTGTTCCTCTCCAACTTGACAGTATGCAAACTATTGTTTAATTTAGCTACTGAGCAAGGAGTACCATAAAACTTCCTTCTCAAAATAGCGAGGTTTAATGTTTACATCCATCAAACTGCAAATTTGTAGAAATTCTCATGTCAGCACTTGACTATAAGCTAATAGTACATTTTGCTCCATAAAAATAATTGCTATTACCAACTTCAGTAAAAACTCTATATTATGCCAACAAGAACAATGCACCTAGAAAATCCACGTGCCCCCCCAAATATCTGTTTTGTGTAGTATCTATGATACCACAAATCACGATAATTTAACCAGATGAGAAATATGCAACTTTAGTTCTCTACTGCAGGAAAACTGGTTTGTTTGGTTCTTTTAAGACTGGTCTGCTAATTCTAGAAAAATTAATATCCAAATGGCAATAAAGTCAGTCACCCACAATGAAATTTTCATTTAAAATTAAAAGATAATAAAAGAGACAAGTACAAAATCTGAAGAGCAACAGTGTTTGGACAAGCAATACAGGACATGCAACAAATGATTAAGAACTCTGATTTCTTCCTCTTCGAATTTCATGGGTAATATTAATGCTACTGATACTAAATCCATGAAACCTGGAACTAATCCTAAAAAAATCTGGATGATCAATGTGTCCTTTTAATGAATGCCCCTCACAACTGAAAAAGGGTTTTATCTTGATGTACATCAGCAATGATATGTCAGCATGATGAGGACAATCACTTAGCAAGGTAGTAAGCAACAACCAACACTGCACTAAGAAATGAGGCAAAATATCCAAAATGTTGAAATAAAGGCTGTTGAAATCCAAAACAAAGATTCCCCACCATTCTTCAATTCTCACTCATCTAAAACAATTAACTGCAAGATGTAAATCCATTAATTTATGTTTGAACTAATTCAGGATATAGGTGCATACCGTACAGCACTGCAGTGTACATCCTACCACTATTTTGACTATAATAAGCCTGGATTCCTCTTTGGGAACCAAGGCAACAGGCAGGTGCATGGGTACTTCATGCCACCCAACCCCATCCTATCCATCTGTCCCAAATCAGGATGAATTCATAGAAAAAATAAATGCCGGAAAATCTGAGTCACACCAAACAAAAGGAGAAAACCCCAACATTTTTCAGGCACAACCAACCTTTTGCATTTGTTATAAAAACAACGGGAAGACCAAATGCAATGAAGCACTGTGCACGGGCTAACTGCCCTCACTGCAAATCACCTTCGTGACTTTTATTCCCCATTTCGGTACCGAGCTGCAGCTGAATCCCTAACGAACACTCACGGTACGAGATCCACGAACGGGGATCTGCCACCTGCCGACAGGCGAAACTCAGCCTATACGCTGCACAAACCCCAGGACAGCCTCATAAGGGCCAGTCCTCCGGGCAAAGTATTTACTGTATTTACAGCGAGCCCGGGCTCGCACCGCTCCTAGCGCGCGGGACTTCGCTCGTCCTCGCGGGGCCGTGCCCGCTTCGGCTCCGCGGGCAGCCGAAAGGCAGCGCGCTCGGCGGTGGCGGCCGGCGGCACAGGCGCAGGTGACCCGCGACCCGCCGGCTCGGCAGCTCAGCGCTCCCGCCGGGCCTGCCCGCGCAGCGATCGCGCATCCAGACGGCCTTCCCTCACCCCTTCGCGCTGGCACCGGGACGAGCCCGCCGCCCCCGCCCCGGAAGCCGCCGGCCTGCCGCTCGCGCATACTACCAAGCACGGCAGCCGCTCCTGGCCCCGGCTCGCAGCTCTCCTGAGCCCTGGAAGCTGCCAACACGGTCCGGCGCCCGTTCGCCTGTGGGCCGCGGGCCGCCTGTCACGCCGGCTCCGTCTCTGCGCCCGCCCGTCCCGCTTGCAGCTACTCATAGCGACTAGGCGGCGCAGAGCGGCGGGGCGGGAGCGGCCGGAGCGCGGTCACTTCCGAACCGCGGGGCGGTGCTGGCCGGGCGGGGCCGGCGGCGGAATGACGCGCTCCGCCGGCTTCCGCAACGGCCCGCGAGCCATGGGGGGTATTGAACTCCGCGCTCAGGAGATCCGTCGGAGCGAGTTGGACCGAGGGGGAGCGGCGGCGGCAGGTGGGTAACGAGCGTCGTCCCCGCCTCTCCGAGCTTTTCCTCCCTCAGTGTCGGGGTGGCGCGGCTTCGCGCCTCGCCTGGGCAGAGCGGCTCCAGGCCGGCCGTCGTACGGCGGCCCCGTCTGCTGGTGCTGCGGGAGGGGACCATGGCCGGTCGGCGGTCGGACAGGCTAGCGGGGCTGGCAGCTGAGGCAGGAAACAGGAGAGCGTTCTCGTTATCCCGGCCGGGGTAGCGGCGGCCGCCGCTGGTACGGCTCGGCGTGGAGCTGTGGCCAGATGTTCCGACCGGGAGGCAGTTGGGATTAATGCATTGCAAGCGCTGGTTTGTCATCTGCTGAGCTCGTAGCTATGCGTGAGGTTAAACTGGGGTCTGGGGAACACCTCCCCCAGGTGAAGCTGGGAGTGCTGGGACAGTCAGCCGGTAGCTGACTGTCACCTGCTCAGGGGGTTCTCTGCAAGTATCTGAAGGGAGAGTGCAAAGAGGATAGAGCCAGACTCTTTTCAGTGGTGGCCAGAGAGGCTGTGATATCTTACGTGGCTCTCTCCGCTTCTGGAAATATTCAAAACTTGTCTGGACATGGTCCTGGGCGACCAGCTCTGGGTGGCCCTGCTTGAGCAGAGAGGTTGGACCAGATGGACCCCAGAGGCCCCTGAAAGTCCTGGCCATTCTGTGATTTTTTTTAGTGTTTTAATGTATATGTACACAGCCCATTCATATAGTATGTGTGGTCATAACAATGAAAAAAAAGCTTCCTCTCCTGTTTTTAGTGTCATTTTGTTATCTTGGCTCTAATGGGTGTGAGTTAGCTTACAAGACGGACTGATTCATGAAGCACTGTCTTTCTCTGTCTTTATAAAATTCAGCTGATTTTTGAATATTTTTTTATAATATATAGATATAACTAAATTCAGAGTGTTAAAATATGGGGTTTTAAATGTTAAAGGTTTATAAATCTGTAAAACTCTCATATAAATGTCTTGCAGATTGCAATGGTCCTTTTCAAGCAACTCAGCTGTGGAATGGTATTATACGTGCCCTCCACAATCAACTGGAAATCAAAAGACGTAGACAACATCTGAAAACATATAAAAACTGTTTCACTGGCTCAAATGCTGTCGATGTGGTACTGAGCCATCTTATGCAAAGCATGTACCTAAGCTGTAATGATATTTCTCGACTAAAGGGAGTCCGTGTATGCCAAGCATTGATGGATCACAAGGTGTTTGAGCCAGTTGGAGCAAAGCTTTACTTATTCAAGAACGGGAAAGAAACAGAGTTTGAAGACACAGACACTAGCCTCTATAGATTTGTAAATAGCAGTCTTGATCCTCCTCTTCAAGGAATGAATGAGAACAATGAAAGCTTGTCTCCTGAGCAAATCTGCAAACAAAAAACAATAAGATGTTCCAAGTGAGTTACTCCAAACTATTCTAATTTTTCTTTTTTTTTTTTTAATAAGTTAAGGTGGGTTACCTGTAGGTGAAGTTATGTCTGTCTAACTCATGTGTTAGAGACTTTTCAAAGCTATGTGTCAGTTTTGAGAATGTCATGCTTAAATTGCAGAAGCTACCGGGAATTTCTTGGTAATGTTAAAGTGCTTTGATTTGCCTTTTGTTATTTAGAATAGAGTCTGGCACAGTAGCATAAGCCTAGGTATAATTTGGTTTTGCAGTTGATCGTGCTGAAATCTGAGAATTAGCATGAATGAGGTAGGTACTGAACGCTGGTTAAGGAAAGGGAACTAATAAACAGTATTTGGAATCAATATCCTTGCCCTTTCCACAAAGCAGATGTGGATGACTGGAATTCTAGCAGCATAACAAACCCCAGATACAATGAAGTCCTAAAGTTCTGATTTAAGAACAATTTAGGAAGTAACAGACACATGTCCTAATCATATTTGTTATACAACTAAGTTTTTTTTTCCTCCCTGAGCAGAACAAAGTGTGACACGCTTTCAAACCCCTCAGCATTAGAAGCAGCTGATAAAAAGAGGGTAGAGGAGCTTCTCCGATCAATCTATGTTCATGCATCTTTACCTCCAAAGATCATGGTTAATGAACCAATTCATCTGCTTTCAAAAAGAGGTGAGGATTGAATTTTTTCATTTTAAAACTTGATTATTCTTCACTGCATCTTGGAGTGAGTATCCCATTTCTGTTAAACAATGCCCCTCGGAGTCCCAAATTTAACATGTCGCTAATGACAGAATATCTAAATGAATGCTGAATGGGTAAGTGCTTGTAGTAAGTAAATTGAAGGAAACACAACAGGATTATGTTTTTGCAGAATGGTGCTGTTTATGCAAATACTACTTCAGAAGGAAGTAGGGTTTAAGACTAAGAACTTTTTTATTATATGATTCCTTTGCTATTCACTTCTACTAATTGGAATAGATTATTATGAATTCTAATATGATGGGAGAGATATTTTTTTAGCATTCCTATTTTGGTCCCTTCTTCCCCAACAGAGAAACTTCACACTGTGCTGTTGGCGTGTTTGCTTTGAAGACTTAAAACATTCTTGAGTGAGGTAAAAACAAAGGTTAGTGGTTTACATAAGATCTTGTTTCTGAGGATTTTTTGTTTGTTTATGGTTTCAGTAATAGAAGATGTTTGGAAACAGCAAACTCTGTTGCGATTGCTGCAGTTAATTGATATTCCTCTTCTAGAAGATATCTTGGTGTCTTCAGTGAAGACAAAACCAGACCGTTTTGGCAAAGAAGAAGACCTAGTTATCTCAAATACTTTCCTGGACAGAGAGGTTACATGTAGCTTAAACTTGCCTGAGTAAGTTTGTACACATAGTGGGTTGGTGTTTGGTTTTAAATACTAGCTGAATTCCTGGGGTCAGTGACAGCCTAGCATAAATACAGCTTGTTTTGATTTGAGTGTACCTCAGGTGTATTGCCTGTAGCATAGGAAAACAATGCAAGTTGCTTATTTTGAGCAGGTCCTTGAACTGCTGTAGTGAAATAAGTTACATCAACTGCGTAAAAACAAACTCAATGTTGTGGTTCAAATACATGACTATACCTTCATGGTTGTTTCTATCTAGTTTTATTTAAAAGAATGAATAAGAATAGGCAGAGTATTTTAAAGTAAGCACTAAAACTGACTTTTCCTTCTCCAGGCTTGACAGATGGCTCTATGCTGCAATTGAATGCTTGGAGTATTTTCCCGACCAATTCATAGTGATGATTAGTCAGCAGTTACCTCAGAGCACTGACGAACCCAGCAATCTGAATACATACAAGAAGATTCTTTTTGACATCATAATGAAGTATTATAGTCAAAAGAAGGAGTCTCTTCTTGCTGCTCAGGATCCCCATATTCATTCAGGAATTATAGAACTTATAGGTAAGAGCAACCTGGAACAAAAGATACGGGTGAAAGCTATGTAGAGGATGTAACTTGCTAAGCGTCAATTGACTGAATCGTGACACCGTTTGCAATGCTATTGCAGATGCACTGTATAGCTTGGAAGGAAATGTTCAAGATCACTATTAAGAGCCTCTGCTCAAGACAAGGGCAAATTTCAAAGTTAGATCAAATTTGCTTAAGGCCTGGGCCAGCTGAATTTTGAAAATCTGCAAGGATAGAGGTACACCGACCTCTGTGGGTAGTTTCAATTAGTAACTACTCTCATTGCAAAAATTTCTTACCCCAAGTCAGAATTTCCCTTATAGTTACTTGTAACTAATAACTTTGTGGCAATGATTTTAGTTTTATGTTTTCGTGTTAACCGGAAAAAAGTTTTGTAAATTCTGGATTTAAGGCACTTTTTAGTAATAGAAGTTATTTAAAATTATTAAAGGGACTGTTGAGATTGTGATTCAGGCTGCGATCCCCCCTGCAAAACCCTCCTATCATAGGCTTACAAGTAAACCAGAACAGTTTAAGTTAAATACAAGTTTAAGATAAATCTTACCCTAAATAGGCTTTGTTACTTCTTCAGTTCTATAGGGTTGTTGTGGCTTAACCCCAGCTGCCAACTAAGTTCCATAGAGCCACTCACTCGCTACCTGCCACTACCCCACTCCTGGTGGAGGTAAAAAGTAAAACTTGTGAGTTGAGAAAAGAATGCTTTAATAATTGGAACAAAATGAAATATAATAATACTAATTATAGTAATAGCAGTAATAATAATTGTAATTATTACAATAATAACGAGATAGAGTGGAATAAAACCCAAGAGAAACAAGTGATGCACAATACAATCATTCACCACTGATGCCCAGCCTGTTCCTGAGCAACAGTAAGTGTCTCTTGGCCAATTCCTCCAAGTTTATGTACTGGGCATGATGTTCCATGGTACGGAATATCCCTTTGGCCAGTTTGGATCAGCTGTCCACTCAACTCTAGCTCCCTCAGCTGCTCCTCACTTACTTACGCTTTTGGTGTTCTTTTTAAACAAAGGTGGTTTCAGATGGCTTGTGGCACACTCCTGAAAGTCCTGGATTATTTCTTGTAAAATTCAAAGTCTGTCTTAGAAGTAGGACAGAGGCCAGAAAATCTTACGTAGGTTGTATTCGTGTATCTGCCTTTGTCTTACTCTTGCTTTAAGAAAGTTAAACTTTTTCATAGCTTCTCACTTTCAAAATGAAGATAACTAGAATTATCATCTAAATGGTTTGGAGATTATTTCCACTGTATGATGTTTCTTTGAGACTCTCATAGCCTAATGGCTTAAAGGAGGAGGGGGGAACCCAGAGACATGGCGCCTCACCAACCAACAGTAACAAAAAACCCCCAAACAAACAAAAAAAGAAAAACCCCAACAACAGCAAAAAGAAACCAAACCAAACAAACAAAACCCCCAACAAAACAAAAAGAAAACAACAAACTAAAAAAGAACTGTCAAAGCAATGAGTGTTGGAATTGTTCAGCTCATTAATTACTTAGAGATGAATCCTAGAAATAATATGAAGATGTGTAAACACCAACAGTGCAAACGTCACTTCAGTGTTTGCACATTGTAGACAGACTATAGTAATGTCCTGTATACATTGTTCAAGCACAACTGTTCCCTGACTAAGGACAAAGACTTTAAGCTTTTATTGATTAAATGCTGTATAAACCTTGCAAGGTTTTAGAATTCACTGAGATAACCTGTTTTGCTTGGAAGGAAAGCCCCCCAAAAGTGGGATTATTATTGGGATTTAAATATGTGTTTGTGACTCTGAAAATGAACAATTGCATTGAATACGCTGCTTTACTCCATTGCAGAAAAAGGAAAAACAGATCAAGCTCTAGAGGCATTACAACTTTATTTAAAATTATTAGCACCAAATATCAGAGAAGAACTACACAGGCTCCTGACATTCCTAGCCATTGCATCGGAATCTGAGGGCTATAGATTACAAAAACAAGTAAGTATCTGCTATGTTTAATGTAGAAAATAGCACTTTTCTATAGCAAAGCTAATGTTTTTGTCCAAAGGTAGAAGTATTCTATTTACTGCCTTTCAACATGATCTGTTTTAAAACAAATATCAAGATGTTTTCCCACTGATAGCATCCTGTTATACGTAGTCTTTACTAGCACATTGCAAGTCAATCTAATGCCAGATGTGGGTACTTCTTTTCTAGTTTGAGAACAGATTGGTGATCATCAAGACTTGCACAAAGTTCATCTTGCAAAATAGAACACTGTCAAAACCACAGGCAGAACTGCTGACTCAGTTTCTTTTGGACAATCACTCTGAGCTCTTCAAGGTATCATTTTCCTTACATCATTGGCATTTTAAATGTTAAATGCCATGAACTGCATTTTTCCAAGTAGGACAGGTCTGAGGAGCAGTGTTTAATGTTTTATCTGTTACAGTTTAACAGTACAACCAAGCAGAGTGAGAAGCTATTCTAGACTATGAAGGACAGATTTTTGAGAGCTTTGCAATCCTTTATAAATTATATCCTTTCTCTTTATGTGCATCGTGTGTATTCAGAAAATATTTAAAGCATCAATGTTTTGTAGAGGCCTTTCGGCACCTTATTTGTAATGGCTGCCTCCTAAATCTTTAGGCATCTTAGCGTCTTTCTCTTTTAGAAGCTCCCTGACATACTCTGAGTTGTGTATAAGATGGTGTGCTCTGGTGCCCCAGTGTATGTGTGCAGCTCTGATAGCTTTAAAGTTCCTTTGGTATTTTGAAATGTTAACTTGTAAATTAATAAATAGAACCACAAAATGAAATGACCTTTCTATTAAGCTTGATCAGCTATGTAAATATACAGATGTGCTTTATAGTCTCTTTTGTTTATGTTTTATCATATTGTCACAAATGTGAAAAGATGGAACTTTCCCATACTCTATACAAATAAGATTCACATAAACATTGATTTGGTTTCAGTAAAATATTGGTTTTAATTCTTATGCAACATATGCATTTCCAATTCTGACTCTGGGTCAAGAGACTTGGGAGATTTTACTTTTTTTTAAATTAACTCCAGTTTAGTTTGATATCGAGTGGTTAGTGAGAGTTTTGTATGTGTTAATGCACAGCCAAACCCTATTTTATTTTCTTAAATATTTTTTTTCTTTTTCTTGATACTCTTGTATCAAAAGTTCTGATATAAACGTTAGGGCTTTGATTCCCGATTGGAGATGGAGCCAGAACTGCAGAGCAGTGACAGCAGAGGAGATGGTGGTTTGCTCTTTCACAGCTGCAGTTGAGAGCCTAAGCTGAAATCAGTTTGTTTTACACTACAGTTTTTGACGTATCACTGGAAAACAACATCTAGAGATTTTTGCTTCCTATTTCTTTGGCCAGAAATACCGGAAATAAACATATGTATCTTAGTAAAACTATGTGTTTTAGTCTAATTGTATGAGAGATTTTAAATGTGTACCTAAATAAATGTAGGCATAGATTCTTCTGCAGTTAACTGTGGGGTTGTTTTTTTTTTTTTAATTGGTCATCTGAAAGCTTTAGATTATCAAAACAAAGAAGTATTGCTTTTGTAATTTTTCCCTTATTGGGTTCTATTTTCAGACTCCTTTAACTCTTCTGGAACTAACAAGTAGGAGACTTGAGAGTTTGCTAGAAGGACAAGATCCAGATATCAATTCAGGTAGATGACGTAATACACATTTTTATAGAAACTATTTTATACAAACTGGTTCATCATTAGTTGACTATAATTCTGCATAGACTGTGTTCCTTTGTTGGAAGTGAAGGGTTAGTGATTAGCAGCTAATGCAATAAATAATTGAATTATAGGCTATCAGCAAAACTCTTGTCTGAATATTAGAGAACAAGGGTTCTAGTAATTACCTCGTTTGAATACATTACAATTTTTTTTATTATTTCTGGAGATAACAGTGCAAAATGTGCTTCCTGAAGTAACTTGCTTATTATTTGGTTTGTGAATGTGATGTGATTTTGTATTTAGGAACAGTATTCTTTTATTTCTTCCACAAGACACCTACAAATTCTCGTAGAGCTCAGTAGTTACAGGTTCTGATAGATGTCTTGAGCACAGACTTTGATTGTTCAGTGTTTTGAAGAACTCTCTTCTTCTTCTAGGTAAGCACAAAGTTTATTAAGAGCTTAGAATTTACATACCAAGTGTCAAATGCCTTTTTTTAAGCTACACTACCTTTGTGAATGTGGGATTAGTGTTTTTCAGCTTATTTCTTTTATGAGCTAAGATTCCATCTGTCTTTGCTGCCAGAAATATCTTGCAGCACTGATTAAAAGGCTTGGCTTAAATAATTGAATTTCTCTCTGACTACCTTTTTTTCTTTTGACTTCTGTATTGCCAGTGCTTAAACATTGAAGAAAAATTGAGTCGGGTACTGATAACACTGTTATTTTGCTGTGTAATACTACATTTAATACAGCATCTGCCTGAGAAGTAGTTTAGTACTTCTTTGGTAAGAATCTCTTACCATCTGTGGTGAGTTCTGGAATGTATCCAAATTCCCTCCCATTCAGTGTTCTGAGAATCACATTGTGTAGCCAAAAAATTCAGAGATGAGCAATAGAGGAAAGAGCTGCTTGTCTGCAGTATTCTTGGAGCCTGTGTCGTCTCCAGCAGCACATTGAACAGACAACTGGAAATACAAGCCCCATACCATATTCTTTCTACTAAGCTTTAGAGTTTCAATCTGCAAATGCATATAGGTTCCATCTACTTGCTGAAATACCTAGTTTGATCTAATTGTAAGCTCTCTGGCATGGCATATTTCTATTTTCCTGTGTGCCTCATATTCTGGTGTCATTTTCCCTTTTCTCATAAAGGAGACATGAGGAAAATCTTTCTTTGGAGCTATTGAGTGTGCTTAGCTGGTGAATTTCTCGGTGTGGGTGGGAGCAGGAGGGAAGGCTGGGGGACCCTGATAAGAAGAGGAGTCTGTCTATTGCAGGAGGGTAAACCTTAGGTCTGCTGGAAATACAGAACACTAAAACCACTGAGAAAATTCTGGGGTTGGTTTTAATCTAGTGAGCCACTTATACCACCAGACTAAAGGATCCATGCTGAAGTTTTAAGAGTTAATAACTTTGCCAGAAGCTTTCCCTTTTGAAGAACTATCTTTTTCTTCATTTGACCCTATAGCACCATAAAAGGTACTGGTGTTTGACAGACTCATTGTAAAAGATGGGAAGGACACGTCCATGTGAAAACTCTGACAGCTCAGGTTAATAACTGCTCTCTATGTGAAGTCTTAAAATGATGGTGTTTGTACAGAAGGATTACTAAGAATTTTTTCCCCTTTAGGCAACTGACAGTTGTTCAACCAAATCACTTTCTAACATGTATAGGAGGAAAAAGTGTCTGTAGAGTAGCTGAATGCCAGTCTTTCCTCAAGCCAGAACTCACCTGCCCAGTGATGGGGCTTGAATTCTCGCAGGGCAGTGTTGCATAGATTCCCAATCTTTTTATGGCTAAGTCGTGCTTGAGTTGCATATTTCTTGGGGTTGTTCCTGGCTCTGCCCTCACTCTGAATCACTGCCTCTTGCATCACCTCTGCTTCTGGTGCCCAAACTATGCTTAGCTGTCTACTCGTTTAGAAGATCTTAAATTCTATTCCTGATTTCTGAAGTGTGGTTCAGAGGCAACTGTTTCTCCACAGTATTTATTCACTTGTATTAAGTACTGGACCTTGGTACAGATCTGATTCATTCACAGAGAATCATTGGATCATGACAATGTAAAGTGCCATTCTTGTTGTGTGATGTTCTTAGTTATGGTTTCTGTTTGTGAGAACTGTATTTGCTCTTTGTCTTGCATGCCTGTTTGCAGTATAGAATCATCTGTGATACTGCACTTGCAACACTGTTTTTCAATTTTATTTTTGCAATTAAGTTTAGATGTCCCTCTGTGCTCAGTGGAGGGCTTTCACATTGTTTGGAGATGTAATCACATCTGAAGTGGAATATCTGTATATCTGTGTTTTTGATCATATTTTTTAACAAAGCTTTTACATGATATGTGAAACTTACTCTGAACCTCTCATTTCTTACAAAGGCTTCACCTTCTGTCAGCGCATTACAACTCAAGAGTATGAAGATCAAAAACAACAAACCAATCAGCATCTTCTAGCATTGATTCAAGAGATGGACAATGACCCTACTGTTCCTTTGAAGCAAAAGAAGAAATTAATCAAAGAATTCAAAAAATATCATTGTCTATTGTAGTGGTTGTAAAACTACATGTGAATTTTGTACTCCAAATGGTTTGACACCAATACAGCCTTTTTTTATCTCTTTTAAAAAAAGTGGAGGATGCACATGAAAATTGTTCATCATAAAAAAATGTGTTCTTCTTATGTCTTTACATCTTCAGTTTCAGGAAATACAACTATCAAAATTACTGTGGTGCTAAAAAGCATTAAATCTAATTATTCTTTTAAGCAAAATGTACTTAATTACTCATAAGTTAATACAATACTGCTTGTGCTGCTTTGAGTTCAGGGTTTGGCACTTTTTTCCTTCTGTCCCACAACCCCATGGCACTCTATCTGAGCCAAGTCTACATTCAGAGCCATGTTTGGGTTGATAATCAGTAGGGAATTTTAATCTTTTCTATCTGTAATTAATAATAATTGAAACTGTAGATTATGACTCCTGCGGGTGTTGTAAAAGTGTACAAAGTGTGTCAAAAACGTTAGAAGCAGGTAACTGGGTTTTGAATCTAGCAGGCAAAATTTATTCGGCAGGGAAACTGTATGTGCTTGCAGGCATTAATTACATCCTGTTGTTAGTCCCTCTCCACTATGGCAGACTGAGCTGCTGCTAATTCAGCAATTATGCAAAAGCAAGTAAAAAATTACATTTTGAAGAAACCTTAGAAATAATAATCTGGGTTTAGATCTCTTGGTATACTTAAGTAATTTATTTTAACATGAGGACATTTTGAGAGTGTCTAGTTATTTATCATAAATACTTTGATAATGTTTATGAATTTCTACAGCAAAGCTAGAAAGCATGTTGGCCCGTCTTGAAACATTGATGGTTAACTGTACATTGACAAGAAAATGTTGACACAAGTCATACAATCATAGAATGGTTTGGATTGGAAGGAACCTTAAAGATCATCTTATTCCAACCCCCCTGCCATGGACAAGGACACCTTTCACTAGACCAGGTTCCTCAGACCTCCATCCAACCTGGCCTTAAACACTTTCAGGGATAGGGCATCCACAACTTCTCTGGGCAACATGTTCCAGTGCCTCACTACCCTCACAGTGTGAAATAAATAATTTCCAGAGGAAAAAAGACCACATTTCACCTTCCAGAGGTGAATGCCCTAAATCCTAGACTACAGGCCCATGTGTTGTTTTCCTAGCCTTCTGTGGGATTTCTAGCCCTATGTCATTCTCCCAGAAGAGGGAGCATGTACAAAGCAGGTTATTGAGAATTTTAAAAAGGAAAGTATTTCCCAGTTAAGTGCTTTTGGTGTTGAGTAGTGGGAGAAAGGGATTTTAGTTGCCTTTTTTTTTTTCCTCTCTTTTCTCTCTCTGTCTTCAGTCCTTTTACTGGGTCTTACTCAAAATACTAAACCTGGTAACAGGGAGGGGTGATAACATGGTAATTTGTAGGCTAGATGAGTGGTGAACTGCTTCGAGGAAAACTGTATTTTTAAAAAACAAACTCTTGCACTTTGTGACTTGAATTTTTTTGTGCTAATCTAAAGAAGATAATAAAGAACTGTATAAAAAGTGACAAATCTATCATTTCATAGTCCATTTGTACAGAAGAGGCAGCCTTATAAGGGGGTGTAGATCCAGGTATCAAGTAGTAAGGAGACGTTCCAAACAGGCATTTATAGCTGCCATGTGGTTCCCATCAGTTCATGGGACAAGAAGTCGAGATTGATCTAGATCTGGGAAGGGAAGGAGGAGCTTTTGAAAGCCCTGTTTTATTCATATACCCTGACAGGAGAATTTACTTACCATTAATCTTCCGTTGAAAGAAATGTGATATTTTACATTTAATTATGAGGGCCTGCTGAACAGAAGAAGTTTGGTGAACTATAGACTACTGGTTTTCGTTGTAACGCTTTCAGTTAAATTCCAAAATTAGAAAAATGTTATTGGACTATACAAAGTTTTGTCACGTATTTTTAACAATATTCGACACAGAATCATCTGGTAGAGAAACTTGGGACCTCTCATTCATTTCTGTTTATGATTTCTAGCATAGAGCTATCAAATTAATTGCCTGTATAAATTTGTTTGAAGTAGAAAATTTCCAGAGCAAAAAGTTTAGTCTATAGGTACTTTTCAGTACAGTCTTACCAAAGCACAAGTGATGCCACCTTCAAAGTAAGAAGGCTTACTTCTATTTATAGAGCATTCATGTTTGCTCCTACCAAGGAAAAGGTTCATTAGTACTTTCATGGGAACAACGTGTACATTTCCTTAAAGTCCTAGCTAAAGTATGCTCACAACTGCGTGAAGCAGTTAGTTAAAAAACTAGAGCTTGGGCCTCTACACACAGCTATCAAAATAACAGTGGACTAGACTTATTCACATCCTACACAATGTAATACAAACTGTGTCCAACAGTTTGTAGGTGTTGGTCTCACACCTTCATACCCCAGCTGCCTCCTCTGTGGCTCATATAGCTGTTAGCAGCAGGAGGAGGGTACCTCTTTCGTTCCTTTCAGTAGGTTAGACTAGAGGAAAGCCAACACGAGCTGGCAGTCCAAAGTAAAAAAGATCATATTCAAGAATAACGATCATCTCTCATTCTCTGAAGCATTGGCTTCTCTTCTGTGTTGCCCTTATGCAAGGCAGCCAGGTAAGTGTACTGTGTGAGTATACTTACTGGTATTATGTTAGGGCAGACAGCAGAGGGAATGAGACACAGCAGGGTACTCCTCTGCAAATCTGAGAGCACTGAGTACCACCAGACCTAATAAAGAGGCCATTTCCCTGCTGCAGTGAGCTGTATCAGCTCAAGGTCAGTGTCAGCACCATGTATCTATTATCCACCCTGTCCAAGTGACCATCTCAGTCTTGGCAAGCAAGCAAGCCAGGTGGGACACCCCCAACTAGCATGGCCCTCCCAGGTTTCTATCTGGCTATTAGCCCATGCTGTGCTCTTTCTCCTCCTGCAAGCCATGCTGCACAGACTGATGGCACAGTGACAGAGCTTCTGATGCCAGAAATAAAAAGTAGTGGGGTATTTGTGTTTATCTAGAATGCATGGAGAGGACACAGATGGGTTATCAGCTAGGACACAGCTGCAAGCTTTTCTCACCTTTGTGGCTGCTCCTGATGTCACCTTTTCAAAAAGGTGAGGGGAGTGACACAAAGCTTATTTGCCGAGCCATTGTTCAAAACAAAAACCAAACAAAAAAACCCCACAACCTAAAATCCCTTTAAAAAAAGGAATTGTTCAAATCACTCTTTTCTCAAAGCCTAAGCATAGTTTCAATAGGAGTGGTCACACTAGAAGTATATTCCTCTCATAACTATTCACTAAAATAACGAAAAATAAAGCTCATGTATTTCTTTTCAAGATAGGCAATCTCAAAGACTCTTTTTGAGATGTGTTTAACGCCCATTTAATTGCATGCATGATTTAGAATGATATTCAGTTAAAAAAAAAAAACCAAACCATTTCTTCTCACTATGTATTAGTGTCACACTGGTACAAGCAATTGGTATTTTTATTATCTCATGCATTGAGGTTTTCTGCAATAAAGAATACAATGAAGCTCATCAGTAAAAGATGAGAACATTATGAAATGACAAGTAACATATTATTTCATAGTATTAGGCTTGTAAAACTTTATTTTTAAACTCTGAAATGATTTTTTCCCAACCCAATTAAATACAGGAAAGCTAAAACACAATCCTAGCTGATAGAAAACAGGTTGTAGTTCAAAGAATTCCATTCTGAGTAAAACAATGGAATAACAACATATCCAACTATGCTACCTATATATCAAATTTCTCTTCACAGATGTTGTGTCCATGTTCTTCATAATCTTCTCTAGTTACTATCATGTCTTCAAAATCGTCATTTTCAGAAATGAGCTTCCCACCTTCCCAAGAATAAGTAATAGGGCTGAAAAATGAAAAAAGTTATTGTTACTCATCTGTAAGTTAATCTAGAATAGAAGTATGCAGTGATGATTTCCAAGACTTTCATTTAATCATATCTATTTAGAAATACATTTTTGATTGCTAAATCAAACCATCCAGCTTCTGAGAAGTTATGAGACAAAGTTTGAAATTTTAGCAGGGCTAGCTGACTTTCCTTTTTAAAAAAGTGCCTCTTTGGAAGCATGTGTGAAGAGGGAATGGCACGGACATGTCTTTGTATTTACTATGCACAGATAATGATTCTTTAATAATATTTAAAAATACTCTTTAATAATACTTTTTAAAAAGTAGAGATTTTTTTGTACTTTCAAGGTCTATTTGTTTTGTCTCAGTTCTCTCTGCAAAGATGTTACCCCTTCCAAATCCCTGAAGTAGCTACATTAATAATGACATGACAGCATTCAGATGCTGAAAATTCTTCTAAGTAAAAGTCTAAATTCATTAATCTTGCATACTTGCATATCCATTTAATGAAAATAGTCTTATCTGTTTATAATAAAAAGGCTGATCCTAAAAACACTTAACTTTATTAGCCAAAGTACAGAGCAAGCAGGTGGTATCTAATTTATTTGGTTTGTCTGAAAATACACTGATTTAAAATATTCTTTTTGTACAATTTTTGTTCACTTAATATTTAAATTAACACCTTTACTCAGTCTATCTTTTTAATCAGCAAAAGAAATCCTACTTTATAGTTTGTTCTACTAGAAAGATAAAGCCTTCTGTTTAGAAGTTTAGAACTTACTTTTCAGGAAGAACAACAGAAACATCGTAATCAGTTGGAGTAAGACATCGAACTTCCGAATAAACTCTATCTCTAAAGCCTGGAAAAAGGGTGTTTCCTCCAGTCAGAACTATGTTCTTGAAGAAATGAGGCTGCATTTCTGTAAAATAAGTAAGTAAATCTGTAGTTAAAGACTATGTAGTTAAAGATTAAAGGGGTTCTTTTTCCAATTTTGTTATGAATTGGAACAGAAGTAGGAAATATGCATAGAAGAATTTTATGATCATCTAACCAGTTAAATACAAGAAAGTGATCAATCACCCTATGTTCTTCCTGATTGTAGAATTTGGCTTTGATAACTACTGTTTTCTTACACTGTCTGTTAAATTTCATGTTTGCCAACACAATTCCCCATTCAAAAGGGGTTTTAAATAACACAATTTTTAAAGAGTACACATTAATAGCCGAAATGCTGCCATACTTATGTGGTATGATAACAGTAATCAGCTGTACATCATCTATAAAATGAAAGCTTTAGTATTACTTCTGACAAACAGCAGTCAGGAAGGTTCTACACTTTGATGCCTAAATTACTAAATTTGGCCACTTTCATTTTTCTCATCGGTTTGATTTTTCTCTTCCTCTAGTAAAGAAAGATATTTTAAAAGATAAGTAAAACTAATTTCAAGTTTATTCCACCATTAGTGTCAAAGACAGACAGGTTATGTTAGAAAAGGATGTTAAGAAGAATTAAGTCTACAGAGATTAGCTGATTCAAGAGTAGAAACCTATCAATAAATCACCAAAAAACAGGGCTGGCCTAACACAGACTTTTGCAGACAATCAGTTCTAGAGTATATAAAATGCATCAAAAGACAGAACAGTTCACCAAACTGTTTAACTGCCATATTGAGAGTTTTAGCTTCTCTAAGACTATTTGGATCCTTAAAAACAAAACAAAACAACAAAGAAATCCAAAACCAAACCAACAACAAAACCCACCACAACATCCCTCCTTCCCCCACCTCCCATCCTTTTCATAATATTTTTAGGTTATACCTTCGGGTAAATTCTGAATAGAATAAACAATGGCTTCAGGAATTCCCATCTCTTGAATACCAATATCCGAAGGATGGAAGAGTATTTCTGGAACTGCAAATCTTTCATTCGTTAGACGAAGTATTTGTTCCCCAGTCTTGTATTTTCCACTTAACACCATCTCTTCCCTCGGCTACATTAAAGACATGAATAGTACCCACTGCTTAAGAAAAGCAATCACATTCTAGAGTATTCAGCTAATCTATTTCATGTACTGCAGAGGTAGGCAGTCATATTATCAACAAATCTTTTAAGAATAATTCATATTCTGGTATTAAATCTGAAGTGACTTTGCTCTTATCAACCGCAGTTTTGTCGGAAGGAAAACAGAACTGGTATGCATGAGAATGGCCTTAAAAGATTGGGACTACTTTCAAAATTATGTCCAACACAGTAAATGAGATAAAACTGTTAAATTGTCTTCAGGCTCTTCTATAAAATGACATTGAACTTTCTACCTATTAGGGTATTTAAATGAAATTCAGAGAGTCTGACAAAAAAGCTTAAGAGCAGAGAAAACATTTTCTAACTTAATGTTAAAAACCCCCAACAATAATCATATGGCTAGGCTGTATGACAGAGCACAAGCATAGAAAGCTACAACTGTTAAATAACAGAACATAAAATGCTATGCTGAAAAAACAATATTTCATTTTCATCTCAACTTACTATGGAAAAGCTTTACCAATGAATGCATAGCAATGAAAGATGTTACAGCATTAGAAAAAATAGAGTATTTTTAACCTCTCTACTAGACTTGTGCAGGGGAACAGTCCCAAAAAAATTTCAAAACTATTATTACCTTACAAAATCCCTTTTTGATTGTGCTGAAGTCTGGCAAAACATAATCTACCATTACAGTATTTTCCTCTCCTTTCAATCTGAAAGAGAAGAATGTAAAATTCAACAGAATAAAGAACAGGTTCTAAATTCCAACTATTTTATACTAACAAGACTTTTTTCATTTAACTGGAAAATTTTCTGATTAAGAGTATAGTTTTATTTGTTTGTACAAATAGATTATTCAGAAGTACCAACATTTACATTTAGTACTGCTGCATACATACTTGGCAATGTCCATGTCCTTGTAAAAGTCTTGAGAAACATAGCACACATCTTCTTTCACTTGATTAATTACATGCGTTTCATCCATAACATGTAGCTGTCTGACAAAACCAAAAACCAAAAACACTGAAGTTTGAGAATAATCAAGTCTTCCATTTCCTGTCCAGTTTTCCACTGGAGATGAGTAACCATCGTTTTCATGTCACAGAAAACTAGTGCCTCAATACCTAAAACTCGTATTCAATTTACAGATGCATTCCCGGCCTACTGGAGTTTAGTATTTTTCTATTTCACAGTTCAGTAAATACAAATATTAACCTGCATTTGCCCATTGTCTTCCTAACAAGCATAGCCATAATCCTGCAATTAGCTCTCTTAGCAAAGACCTTGACCTAGATAAAGTTCTAAGCTAAAGCATCCCAGTGAAAAGTTGACCCTATTGAATTTTATTTGTATTATTGATAATTGGCAAACTGACTGATGATCTACTGAGACACCTCAGAAAATATGTAAAGACTTGTATAATTGTGAACACACAGCTAACCTCATCAACTTCAAAAGCGCGGGCTCTTTGAAAAATAACAGCCTAATTCTTCAAAGAGTTTAAGCTCATCTTAATTCATCCTGAGCTGAAGGTCAAGATGGCAGTTAGCAGATTATAACAGACAAAAATTCCCTTCTCCTTTAAACAGCATTTAATCTAAAATTCATAGAACCAGGAAGAATACCCCATGAACTTTTAGCTCATTTCATACCAAGTTTCATAGTGAAGATCAGCATGCTTTACCTGTAAGAGATGATCTCCTTTAAATGGTTGGTTAAGAGTTTCCCTCCAACATTAATCCTACAGAAAAGGAGTAACACAAGGCATTCTGTCATTATTAACTTCAGGCATAGAAAACGATTCTTCTAGAAAATATATACTGCAGTTTACCTTATGATTGCCTCTTTCTTCTTTTTACTTCTACAATAAGGTACAATGTGTGTAAAAGAGTATCCACTATCCACAATGATACAACACAGCTCAGATGGATTATCTCGGAAATACCTGTGTGCACTAAGAGCTCCAGCTGAAATACAGAAAATTTAATTCAATTTTTATGTGAATATACACTTTTAGAATTTACAGTGATATGGAAGTGTGCTTGCTTCATATTTTAAATGCCTTTGACAGACTTCCAAGACCTCAATACATAATACTAGTCAACACATGAATTCATTTTGACAGTGGATAAAATTAAGTGTTGTATATGGCCCCATTTAATCTTTTTCAGGAATTCTGGTCCACATTCAGTTTCCCCTCCTAAAGTCCAAGCACATTGATCACGCCACAACTTATCAAACATATATAAAGGAGTATCTCATGTCCTGTTACCTTTCAGAAGGGTGGCGATGTTATTTACATATTCCCTTGTGAGATACAATATATTTCATGATTGTAATGCTGCATTTGATTTGCTAATACAAAACAAAACCAAACAAAAAACCAACCTCAGCCCTCAAAAATAGAAAGCTACCAAAGACTTCATGCGAATTTTTGGTAGACTTTTTCAAATGCTATCCTTTTTAAAAATCCATCTGTTATTTCTGTCATCCTTACTCTCCTCAAATTTCTTGTAATTCCATACTATGATACTCTCTTCAGAAAATAGTACAATAGTACAGCTGGAATTTATAAAATAAATAACTTTTAAAATTTTAATACAGTTAAGAGTACATGTACAAGTATATTGCTCAAGAGCCAGGAAGGAAATTAAGGAATTTTTATACTATCTTTATGCAAATATATATATATATATGTATTTGCATATGCATGCATGCTTTTTATGTATGTATTTATTTATTTATTTTAAAAGACTTAAGCTTCAAGATATATAAATGCAAACTAGAAGGAGACAGACTCACCATTTACTCTAAGAACTGCTTGAAATTGATATTCTTCAAATAGAATTTCATTCATAGATTCTTGTATTGAACTGAAGTTAAAATAAGGTTCGGTAATAATAATATTGGTATCTACAAAATCCACCTATGAAAAATATATTAAGATTGTCATTACATAAAACCAATATATTTTGGCCTACTGACCTAGTTCATCTCTTGTATATTAAATATTTCTTGATCTGTAAACCACACTGTATCTGTCTGTGATTATTGTTTTTCTTCAGTTTGCAAAAACATAAATCCCTGTGATTTCTAATTGAAGACACTTTCAAAGAGAACAGTAAGCTCTCCAGTTCTATTTTAATATTTGCGGTACTTATGTTAATTTCATTAGTCAGTATTTAATCTACACAAAATAAGTAATTAAGAAAAGGCTCTTACTTGATACATTTCTTTTCCAAAAAGATAATCCCAAACCTGTCTCTGGACATCCCAGTTCACCAAGTAACCCTGTAGGAATTTAGAAAAAAACTTTCACTATTTAGAAAAAAAAAAAATCATACTTAAAAAAAGATCTAATGATTGATAGACTGGTAATACAAAAGGTTTGGAGAGTTAAAATGTTTAAATTTGCATTTCTAGGCTAAGGAGTAAATGTTACATAGCATAAAGTATGTTATAAATATTCCTCATTGATATGTTAATTACTACACTACAAAAACAATGTAAACTGTGTTTTCTGTATACATTATTCTCTTTGGCAGAAGCCTGTCAGTCTGCCCACGGTGCCATAAGTGGTTATGGAGCAGATTATCTGGAGTGCCATCACACAGCATGTACAGAACAAACAAGCAACCAGGTCCAGTCAGCACGGGTTTATTAAAGCTTGACTAACCTGACCTCTTTCTTTGACAAGGTGACCTGCTGAGTGGAGGAAGGAATGGATGTGGATGTTGTCTACCTGGACTTCAGTAAAGTCAGACAAGTCTGAGCTGGCTGCTCATGGCTTGAATGGGTGTGCTCTTTGCTGGGTAAAAAACTGGCTGGAAGGCTGGGCCCAGACTGGTGGTGAATGGTGCCACATCCAGTTAGCATCCAGTCACCAGTGGTGTTCCCCAGGGCTCAGTATTGGGGCCAGTCTTGTTTATTATCTCTATTGTCAACCTGGACAAGAGGGTTGGGTGTACCCTCAGTAAGTTCACAGAAAGCACAAAGTTGGATGGAAGTGTTGATTTGTTGGAGGGCAGGAAGGCTATGCAGAGGGATCTGGACAGGCTGGATTGATGGGCCGAGGCCAGTTGTGTGAGGTTCAATGAGGCCAAGTATTGGGTCCTGCACTTGGGTCACAACAACTCCATGCAGGGCTTCAGGCTGGGGGCAGCGTGGCTGAAAAGCTGCCCAGTGGAAAAGGACCTGGGGGTGCTGGTTGACAGCAGCTGAACATGAGCCAGCATTGTGACGAGGTGGCCAAGAAGGCCAATGGCATGCTGGCTTTTATCAGAAATAGTGTGGCCAGCAGGACCAGGGAAGTGATTGTCCTCCTGTGCTCTGCACTGGTGAGGCTGCACCTCAAATCCTCTGTTCAGCTTTGGGCTCCTCACTACAAGACACTGAGGGGCTGACGTGAGTCCAGAGAAGGACAACAGAGCCGGTGAAAGGTTCAGAGAACAAATCTTAGGAGGAACAGCTGAAGGAGGCTGTTTAACCTGGAGAAAAGGAGGTTCGGGGGGGACTTATTGCTCTCTACTACTACCTGAAAGGAGGCTGTAGTGAGGTGGGGGCTGGCCTCTTCTCCCAAGTAACAAGCAACAGTACAAGAAGAAATGGCCTCAGGTTGCCCCTGGGAGGTTCAGATTGGCTATTAGGAAACATTTTCTCACCAACAAGGCTGTCAAGCACTGGAACAGGCTGCCTAGGGAATTGTTTGAGTCACCATCCCTGGAGGTATTGAGAAGATGTGGCACTTAGGGACATGGCTTAATGATGGACTGGACAGTGCAGGGTTAACAGTTGGATTTGATGATCTTAAAGGTCTTTTTCAACCTAAACAATTCCATGACTCTTAAACTTCACACTATTGACTCTGATTCTTGGATAATACCACTCACAACCCTGCAGCTGTGGTATATTGTATGAAAACTATTCCTTACAAAAATTTACGTTTAGCTTTCATGTTAAACTGAGGATTACTTACTTACTTTCTGAAAGGGAAGAATATAAAAAAGACCAGAAGGATCCTTAATTTCATCCAGTTGATTTGCTGTAAAGGTTTTCAAACGTGCAGTCTTTGATCTGAACTGACAGTTGGGAATAACGCTGGAAAAGATTGGGAAGTTTCCTATTCAACATGGTATGAGACACATTCATTGTCTTTATGCCACTTGCATAAATAGTATACGTTCAATAATGGTTTTGCTGCTGTATTTTGGTTTTAGTCCATTTATTGGAGCTAGTTACGAGGGAAATCTCCAATTTCTGACACCTCCAGTGCAGACAAGACACCTTTTTGAAAAACAACCCCCCCCAGCCACTGGTCTGAGCTGCAACCACCACCCCCCGGCCATCAGTACAACCAGAAAAGTGCCAGGGGCTCTTCTCCCACCCTGGCCGGTGGGGCATGGTGTGACACGAAGGAACATGTTGTGACACGGCGGGGCACGGCAGGACATCGTGTGACACAGTGGAGCACACCGTGGTACAGTGTGACACGCTGGGGTACAGTGT